>NC_142400.1:1210000-1510000 GCF_059441095.1 Idiotropiscis lumnitzeri
ACAACAACAAAAAAAAAAGAACTAGTTTTCCTTCTCGATGGGGGTAAAAAAAAAATTGTCTTAAGTAGATGTTGTTCCTGGCAACTAATTGGGGGACGCAGGGATGATTTCTCGTTGAGCAAAGAGCGCGTTTCCGCTTTGCTTTGCCGTGTGAGATATGCGCTGAAAAACAACCACGATGTATTCCATTTACTCTGGAAGGTTGAAGCGCGTTGCTTCCTATTCTCCATCCGTCAAAAGAAAGGCGCCCACTCTCCGCTCACGTCGTCATGGAGACATGACAGAGGCGGCACAGCGGACCAAAAAAACGGGTTTCGGATTGACGGCTGAAAAGATCGGTGACGCACTCGATGCTTCTGCTATCAAATTCGTCAAGCGGCCCACGCCACCGACGGACGCAAAATTTGGCTGTTTTTTTTTTTTATTTGGCCATGACTTCAAATTGACCGAGTTGAAAATGTGCTAAACAATTGATGAGAATTTGCTTCTTGGTTTGAAAATCGGCAAAAATATTGATCGTTTTCCAAAGTAAAAGCAGACATTTGCAAACGTCCTATTTTGAAAGAACACACTTCATTGAGAGACGATTTATCGTTTTTTAATGACGGTACCTTTCAGGCTGAAGGACGTGACCAGCCCGTAAGATGCCCAGGTTCTCATTTTTGCTCTTTTGTGAGCCTCATTTATCATTTTGGGAGATGGCTTTAATTTGTCTGGAGTTTTGCATTCGCTGACTAAATTGTGGCCAATGAGGAAACAATCGATCAGCGCATCACACTAAGGCTTCACTGATTACGATCTATACTACGACCCCAAAAGTACAAAATGAGTGCGTAGTCACACCGGAACGCGTCACGAATTTGGTTCGGTTGCTTTTGCAATTTCCACCTGTGCACGTACCTGAGCATGCAGCGCCCCCCGGTGGTAACACTCCCTCCACAGACCCACGCAGGGCCCCATGAGGAGGGGCAGCAAGGGCTCGTAGGGGTCCGGCTTGGACTTGGAGGCCACCTCGCTGAGGGAGCAGACCTTCAGCAGCCTCTCCAGCCCGGGGACGTTCTCCGAGGACGGCGCCCGGCGGTGGCTCTTGCGGTAGACGCCCGAAATGGCGGCCCCCGCGCCACCGCCGTAGCCCCCGCGCCACGGGAGCAGGTTGGCGGGGCATGAGAAGACGCCCCGGGAGAGGAGGAACACGGAGCCGGGGGGGCCGTCGCTAGGCTGCGAGAGGACAGGAAAACATTCGAGGAGCTTCAATTTGGATGTGCCACAGATTAAAAAACAAAACAAAACAAAAAAAAAAAAACACGTTAGGCTCAATGAAAGCACAATTTGTAGGCTTTCATCTAAAGAGAATTTTTTCATTTTTATTTTAATAAACTTGACACACAACAGCCATTTAATAACGGGAATGCAGTTTTGAGATTTTTATATTTAATGAATTGACTTTTTCACCATTTTACGTTACGATCTATTTGGATTTCGAATAGATTCTACAAATACGATTTTTTACTCCAAATAATAAAACGTATTCAGAGCATTTTGTTGTTCCAGCAAAACAATAACATAACACCTCAAAACGACGTACAGATTTTTTGCTAATTCATTAGAAATTAAAAAATTGAATCCCACAGCGCTTTACTTACGTTCGCGTTTTGATCAAAAAGCAAATTCAGTTTTGAATGGTCTGGATTTTGAGGTCACTTTAGTTGATTGACTCCAAATCTCCCCAGTGATCATGTGACCTCCCACTGCATGGCCACTAGGTGGCAGTGTCGCACAGGATTTACCCGCTGGACGTCCAGGTGTGCGTTGAGGTTCCCGTTGAGCACGGGCGGCGGTTCGGGCGTCTGCCGGACGGGCTGCGTGAACGCCGCCTGTCGCCGCTCGCTGTACTGCAGCGACCAGTCCCACACGGGCGGCAGCGGCGGGTCGGGCGGCTCCGGGCCGCTATCCGGGTGCAGCGGGTCTCGCCAGCCGTTGACGGGCGTGTAGCACTGACCCAGGTTCTAGTTTGGGGGCGGGGCACAGGTAGCGGAGGAGGAGTCACACTTTATACCGCTCTCACTCTCTCCCCATGAGCAGAAAGTCGCCATATCGACTTCCCGGGCGAGGTGCACGAGCAGGAAGAGCCGATGGTGCGTTTGTGAGTTTGGTACCTGCGTGCGTCTGCATCGCTCCCGTTGGGAGTTGGCCAGGAAGCTGGAGAAGAGCGGCAGGTGGGCGCTGTCGCGCAGCGCCAGCAGGAAGTCGGCCGTCAGCTCGAAGCGAGACGGGTACTGAGACCACAACTGCCACACGCAGTCCAGGAAGAGCAGGAAGACGGGAGCCTGAACACATCACGCACACACGCGTCAGCGGCTAGACAAGACTCACATTTTATTCAATTCGTCTGTCAATTTTTGTCCAATAACTCAGATAAGAAAGGGATGGAAATTATTTTATTATTTTTTTTTATTTCAAATTGTGAGCGTGGAAAAGGCGCAAAGCTAAATGGTCGATGTTTGAACGTGAGCCTCCCCTTTGCGCTCACCTCGTCTTTGTCGTTGTCTCGGTGAAAGTTGGCGCGGCTGTAGAAGCGGTGGCCCGCCGTCACCCACTCCTTCTGCACCAGGCTCTGGAAGCCAAGGCGGGTGCGGCAATGCGGGTCGCACATCACCTGCACCAGGCTGGACACCACGCAGCTCATATCTCGGTCTTCCGCCTCTGCAGGGGGAAAAAAAACAACAACAAAAAAAAATGACGCAAGAGTTCTGTCATTCAGAACGAAGATGGCCAAAGATTTGTTTTCCCATGTGAGCCAAAAACGCTGGCTTGTAACATTGGCGAGCAAGAGCGACTTTGCAACTTTGAGGCCGCACACGTCGGCGGAGCGGCACGTGCACGTGCACGCTCACGTGCACGTGAGCGTGCACGTGAGCGTGGATGAGCCTCGACTCACGTGACTCACCTTGCAGCGCCACGGTCATGTGACCACCGCGCAGAAGGCACGCCACCTCCGACGCTTTCTTGAGGCACCACCTACGCCAGGGAGACAACGCACGCGCATGAGGGCAACATGGTTTTTTTATTTTTTAAATACTTCCCCCGCTCATGTGGCTACATTTTAAGGACGCGCAACTTCAATGCGGGAGAAGGCCACAATTTTCCTTCAGTGCGACTGACGGATGGCAAACCGACCGCCAGGCATCGTGAACAGAACGTGTGTGCGTTTTCGTTTGTGGCGCCGAAGACGACGATGAGGGCGGTTACTTGGTGTAGTCCAGCCAGCGCGTTCCTTCCAGCGAGGAAAGCCACTTGTCGTCCGGCACCGTCACAGACGTGGAAATGTCTGCGCAGGAAAAAAAAAATATTCGAGTCCAACGAACACACAAAGGCCATCACGGAAAACAACAACAAAAAAAAAAAACATGTCCTTTCAAGATTGCTTTTTTTCTCTCTCCCTAACGGCAACGAGTAATTTTCCAAAGCAAAGCTTTTCTTGCCGACTTTCCCGCCGACAATCATTTTGGCTTCTTTTCTTTTTGCTTTCGGAGACGTGGCGAGATGACGCCACGTTTACGTCTCGGAGGACTTTATTTTGAGATCGGCATCGTCGCGTCTTGACCGAGCAACGGGTAAAGGCCAGATTTTTTTTCTAATCTTTTTGTGCGGGCTCAGCAACAGATCAACAATCTTAAAGTGAGCGTGTGAATGTTGAGTCAAAGTGAATTTTCAGCTCAGTCTGACGTTTGTGAGGAATGCGCCGCGTGTGCAAAAGTCACATTTGTCACAAAGCCTTTCGTGAACGCGTGACAGAAACTCGAGCGGCCCGACATCGTCGTCATCGCGCACGCCGGCACCGGCGCAAACTCAACCGCGGCTTTTTATATTCGGTTGAAGGAAAATATGCAAAATGAAAATTCTACTTTTCAAATATCATTTCACAATTTTCGATTGGATTTTCCCCATTTGACTTGAGCGTCAGCGAATCAGAAGCTCGTTCGTCTCTTAAAACCGCGCAAGTAAGATCCGTCCGTTCGCGTGTGTCGTCGCTCACCTCCGAGACAAAGCGCTCGCAGGCGGCCGTGCGCCAGCTGGATGTCGGCCGGCGACGGCAGCTCCTCGCCAAGCTCCACCACCACGCACACGGACGAATGGCAGCCGAACAGGATGAGCTCCAGGTTCCTAAGCAACACACACACACACACACACTAAATAAATAAATGCTGCTGTTAAAAAAAAAAAAACAAGCACTCGGAATGCTTCCCTCATTCCCAACAACGGGATTTTCCATATTGTGGTCAAGATGATATCGAATATAACAAACGGGAAGAACTCAACAACGGGAAGCGCGGACGGCTTTCCTCACGGCGCAAAAATGCGGCGAGACAAACACGGCACCTGATGTCGTCCTTCTCGTGGTAGATGTTGTTCTGGAAGCTGGCCATGCGAAGGAGGTCGCTGCCGCAGGGATGACGCCAGCACCAACGCTGGAATGAGGGGAAAAAAAAAAAGAACAACAACATTGGACAGGCTTTCAGAGAGCGGCAAGCCTGCCGGACCAACTCGATAAAACAAGAATGCAAAAAAAAAAAAAAAAGCTGTTGGCCAAATTTGAATTTGTAAATGTGGAGTCGTTCCTTGCGAGTGTTGTCATTTTGTATTTTTCCTATTTAACTCATTCACTGCCGGCAGAAGTAAAATGAAGGATGACTTTTTGACGTATATATCCGTCAATGGGATTGAACGCGTTGAGAAGTTCCAAGCAAGACGGCGGCTCTCCTTGCCCGCATGGCAGAGCATCACCGTACCTTCCTTGCGAAATTTTCAAGTTTCACTTCAACTAAGCAAATCACACTCATACCTGAAATTGCAACAAAAACTAAAACATCCGAGGGACTGCTCATAACTTGAAAAACTTTAAAAAAAAAAAGATGTTCGTTGATGATGATCGTTATGATGAAACAAAGACTCACCGGGATGCGGCCGTCGTTGAAGTGGGCGAAGCTTTTCTTCAGCTCGGTGTCGAGAACCTTCTGCGGGACAACGATGAACCTTGGAAGACTGAAAAAATAAAAATGTTTTTCTCCGTCGGCAGCACGAACGGAAGCACAAAATGGAAAAGGGTATAAAAATTGGTTTCAAGTTCAAGCCACGCAGTTGATAGAAAAATATCAGCTGAATTTTTTTATTTATTTTTTTATGAACATCACGATTGTGTTGCGTTAGAAGCCTAAAATGCGGCAAAAGATCCAAAATTTGAAGGCGAAAAGGAACTACCTGGTGGACATCTCGAAGCGGTCGTTGACCGAGCTGACTCTCCAGCCGGTGGCGCCGCAGCGCTCCAGCTCCCGCTCGCAGTCGGCGGCCGACTCGTGCCAGTTCATGTGGGCGTCGCGGCGCCGGTTGCTTAGAAACTGCTTCATTTCTGCGCAGAGGAAACGTGGCTCAGTCACACAAAAATCATGTCAACAAAGTGCTTTCATGTTTTCCTCGATCAAGAAACCACCACTGAGTCAGATAACCAATCAGAGACGGTCGCGCCGTGTCGGTCAGAAACTGCAGCCCGGCAGAGTTCACGTATTTCCAAAGAGGGCGGAGTTTGTGCAGGATTTATCGGACTGCTGACGGTCACAAGAGCGTCGCGGTGCCGAATAGATCAAGCGTCCATACCTACGCTGCCAAGGGCGGCGTTCTGGAAGGACAACACAGAGCCTGGCTTGAGAGGTTGGTAGCTTTTGGCGATGGTGTGCGTTATCTGCAAAGGACGACACAACGGGCCGTGAAAAGAAAAGCAAGCTCGCCCAAAGCCGTCAAGTGTGCGTGCGTGTGTGTCCAAGACACGCACCTCCATGACTTGGGCGTCGGGGGTGAGGCGGTCAAAGAGGAAGCAGATGACTCGCAGGTCGCGGCAGTAAAGCACCAACTCCTCCGGAGTGAACTTGAGAGAAGAGTTTGGGGTCACCAACTTGGTCCGGTTGGGGCCAACTGCAAACGCATCGAGGATTGGGCACGTCAAAAACGAGACAGCAAAAAAGTGAAAACCGCCCAACGACTGACTTCCATAAAACAAAAATAAAATAAATAAAAAATAAATAAATAAAGCAACATAATTGCCTACAACTGATAAAAAAAACTAAACTGTGATCAGCAAAAATGAAAACAGTTGAGTTTTTCCACAAATAACAGAGGACAGAGCGTGAAAAATAAATAAATAAATAAATAAATAAATAAAGAGTGACAATGTGAGGAACTGTAATTTTGGTGGTCAATTATTTTTGTGAATTATACAACAGTAAAATCACAAACGACATCTGCAGGTTCATGATTTTTTTTTTTTAATAGCATTTATTAAAACACCCACCATTTTTTATTTAGTAATTAGATACAAAATTCTAAGACGTATTTTCCACAATAAGGTGTCAAACCAATCTCAACTTACCGACGACGACCTTCTCTATCGAAGCCAAAGCGATGTCATGATCCCCCAAAAGAATCGGGTCGGCGTTGTCCTGCAGCAGAAAAATTTAAGTTGACTTGGCGTCTTGTGGTGCGACGCGGGCCACGCGGCGCTTACGTCGGGTTGGGGAGCATCTTGAGGCACGAAGGCCACTCGGAAGTGCGTGCAGAAGAGCGTCCCTGACAGCCAACCTCGACCTTCCCTCGCCGTTAACTTCTTCCTCACCATGACGGCTCGCTGCAGCACGCACTCGCCTGCGCACGCGGAAGGGCGGACAAAAGAAATCACTCAGGAGCGCCCCCTACAGACAAAATTGTCGCCAACGCCAGTCTGTCCGGCCCTCGAGCGTGTGACGAACCGTCACATGAGACAAAAATTGCCTCCTCACGCGTCGAAAGCGCCACTTGAAAATGTTTGCGTAAGAAGAGACGTGAGACGGCCGCGTGCGTTCGAGCGTTTTCAGGAACAAGGCCGGAGGGTCGAGGCCGACCCGGCAAAAAAAAGACTTTTAGTTTTGGGTGAACATGAAAGAGCGGCATACAAACAAATTAAATGTTGAGCACCGCCCCAAAAAAATAAAGAAATAATCAGGAAGTTGGTCATTCCTCAGGGAAGAACAAAGGGAGAAAAAAAATGTCCGCCCCAATGAAGCGTTTCCTCCTCCGGTGGTCGTGCAGAACAGGAAGCGCAGAGGAGGAAAAAAAAACTGCCGCTGATTGTGCAGCTGATGAAGAATTTAAATATCGTTTCTGAGAATTTGTAAGAATTGCAGACTGAATTCCACAAGTGAGCTGCCCAAGAGGAAAAGCGGCATGGCAAAAAAAAAAAAAGGAGCGCTGGAGGGAAATTGAACTTCTTGATGGCCGGATGGTAGTCAACTCAAAGAAGACTTGAGGGAATTGCAAAGCACAAACAGGAAAGCGCTCATTTTTGCTGGTTTATGCGGCAGGAGGACAAGAAGGAAGTGAGATTTTTTTTTTTTTTTTTTTTATGGCCGTCGGATCTGCAAAGAAACGCAAGACGGGACGAGACGCTGTCCTAAAAGTCGCGATTGAGAAACGGCGACAAACGTTTTTTGTTTATTAGGAGGCCTTCCGCTTCTTTGTCCAATTTGTCGGCGCCCGCATTCCCGCCTCGCTTTCACGCTTGCGAACAAACAAGCAACCCAGTCTCGCCATTTTGCACCTTCAAACGTCCCACTTGCACATTCGACTGAGAGACGTTTGGGCTGAGAAAAAAAGCGCACTAAGCAGATTTGGAGCAGCTCAGGTGGCGCTTGAACACGCGTCTTCGCCAAAAGCCACGCCCATGTTTTTAGGAGCCCGCGAGGTGAGCGCCAACTCAAGAGCGGGTCTGAGCAAACAAAGTCCAGGCGGATTTTGTTTTCTTTGCTTTCCATCCGCATAGTTGCTCGTTTTCAAGCCGACGCTTCCCGCTGTGGGCTGAGACGAGCGGGAAACGCCAGCGACGGGCGAACGCTGCTTTCCAAGGACAAAACGCAGCCGGTGCTGTTTTTGGCAGTTTTTATTTCAACTTCCGGATGAAAGTATTTGTTACGATCGTTAGCTTGATGAAAAACAAAGGAAAAAAATTAAAAATTTAAGAAGAAAAAAAAAAAAGAAAATTCATGGTCAAATAAAATCTACGCTGATTTCATCAATATTAAAACATATTGACACATTTTCTGGATCAGGATTCTGGAGCCGATCGTGATCAGCAAGTTAAAAAAAAAAAAAGCAAAACAAAACGATAACCAATCAACGAACGGCTGAGCGCCCCTTCAGCGCCGCGCTCACGTTGAGGAAGATGCGATGATGTCATCGACAGGCTCGGGAAGTCGATTCAACGGAGCTCATTGAACGCATCGCATTGCCGACATCAAGACTGACGGCTTGCTTAAAAAAAAAAAAAAAAGTGTTCCGTATGAAGGTGATCGCTTTCACTTGAGCGAGTGTCCCGTCGACGATCCCGTTGCCAACGGCGACCGTTTCGATAAGCGTCGGGAGAGTGAGACAAAGTCACGTAGCGACAAATAGGCGCCACATCAGCGCGCTGGAATGAACCGAGAGAGATAAGTGTGTTGTGCTGAGATGAGATAAGGTTGGACAAGGCATCCTCGTCGAGGTCGCGCAAACGTGTGAAAACGACGACAAAGGTCACAAAAAAAAAAAAAAAAAAAAAGAACAGGACCGGCTGCAGCGAGCCGGCGCGGATTTACCTGGAAGACAACGTAGTCCAAAGACATCTCGACCCCTCGCCGTCATGCCGCTCTGATTCAACATCCGCTCCTGAGGGGAGATCCACACAAATGAGCACAATCTAAAGTGACAAAATTGGTCAACGACTTGAAAACGGATCCATGCTCAAATCGACGACCATGTTGCGAATCGATTTATCGTTTGGATTCAAGTCGTCGTTTGACTTCAAAGTGTACAAATCGCCGGATTTCAGTTTCTCAACAGCAAATCTTTTCTGATTTAAGTCGTCCACCGCAAAAGGAGATTCAGTCCCCCCCAAAAAAATTATTTCATCAGAAAACATTTGCTTTTGCTTTGGAAAACAATGATCAACATTTTTGTCCATTTTCGGAATCGTTACGGACAAAACCAGGAAGTGAATAAACTCGGGAAAAAATAAAGAAACTTGAATGCTTTCCGAAAATCCTGAAAAATTGTTCGTTGAAGTCGAAGCAGCCTCCTAAGTGGAGTCGTGCAAAGTTGTCGCCCGTTCTTGGCATCAACCGCAAATCCCAAGAAAAGGTTGCTGAGCTCACTCGCTTTTTTTTTTTTGCAAGCATCCGTTTGATCTCCAAAAGTTGGCTTACTTTCATGGGCTTAGCCCAAAAGAAATTTTCTCGTTCGTTCCCTTCGCAAAACACAAAGTTGCAACGACGACCCCGTCTTGCTGGAACATCTGGAGCCGGTTAAGTTTACGAGAGCCCCCCCCCAGCGAGACGCGCGTTGACATTTATGAGCAACTCCGCCCCACTTACGGGCGGCGAGGCTCAGGTGGTCGGCAAAGAAACGCCGCACTTGTGAAGCTATCGGGTCCGTTTTCAATCGCGAGAACGTCGCCGCCAACAAGAGGCTATTGAGTGGCCGAGGCCACGCTAACGACGTGCGCTGAAATACGAGCGCAGCGCAGACTCGAGAGCTTAACGGGCGATCGTTGCGAGTTGGCATGAGACAAACATCGTCAACGGTCTAACGAAGCTAAGCTAACGTAGCAGTAAAGTCAACACAAACGTTTGTCGAGACAATCGAATTGTTAGGGAGCTGTCGTTTGTTAAAAATGTTTTGTTTTCTATCAAATAGGAAAAAATATTTTGCACAAACGTGAGTCCAGTTGTCTTGATGTAACTTTTGCAAATTAGCATGACTGAGAAGCTACGCAACCATAAATAAAAAAAAAACGAAAAAATGAAAACTGTGAGTGATATTGTAACGGTGAGCTAAAAAAATGACTTTGTACGACTCAGTTCTGTTGCGATCGGAGCTTTATGCAGCAGATTGCAATCTTCAGTCATCGCAAGCCGTTTGATCCGCAAAACGGTAGAAAGTCACATGCCTGAGACAAAACTGAACTCTGACCTTTTGGAGCTGACTTCCAAGTTTGACGACCGTTTTGCAGCACGAGATCGAACTTGGCGGCTGTGCCTCGGCCATCTAAAGTCGCCGATTGGCATCGTCCATCGATCAAATTGGGAAGCAGTTGGCACGAAATCTCAAAGTCAAGTTGAGCTTGGGCGGACCCCCGAGAAAATTAATCTCCCGACATTTCTGTTGTGGGGAGTGAGACCGCGATCAGGTCTCAGTTTGCCCCCAGACGATAAAAAGGGCAAACATTCCTAAAAAACGCACGGAAACGTTGGGCCACCCGTTCCTATTTGCTGACGTTGCATCACGCTCGCCCCAGTTTGAAGAGAGCGAGGGAGAAAAAGGGGGGGGGGCTCATTTTTGCCCGACTTCCACTTTCCGTTACTCATGGCTTCCCTCTCGCTAAACCAGAACGATGCGTCACATGATGTTGCTCCTTCCTCTCAGATTTCCAATTTTGGAACGCTGATGTCAACACACACAAAAAAAATGAGAAATTTGGCAAATATAGAAAAGGAGTCTTGAAAACGAAGCGAAACGAAGCCGTTGTCTGTGGGCGTGTCCTCGTCATGCGCAGAAACGAAACGACGCCTCGTTCAACCACACGTCGGAGTCGCCAACATTTACAATCATGGAAAAAATTATTGGAGCAGCCCAGTTTTGTCGGTTTCTCGTTCATCTTAAGCGGCTCGTACAACCGAGAATGATGACGACAAAAAAAATAATAATTCAATGGCAAAGTTCCGCCAAAACTGTGCTTTGAAATGTCTCAGCCCCTTAAAAAAAAGAAAATTGCAGTTTTTTTTTCAAAAGCTGATCTTCGATCACAAAGAATGTGTTTGGAAACAAAGCTTCCAATTCTCTTTCCAGGCTCGTTAAACTCCGAGTAGTGAACTGTTTTCGTCTCAATTCAACCGCAATCCAATGACGGCTTTTTTTATTGCTTTTTTTCTCAACCACTCCCACTTGGACAGTTTTGCTTGCTTCCGCTAAAATGACGCTGACAAAAAAAAACAAAAAAAAAACACTCACATTCCCTCACGCCAATGACAAAAGTCAGACGGCTGTGCGAGCTCGCTGAAGAACAATGAACGTGGAAGCCAGTGGGGCTGACGTTTGGATTTTTAGTCAGTTGCTATTTTTAGACTGCCTTCAGTGAAAAGGCAAAACAAACAAAAAAAAAAGGGGGGTGGGGTCGAATATTTACTGCATCGAGTAAAAATCTGAAATCCAGGACTCGGGAGCCGCAGAGAAATGCGCTGCCTTGGTGGAGGTCTTCCATTCTGGTTCTGTTTTTTTTTTGAGAAATTCCAAGTCACATTTCAACATACCCCACATAAAAAAGGTTTTTCATTCTTTGGCTTTTGACGCAGGTTACCGTTTTTGTTAATGCATTTCTTTAATTTTTTTGTTTTCGGCCATTTTTCTGCTCCAATAAAAAAAAAAAACTTGGTATGCAGTATGTTTGAAAAGAAATACAGTTAAATTGGATTCGAGATCAGCACAGCTTTTGAGTGGACAACAAAGATTAGGATGTTGTCATGCCAACTACGAGGGAGTTTTTGAGTCCCACTTTTGGAACGTTGGCTGCTTCGATTGTCACACTGCATAAAATTCAGAGTCTCCTGAAAGCAAAGCTGCACGGTAGCGAAAAACGGCTTTTCCATTTCCATCATCAGACAAGAAAAAAATTCAATGGAAGAAAACTCTTTACAGCTCAAGACAAAGAGGAAGCGTCTCGGACTCAGCACACGGAGATTAAACATGAGCACAGATTGCAAAGCCATCTAGGACAAATTCTGCCTTCATACAAGCATGCGTGTGCGCGCGCGTGTGTGTGTGTGTGTGTCAGCGCCTACCAAGTCACATGACCATCTCCCCGCCACATTAGCATAACAGGAACGCTCGAGATTGGCCCGAGAGGACGGCGTCCGTCGGCGCATCTCATTTTCAGAGGTAATCGAATGCTACAAAAATTCCTCAACTGCAGTCTCCATGGCAACGGCGGCCAGATGTGCCCGCCCCCTCCTCCGCCCGAGCGCACGCATACACAAAAGCGACGCCTTAAGGCTTGCGTAGACGAGCATCTGTTAGCGTTTCCCCCGCGGCTGCTGAAAATAACCACAGAGGAAGAAGAAAAAAAGGAACTTTGACGGCTTGCCTGCGTTTGGCTCTGACTCATGCAGCTGCTTCGCCTCTTAAACAAATACAAACACAGAAATTAAACGACTGGGGAGACGGCTAGAAAAAGGCAAAGCGGACACCCGCCAAAAGCTCAAATGATCATTTGGTTTCGCAGCTGAATTGTAACAAAAACAATCATTTACTCTTTTTTTTTCCATTCTTGCAGTAGGTCAGACCAGCGCAGAGTAATTCAACATCATTTTTTCCCCCAAACATTTCGACTCGTCAGTACAACAAACGTAAAACCATTAAAAAAAATAACACGGTGAACTAGTCATTGCTACGTGTAAACGTACAAGATTAAAAGATTACATAGATTTTGTTTACTTCAACTTGCAAACCAAAGTTGGAGGCAAAAGCTGGACTCTGATTGGCTGCAGTTGAGCACATTTCTGCAGCACATTTTCTTTTTTGGTCTGTTTCTGTGTGACCCAGCACCAAAAGACCGTAATTTATAAATCCCTTAATCACAAAATGAAAAAAAAATCTCAAAGAGCTTTACTTGCTCGCAAAAACCCCCCCAAAAAAAACAAAAAAAACTCCATCGGCGGAAAAAAAGAAACCTTGAAAAGGGGCCACAGATGGGGGAACCCCCCTCCCCCTCCCAGGATGACGAGGCTGTAATGGATGCCAACACGATATGGTGTTATAAAATAATATTCCTTAAAATGTCATTTAGAGTCCTTGTTAAACTTAAAATTGTCCAAATGCTCAAAATTCCAGCCTCTTGACAGTTTCTTTGCTCTGACTTTTTCATCCATCTAGCATACTAATTGTATGAGAAGACATTTGCAAAGAAGTGCTTTGACTTTGGACAACAATTATCAACATTTTAGCTGATTTTTTGAAGGGTCGGGCGTTATGTAGCAAAACCAGCAAATGAATCACAATCACATTATGTTTGTGCATTTTCTGCTCTGTTGTCTCTAAATGAGGTCCTGTTTTAGAATAGAAATCAAAACACGTTTCATTGATTTACAACTAATCAATGACATATTGATTACCAAAATAATCATGAGTTGCAGCCCTCCTACAAAAATATTTGGGTGATGATGCTCAATGTCACAGTGACACGCATTTAAAGATGTTTTTTCTTAACTACTTTCGCATGCTAGTTCAATTGATTATCTGAATTAGGTGTGCGCTTACCTTCATGTCGGGCCCCATTTGTCGGACTTTAAATGTGCTTTTAGATCCAGTCAACATGGTTCCAATTCCACACACACGCAGACAAAAAAAGAAATTTACATGAAAAAAAAAAAAACTGAAAAAAGTGTCAATGAAAAAAAAATTGTCGCTAGTGCCGTCCTCGGTCCATATTAATTAGCGAGAGAGGGAAAAAAGGCGAAGAAAATGAAAACAAGTTGTCCGCAAAAGGACGAAAGTGCGGCGGTCAAAGTCCGGCGTTGTTGTTGCTGACAACCGCGGCGGCAGCTGCCACGCACCTCCGCGCCCGCCTCGCTTCTCATCGCCGCGGACGCTCAAAAACGCCACAAAAAGCAAAAGGCTCTCGCCACCGGTGGCGGCTGCTCCATCCACGCACGACGACAGAGCGCGCGCTCGCTTGCTGTGTGTCTTTCGGTCACTCAGTCTGTCGACGCCGAAGCTGTCCACGGCGGAAAAAAAAAACTCAAGACGTCCAGCTACTTAAAGGGACACGACACCCGGAAATGGCGGCAAAATAAAAGCTGCACTGCTTCATAATCGTAATCATAATATTACTCTCAGCCACGAAAATCGACTTAATTATGTCAATGATGATTGTTGCCTCACTTGCAAAACAACTTCAATATTATGATTACGTGATATATGTCGCGCTCAAACGTGATTAAATTGATTTTTGGATGTGATCAATTTCAGCACAGGAAATGTACAGTCCAATATTTAAGAATTGACTCATTTTAAAATTTGTGTGAGGAATCTTTCATTCACGGGCAGACTGAAAAGAAAATATTGAATAATTCCTAGAAAAATGACAGCAGCACGAAAAAAATTCAAGTAGCGCGCGCTCATCGCAAAGGCAAACCGAAAAGTGAAAGAGCCATGCCAATAATTGTCAAACTTAAAAAGTCAACAAAAATCGAGAAATCTCAAAGGATAAAAATATACATAAATGAGGACTTTACGGGAGCTGTTCCCCCAAAATGAAAACAACTGAAATCAGCACGTGACAGAGGACACGTTGTTTATTTTGCGATATGACAAATTTATATTTCTAATTCACGCCCATACAAGCACATCAAAACAAAAGCAACGTGGCGGTTGGATGTGGAAGGAATCATCAACTGATTGCAATATTATTTTAAAAAAATATATATTTCAGGTGCTACACAATTAATTTTTTACATTTCCCTACAATTACGATGCCAAGTAGAAAAACAATACATACAGCCACATTAACAAATCGCATCTTCAAAAATCTAATTGATCATGAAATAGTCAGTGGATTTCTCACAAATGATAAAAGTGATCACTTTCAAATTATATTGATTAATTTTTTTTAAATCTATACATCAGAAATACGAAGAGGAACTTTACTCACGTAAAGATCTTAATCTTGGATATCGTGACTTCTCAAAAATGAAGATAAAATGTAACATAAAGCAAATGTGTGTCTCTCTGGAAGGTGTTAATCTATGGAATAATTTTGATGTTAAATGAAGGTATTTTTCAACTTTGGGACCATTCTTTGCATATAAATAACCCGATTTGAACATGTACATCTACTAATGATTTGCTTTCCTCCCAATTTTAGTTTTTATCTTGTAATGTGTTTAAATGTTCAATCAATCAATGAATCTTCCAAACTGCGAATCCACACTCACCTCCATTATTTGCTTAAAAATCTGTTCAGTTTTTCAATTTTGCGCCCAGCCCAAAGTCAGGTCTCCTCCACAAGAGGCTTTGGCGCCCTCTGGTGGCAGTTTGGAGACAAGCACCAATTGTGAACTTGATTTAGCCAGGGCAGTCATTGCGATTTTTAGTCTTCTTGTGGTATCTGGATGCAAGTACAAACAATTTCATTGTTATTTGGATAGATACGGAAGAGGATTGGGGCCAGTGAAGGTGGGGAAAAAAGGTCAGAATGTCCAAATACTAACTTTTAAAATGAAAATTCTTATTCTCCCTTGAATCCTATTTTTAAGTCAGAATTTATGAATTGGAGCGCAAACGCTTGGTTTGTCTTTCGGTGGCTACAAAAAGTCGACCCTTGCCTGTTCGAATGCCAGATAAAAAAAAAAAAAAAAAGGATAAATTATTTCCAAACATTTTTGACACCATCAACGTGCCGTGTGAGTAAAAACACACCTCCCACAATTTCAAGTGCCTCTGATGACACCCAAATAAAAATGAGATGTTTGGGTAGGATTTTCCTTACATTTTGTTTTTGCTTACTTAAGGAAGACAAAAGGTTTCATCCCAACAAAGTTCTACATAGAACCTTTCATAATTCCCTCCATCTTGACTAATGCCCTCGTTAAAACGCTTGCTCGTGATACCATCAGGACCACACTTCCCTGTAGGCATGATTGTAGAATGGTTCATAATTCCCCTCGCATCGAGCAATGTTCTGTTGGCACCTAGCTTACGTTACAGAACGATAGCCGTTTTCTCTCCCAGCCCCCAGTTGGATCTTAGACAACCTTCAGACATGAGTAATTAAGATTGTGTGCACACTTGTGCAACCGTATTATTTCAGTTGTTTATTTTCATTTCCACTTGTGAAAAGTAAACAAAAACAAATCAATTTGCACAGGTCATAGGTCACATTAATGGTAGGAAAGGTGTGCCCTGCGATTGACATCATCACGTAAAAACTGTATTTAAGCTAACACTTAAACCCCACGTGGATTTGGACTTGCAATGTTTTTGTGGGACTTGAGCCAATGGTAACAGCTTCCAAATCTTTTTTTTTCCACGTGCACAAAATTAACTGTCAAGGGGGGGGGGGCAATAATCGCTAAAATCCATTACCTTTTTGCGAGCCCTCAGCAACTTTCTCTCGTCGTCTCATGCGAAGAAATGTCCAGAAACTTGCAAACAGCTCCGAGACACGAAAGCAAAAAGCGGCACATATGCGACCGCCCTGCTGGCGCACACGTGAGTCTCTTTTCTTTTCTCTTTCTTTCTTTCGTTCGTGTGCGAGGACGCGCATGGAGAGGGACGTCAGGATTTGGATTTGTCACCCTTCAATATTACATAAGGCTCTCGCATTTCTCCCACCCAAAACAAAACGCTTGCGGACACACGAGCTGGCGCGGGCGTCACGTGACCCGCATTCAAGCTGTCAATCAGCCGAGCGGAACGCGACCACTCAACGGTGCCGCACACTTCAACTGGTCATTAAGCCCTTTTGTCCGTGAACTTCCTCCTGAATAGATAAATAAATAAATCATCAAGTAGCACCATCATGGCTTTCTAGATTTATTATTCTTTGAAGTGGGCAGCAATTTGCGATTGTTTTAATAATCAATTCATCTGTCAACATTTTTTTTGATGAGTCAAATCATCAATTATCAGAATGGCTGTGAATTCGTTTGATGAGTCATTCATTAAGTGTTAACCTCTGCATCAAAGTTAAATTAAAATTGGACCCGATTGATTTTAGGTAGAGGAAATTTGGCCACAATTGGCGCTCCCGAAGGCACACACACAACTTTCTTAAAATACAATAAGAATTTATTCAAATGGTGAAAAAAAGAAGTCAGAATTACAATAAGAACCTAATCAAAATGATAATTATTATTATTATTATACTCTCTCTGTCCACATTGCACACTAGGCAGCCTTCGGGGTCTCTCCAAAGCATAAAAACAACAAAAAAAAGAATGACAAGAATGAAAACAACAACAAGTAATAATGCACACATTTGGTTAAAGATGGGTCGCCGTTTCCATGCTTAGTCCCATGCGCTTTCTGTTGTAGAAAAATACAGTATAAACAATTGTCAGACGGTTTCTTTCCGTGGGGCGGTAAAAAAAAAAAAAAAGCAAAAACACCATTGCGAACAACAAAAGGCAAAAAAAATCCAAAAGGAGCCGTGCGGCTAGAAAGACAAACATTTCACTGGCTAACTCGTCTGCGACAAACATTTGGTACTTTTTACAAACGTACAAAAATAACTTTCCAAGCTCTTATTTACCTTTTGATTGAAATACAAAAACAAGTGCGTGTTTCATGACGTCACGCCCGCAGTCGTCGGGAACGGCGGCTCGTTCTTTGGAGGATTCACCCAAAAAAAATAAAAATAAAAACCAGGCCTCACTTTTGCCGTTAGTGATTGGTCGCATCAGCATTCAAATGCCACACTTGCAGATTTTTCTCTTTTTTTTTTTAGGGGGTGGGGGCTCTCCTCCCATTTTCCATGAAAAGCCTAAATTGAATGTTTGTCAGCATTTTTACATTTTTTTTTCTTATTCTGCGCGTCTTGCCAATAAGCATGCGTCCACTGTTTCGTCACTTTAAATACGTGGCGGGAAACAAAAAAAATGGCGCCCAACGCCGGCGTGGCAGTGAGCAACATGCTCACCTTTGAGCTTTTTGTGCTTTAAAAAACAAAACAAAAGCAAATAAAAACAAAACAGTAGTTGTCCACCTCTGATGGTACTAGTACGCTCTTTGTCTCCACTAGTAGGACAACCTTTGGCATACTAGTACCGTTTTTATTTCTCTCCATAAAACTCTTTAGAGAATTTATTTTTGATACATTTTAAGGTCCCACGTGAACTTGTACTCTTTGGCTTCACTATTACGACATTTTCGTGTACTACTGTCTGCAGCTGTGTCTTACTAGTGAAGTGTTTTTGCCTCCAACTAGAGGACATTTCTGCATACTAGTAGAAGGACGACGAGTGAGGCAAACTTAGCAATGGTGCTACTAGTAGAGACCAGGAGGCTACTAGTGCACGACTTACGAGTGCTACTGGTGCAGCACAGCGGATCATCCGGAGTGTTCAACTGCGTACTAGTAGTGGAAAAGAAGTTACTAGTAATACAGCTGTTGTACTAGTGTGCTGACTTGCGTTACTAGTGAGAGCAAAGAGCAGACTTGTACAAGGAGCTTCAGCTGGCGAGAACGCGGAAGAATGAAACGGAACGCTCAACACATGGAGCGGTAAACGCCAAGGTGGCAAAGTTCCGCTTGAGACGAGCACCGAAGCCTTGGGGAGGTCCCGACCAAAAGTGCTTGGGTTTGTGCAGAAAAACTTTGCGGATAAAGCGGGTGGGACAAAAAAAAAAGAAAAAAGTTTGTGGTCCTCGAGAGCCGAGACGCCGTCAGTGCTGTGATGTCAGAGGGAGCCTCGTTTCCGCCAAGCGGGACACTTCGCTTTCAAACTCATTTGGAGTTTTTGGTGTTATTTGTCGAAGTAGCTGAAAGGTAGAGACGGGCGCTGCTGTCTGATTGGCCGCTACAGACCCGCAAGCTTTCCTTGTTTCTTCACGACCACACATCGGCTTAGGAATTTAGCTCTGCCGGCAAATCGAGAGCAGCTTCTTCTTCACCACGACAGACCGATACAAAGTCCGCGTGACGGCAGACGCTGCACCCATCTCGTGAACAAGACCCAAAGATACTTGAACTCCGCCACTTGGGGGCGCAATTTCACTGGCACTTTGACCACTCCAGACAAAGTAAGAGCATCAAAACTTTGAGGACTCGAGAGCAAGAATTTGAGGACATGAGAGAGAGCAAAGGTCGAAGACTTTGACAACTTGAGACGAACGAATTTAGGTTTGGAAGCCAAGTCAAGAAGAAAACTTTGAAAATTTCGGTCTTTGTGGACTTGAGACGATGAATGTGAGACGGGCGGATTGCGGTTTTGGTCTTTCTCTGCCTCGATGATAAACCCTGAGTCCCCCCCCCCCCCCCCAAGTGCTCTGCAGGCCTTTTTCCAACCAGGACCCCCCTTGAGTACTCCAACCTTTGCAAAACCACACAAATCCAAGTGAACCCACAAGTACCAAAGTGGACCTCTTGGTGGAAACGGACACGGAAGACTGGACTTCACAGCGCGAACAACTGTGACTAAGAACTAAGTGAGCCGGTCAAATGGGACCCGGTACCAGGTCCGATCAGTGCAAAGCCGTTCTCATTATTTTTGTGTTCGGGTTCAACATCTTTTCCACGGTGCAGTTTTCCCTGCCGTACACAAGCAGTAGTGTAAAAATCGAACCCCTTGTCCAGAAAGCCGTTTGAGCACTCGAACCATATCGTCTTTTTGACTTCACCATATATGACACTTCGGTGCACTGACTGTGTTGTACCAGTCCACATTTTTCCACGAGCGCCTCTTTTCTTGCTTACTACTATGACCTTAAGATGGATAACGAAAAAAACGCTCAAACAGAATTCCATGAAGCCTTTACGCCAAAAGGTCCGCGTACGAGTACACACTCTGTCCTCACAAGTCAGACACTTCGATCCACGAAATGCTCAAACGGCTTGCTTATACCGTTTGCGGTGACACGGTCTCTTTAAGCACTCGCCCGTCCCGCGCTTATGACTGTGCAGGCGCCTGTCCTGTCATTTACATTCTCTCCACTAGGAGGTGACAGAGGCCAGGACTTGAAGTGGGATCAGGAGGACGAGCCTGCGGCAAACACATTTTCATACACAATTTGTCACCCATGCGCGCACACACTCGGACGCCGCAGCAAAAATGTAACACCAGTGCAGATTTCAAGGGATGGGGAACCCACCCGAGGGACCGCGTCTCTTCCCGAGCCAGGAAGCGCTCGCCGATTGTGCCCAAACTGAACCGAAGAAGGCCACTCTCGTCAGGGGCAATCCGGGTCAGAACCTCTGGATGGCGGGCTCAGAGTCCTTGTTATTGCGGTAGCAGGACGAGCAGTAATTGCCCGTCTCGGGGAGTCCGTAGTAGACGCAGTTGGGCGTCCGACAGAGGCCGGGTAGAGCGCCCACGCTGCCCAGAGAGTAGTGGCGCGATGGCGGAAGCGAACCGCCGGGATCCAGGAAGTTGTTGGACGGGCAGAACCCGTTATAGTCTGGCGGAATGAGCTCGGGCGGGTACGAGGGCGCCGCATCGTTATTATTCGAGTGGGAGCGAAGTGCGTTGGCGTTGCCGAGCGGCGTCGCGCAGCAGTGCCTCGGAAGGGTGATGTACGACGGGTACGACGGGTACGAGGCTGCCGGCGAGCCGCCGGCCAGCTGGCGCCGAGTATCCACGTAGTGCATGTGGAGGTTCGTGGCAGAGGGCGGCTGGTCCGCCAGCGAGGGGCGCGGGATGGGCATCGCGCCAGAGTACATGGACGGGCTGAGTAGGGACGTCTTGAGCGGGTTGAACGAGGGCGACGGGTTCTCAGTCAGCTCAACGGCCACCGGAGCGTTTTTAGGCGGCACCGCCACGTAGGCCACGCCCTTGCGCTCTGCCTCGCGCCGCTGCTCCTGCTCGGCCCGGGAGCGCTCCTCCACCTCGGTGAGGTAGCGTTGGATCCTCTGCTTCCGCAGCGGGTGCTGGTTGTCGGTGGTCAGCATGCCGGCGAACACGAACTTCCTCTCGCCGTGCATGGCCGCCTTTATGATGCCCAGGCTGACCTTGACGTCGGCGCCGTACTTGTAGGCCTCGCCCTCCGCGCCGCCGCTCGTGCCGTTGAGACGCTCGCTGCCCGACGAGGGCGAGCCCTTGCCGGAGTCTTCAGACACGCGGGGCGAAGAAGGAGCGCCGTCCTTGGCTTCCTTCTTTTTGAGCCCGCTCTCCTTCTTGCCGTGTCCGGCGCCGCCATTCTTGCCCGTCATGAGACCGCCCACGTTGCGCTTGAGCTTGCTGCCCAGCGTCTTGCCGAAGCTGCCCAGTTTGTTGGCCACCGACTCGGCCTTCTTCTTGTCCTTCTCCTTCT
The DNA here is from genome assembly GCF_059441095.1 of Idiotropiscis lumnitzeri. NCBI lineage: Eukaryota > Metazoa > Chordata > Actinopteri > Syngnathiformes > Syngnathidae > Idiotropiscis > Idiotropiscis lumnitzeri. Next base: position 1,231,079 of record NC_142400.1, read on the forward strand.
TGGCTTTGTCTTTTTGTCCGGCGGTGGGCGCGCCGCCGTTGGAGGAGGACGACGAGGCAGACGAGTTGTTCTTGGCCAAGGGTGCGGCGCCGTTCACCGCGGATCCCGCGAGGCCGACGTCTCCGTTGCCGTTGGAGCTGCCGCTGACCGACTCCTTGTCCGACTCACCGGAGTCTGGAGGCGTGCGGGCGTCGTCTCCGGCCGACGCCGTGGGCGATTCGGGCTGGGCCAGCGGCGCTTGCTGGAAGGAAACCAAATAAGAGTTAGGCCCCACCCTGACCAAGAACGAAAAAAAACCAGACACTCTTATGTGGTATTCGATTTTTTGTACAAGATCACAAGTGGTCGGAGGTGTGTTAAGAGTCGATAATTTGGTCCGAAATGACTCAGGCGTGACTTGTCCAAGATGATATTAAAAAAATCATTCGCCACTGCCTTGGTGGTCTGGTGTACCACATTTTGGATCTAAACAAATTCCAATTTGCGTACTTGGGTTGATTTTTTTTCCTCCAAGTATCTCAGAGCAGAATGTGTAAGTTGTGTGAGCATCCGGCATCCGTCCTCACCTCGCAGGGCAGCGGCAGCCAGTTGACGGTCATGTAGCTGTGAAGCATCTGGAGCTTCGCTTCCAACGACAAAGTCACACTAAGAAGAGGATGAGGTGGCGTTATATTCGATGGAACGGGGCGTCAAGCCTTTTGCTTGGATCAATAAAAAGTGAAAGTAAATGCTGTCAAAATTGAAAAAAAAAAATAGGTGATGTAAGACAAAAAAATACAAAATTCAAGGCCTAACCTAAAATGTGTGCCCAAAACTCATTTCTGAATTCATGTGAAGACGTGCTTTGCCACCGTCTTCTTTCAACTCGAACAAGAAATGAACCAAACCAAAAGAAAAAAACAAGCGTGGTCTCGGGCACAGGAAGATCAAGTGTGAGGTTATTTCAGAGTTTCTCCGCTCCATTCATAGAAACGATTTAAGAGTTAATCTGGTGAGCAAGTGTCGCTAATCTGGACCTAAATCGGGACACATGACGTCGCTACACACTTAAAGCGCGGCTCGGGAGCTTCCAGTTTAGCTTTTCAAGAAAAATTTGAAGAATTAAGTCGGAAAAAATGTCATATTCGGCATTACACACAAAAAAAAGGAAGGAAGGGGGATAAAGTTGTTTGAAAAAAAAAAAAAAATCAAAAATTTCATAAACTAAGAAATCATAACGTGAGTGGATTAAAGTCACACTTGTCAAAAACATGAAGAGATTAAAAATAATTTGTAAAATTAGAGGAATAAAATTCCACTTTGATTGAAAAGGACAGTGTGAGTTGAAAAAAAAAAAAAAACTAAAATAAAAATCTAGGTACGTACTCCACTGATTTTTGGTGTAAATTGGAAAAATATACTGCAAGCAAACATGGCTCACATGAGGTTTAGCCGGTGGAGCTTTTGGCGATAAAAACAAAGGAGGGCTCATTTGCTTGGGATAATAATGAGAAGAAGAAAAATAATAAATAAATAAATAAAAATAATAATAATGAGACTGCGAATGGGAATCAAGGCAGCACCTGCCAAGCTTCTTGTTGTTGGTGTCGTCTTTGCCCCACTCCCAATCTTGTCCCGGATCCACGGCAAAGTGAAGAGGAAGCATTTTGTGCTCCGAATCCGTGAGCGGGATCACCACTGAAACGCAACAAAACACACCCATGACGACCAACTAAGTGTGTACAATTACTTTCGGAATTGGGTGCAATATTTTTTCCTTGACTTTTTACTGCCATTTGAACTTCCCGCTCCCCAGCCACGTCTTCCAAATCTTCCGGACATATTTGCAAACAGATGTGTGTACGTTCCTTTGTCAAAATAATTTGCTGACTTTTTTATTTGTATTTTTTTTTGCAACCTGTGCAGGTCTTGACGTGTCATCAGTAGTAAAGCGCCCGGCGCGTAAAAGAGAATCACCTTGCTCGGCCGAGCCGTCCTTCTGCTCCATGGGCACCAGCGCCGAAAAGTGAGCCTGGTCGTAGGCCAGCACCAGCGGAGAGCGGTGGCACATGGTGGACGCCACCTCCAAAGGCAGGAAGATGCCACCGAACGGGATGGGGGCAAACGCTGCGGTGGGACAAACAAGCACTTGGATAAATAGGCTCCAGATAGCTTTTGAATTCATTGGCAGATCGCAGAATTTTTTTTTTCCTCTGCCAAATATAATTGGCATCTATCTCAGCAGGAAAAAACATATCGGCCAAAATGCCACCAAATCTTCCCACCTTCTCCTCCAGAGTCCCTCAGCATGGTGTCGGCCACCACCACGATGGGTCGCTTGAGGACGTGGGCCAGGACGAACACGTGGAACTCCTCCAGGCTCTCGTACACGGGCTCGTCTGAGGACTCCCCCCTGTAGGGGGCGACGGCGAGCGGGCGTGAGTGCCGGCGGGCCGCAAAGGCCACGGACGGGCGTCGGCGCTCACCTGCTGTTGACGTGGTTGCTGTAGTTGACCCGGGGCTCGCTGGAAGCCAGTTTCAGCAGCTCGTTCCACTCCTTTTGCCACTCCTCCTCGCTGTACACCAGGCCCGACTGCAAAGGACACGCGCGCGTTAACCGCATCATTTGCGGAGCTCCCCGTATTGCCGGCCACTTTAGTGCATTTCGTCCCGATTCTTCAAGTGTCACAAAATATCGGCTAGCCCAGGATTCTCACAACCCACGGCCGGAGAGCCGCTCGTTTCATCTTTCCGCCGTAGCCCTCGGTGCGACCGACACGAGGAAAAAAAAAAAATTGGGGCAGCCATTTTTTGAAAAGAAAAAAAAAAATAATCAGACAGAAAATGCGATCGGACTTTTTGGTCAAGCCACTCCACTGACTTGAGTTGCATGTTAGCAGGGCCACGGCAACAAAACAGAAAGTCAAACAAGCGTGAGTCGGCGGCTTGTCAAAATAAAGACCTGCTCAACCTGCAGCGCAAACTTTTGATCACTTTTGTGGTGGCGAGCGTGATGAGGCTCTTCGAAATGCAAATGAGACAACGTGTTCAAAGTCAATATTCGCTCGCTGCGACGAAAGCGTGCAAAAACACATGCAGAAAACTGATGGAAAAATTTTTTTTTTTTTTTACAAGAAAAGTTGTTACACAAGAACAATAAAGTTGTAAAAGTCCTTCCATTCGGGAACGACATTTTGCTACAAAATTTGATTTATATGCCGATTTGCCGGACAATTTAGACGTTACTTTTTAAGGAAAAAAGTCATCATTTGGGGATAAGTTGTAATGTTACTGGATCTGTGTTGTGGACGGACGGACGGACCTCTTTATTCTGCTGGGTCAGCTGCCACCTCCAGCGGCGCTTGAGGGCCTCCTGCTCGTCGCCGTGATCCATCTGCTCGTGCAGCGCCTTGCGTAGCGACAGGTCGCGGTCGTGACAGCCCCACATGCCTGAGCACAATCCCACGAGAAGAGCGCTCCATCACACATGCGGCTCGAGTCCAGGAGTAGGACAAACGGAACCGTGTCAAGTGAGATAACAGTTGAATGGAGGCTGGCGCGCGACTCAAACGCTGTCATTCGCCATCAAAATGAATGAAAAGGGAGCCATTAGTCCGTTTTAAAGCCTCCACCTCATTTTGAAATCACTGGAACTCCTTTTGGCGTTTACAAATTGGCCACAAGGGGCAGTATAATACAGTCATGCAGACAAACAAAGAGGAGTTTCACAACTACTAAACTGCAATAAAGTTAGTCGTCTTTTGGAGAGGATAAAGAATATATTCCCGTGCGTATATTTCTATGATCTGTCTGGCGTATGTTAAAAGCACGTCTACAAATGCCGACTGAAAGGCTGACCGAGCGAGGCGGCGTGCAGCAGGCAGTTTCCGTCTCCGGTGGTCGTCAGAGGAAGCAAACTCTGACAGTTGGGAACCACTTTGGTCCACCAGTTCAGGCGCCCTGCAGACAAACACCACAAATGAATATTTGGCGACAAGGAATAACGGCACAATCAAGTTTTCAAGCTCATCGCATTATTTTTCACGTTACTAAGTTGGAATGTCGGGGAAGCGAGCCGGATCTCGACCAGAAGGAGTCGTCGCACGTGTGACAGCACGACAATGACCGAAAAGATAATCTCAATTATTTTTGATCAATATTCTAATCACGATTCAGCAATTTTCAGCACAAATATAAATGTTACTTTAAACTAAGCGTTTCTTGTATCCAAACATTCATTGAGCAAGCGCACATTTCAGCAGAGCGCCACTGCCAACTACTGGACTGGATGTGCAATTACACTTTATTGGAGTACGGCGGAAAAAAACATGTTCCCCAGGGTCGCACGCATTGCACCGCGACCCCTCGGGGCGGGGGGGGGGGGGGGCCGGCCCACTATTTGAGAAGCCCTTCGTGAGGGGAACAGAGTCGCAAAAGTTAGTGTCAGCAAATTTTCTTGTATTTTCATTAGAAAATTACATTACGTCACGAGATGAAATTAATGCTCATAAATTTGTACGTTTTTTCAACATTTGCAACAGTACAACGCTGAATATATGTATGAAATAAAGAATTGCATTTATTTGTTTTTTTTTACAAAAATCTAAGTTTGTAAATTCTGGTTGATTTTAATTATTTTATTTTATTTTTTTAAACAGAAATATTTCTGATATTAGGTCACTCTCTCTTTAAAGTCCGAAGGTTATGGGAATAAAGTCAAATCTGTTCAAACTCATTTTCTGGTGTTTATTTTGTCCAAAAGCTGTGGTGGTTGTTGACCACGAAGCCTTTGCGTGGTCTGTCTTACCGGCGTGCTCGAGGGCCACCATCATGGACTTCTCAATCAGGTCCCGCTCGCTGACCTGGAAGTCGTCCTGGTACATGCTGAGGTCAGGCAGCTGGAAGGTGAACTCGGGCGTGTTCAGCAGTTGCTCGTCGCTGCCCCCCGCAGGGCTGGAGGCGTTTGTGCGCGTCAGGGAGGCAGCCACGGGCGAGGCGTCGCGGGCCGGGACGCCCCTCGTCTGATGCCCTTCAGCAGCTGAGGAAAAATAAAAATAAATACTGAAGGAAGGTCCGTTAAGTCGCCTATTTTGCTGACGAATGATGAGAAACTTTTAAGAACTGACGGACTAAGCAGTGACCGAAGTGGGTTTTTGCTTCACGAACCGGGCCTGTACCGACGAAACTTCTCAGTCCTTCCAGGCACCGACGGACACCATTTTTATTTTTGAAAACAGCAATGGCCTCACCTTGGCTCACGTCGTCTTGTCTCTGCAGTACGGGTCGTCCGAGCCGGGCCATCTCTTTTTCCGGGGGCAGGTACGTTCTCTCCTGGGGGAAGGAGGACAACAAGTTCAAGCGGAGTAAGTCAGCAAGTCAAAGAAGCCGCAGCGTGCGCTTGTGTTGCGCCCCCTAGGATGGAATTCTGCATTACAACAGCCGGGACGTCCAGCCCTGATGAGCATTGTTTTCCAAAGTAAACGATGCTAACGTCCGATTTTGAAAGAACACAAAAATAATCAGCAAGCTTTCACGGCCGACTGCAGAAATCGAAATCGAAATCAAAAACTGATCGTTGAGAGGCTGCGCTTGCAAGGAGTTGGGCAATCGAATTATGTCTTAGTTAAACAAGGTCTTGAAACAATTAATCGAATAAATGTTGCAATTGTTGATTATTTGTATGTGCACCTTCGCAACAATTAATCCAATAAAAACCGTGGCGGCTTTTTGGTGGCCTTGATTAAGAGCATTTCAATGGGGGGGAAAAAATGTCACCTAATTTGAGTTCTGAGCTTGGTGACGGAAGCAATTCCACTCGATAATCAAGTTGCTATGACAGAGGAACAGGAAAAAGGTGGGGGGAAAAAAATCAAAAAGCAAAGCGAGTGGGTTGTGTCAACGCATTCACGTGGGGCGACTTTGAGCCCATGTTGTTCCTCCCCGCCTATCGCGATGAATACGATTTTCTGTCTGCGGCCGTGTGACCGATGTAGCGCGTCACATTCCTGCTCTGGCAAATACATGCGTGCATGGGCGCACACACAACCAGGCTGATGTCAGATATTCCGCACACACCCATCGTCGGGCCGCCGCATGCCAGCGAGGCTTCGGTTGGGCCACAATTTGCCAAGAGGCACTTCCTGCAAACTTTCAGGGTAGAGATTTTGCACCAGGGTTTGTTTACTGCAATTCACATTGTCAACTCGTAGCAAAACAAAGCAACACTGTCGGGTTAATACTCGCGGCACACAATAGGCAACGAGAGCGGCACTGCCAACTGCTGGAGTGGAAGTGCAATTACACTTTTTTTCTCTCTCTGCTCCGCTCGTTCACTGACAACTTCTACACGATTGTCCGTACTGTTTTGGATTCGACCGCTGAGTTCCAAGACATTCCGAATGGAAAAAGTTGCCGCTGGAGGACAAATTGTGCAGGTGAACACCTAATTGCTGCTTGTGCTCATATCAACAATTCCATCGTTGCATCTCCTCCAACCTGCTGCGCAACTTGCCGGCTAATTAAACGCAAAGGCTATTTTAGGGAGCAAAACAAGACGAAGTGAGAGCGAGCGAGCGAGCGAGCAAGACTTTCCTTTCCAATTGGTCTTTGACGACAAAAGGGTGAGAAAGCCCGATAACGAATGAACAGCAATGAAACGATGTCTTGCGTTCTTCTTGAAAGACTTTTGTTGACAATTTAATTGTGGGTTGAACATTCTTCGACTTTCACTTTTGCATCGTCTGAACGAAACCTTTCACAAGGTCGCACGACTAAAACTAACTTTCAGGGTAGAGATTTTGCGTCAGACTTTTTTTTTTTTTTTTTTTTAAATGATTCAAAAGTGTTATTGGAATGGAGTCGAAGCATCCGGCTAACGGCTTTTGTCTTCCACTTCTAACCGAGAGAACCGAACAAGCAAGCCGGTGGTGGCGTCTCGTCTTTGGCGGGGGACACGTTAGGGCAAGCCATGTTAAATTTGTCTCCGTGGACGGACAGCCGCAAGCAGCCGCTCGCTAAGCCAGCGAGCGTGCGGCCGACGACTCCAGTGTCACTTGCAGCGTCGGGGCCCATTTCGCCGCATTCCCACGAGAGTGCTCAAATGCGGTCACATTAATAAGTAAGTGGCCCCGTCGCTCGGGTTAGTAGGACACGTCCGCGCAGCGCCAGTGTGTGTGTGTGTGTGTGTGCGCAGCAAATACAAGACTGGCGAGTCGCAAGGCAATAAAGCAACAGCAAGCCCAGAGGCCAAAGTCGCAGGAAAGTTGCACCTGGATTGGTTGCCAACCAATCACCGGGCAAATATGGGAAAGTTAGAAAGTACAAAGTGGCGCTTGGTCACAGTTCAGCGTTCACAGCTACCGGCGACCCGTTATGGAAAGAACGCCTCACTTATTTGCATTTTTGGGACCCAATATGAACTTAAGGCCCCAAAAAAGGGGGGCGCTGGGGGCGTTATGGGGGTGTCCATTTTTCCGCCTTTCCCTTTGACAGCAACGTAGATGGTGCCGCCCAAAAGCTTGCACACCAGCTTCATTAAACCAGCGGCCCAGTGCACTTTGAAGCGGGCCGTCTTGGGCTGCACAGTTGAAAAAAAAACAAAAAAACTTTCAGTTGACAAATGTCAAGATGCAAATTGTCTACGTTGCAAAAGGCTAATATTGATAAACACACAAGTGAGCAAAAATGAGGAACAATAAACGTACCAAGACCGCTCGTCACATAGAGCAACCACCGCGTCCCCCCCCCACACCCGTCCGCCGCCAACTGGTCTGAAAAAGTTCAAATTGAACCGCGGCAGAAAAAAAGTCGCAACTAACGCTTTACTGGTTTGATTCGTACGGTGGTGGTGGAAAATCAATAAAAATGGTGATCAGTGGGTGACGTTAGCAGTGCGACGCCATGTTGGCGACGCCAGCCCAAGTTCAGCGACGCTGACCCAAGCTACAAAGGCGCAAAAATGTCAAAGGTTAGTTACATTTGACACTGCAAAAAAAAAGCTTACTACAAAAAAAAGTTACATTTTTATTGAAGGGTAAAATAATCTCGTATAAACTAATGACGTTAAATATGAAATAAGCAATCTCTGCCGCACACTTGAATGCGGAATCGACAACTTTTCGGCGGGGCCCGGCCCGGCCCGTCTTCCGGCATCCTTGTGGCACGGCACTGGCAGGCGAGGCCGGCCGCATATTTCTGAGCTCGCGCCAAACACCCAGCAATGAAGCTATGCGGCCACGCTTGGGTGTGGCCTCGTCACCGGCGTGGTGGCTCAGCCAACCAGTCTGACATGCGCTCATTACGTGACACGCATTGGAAAGTACACGTGATGAGCGACGGAAGGTCCCCATCAGTCAATGAGTTCAAACGTGATTGAGAAAAAAAAAGCGTGGCCATTGTGTCAAATTGGATGTGAAATTCCCATCAGCGAGAATTTCACTTCGTTCAACTGTTTTGGGCGCTTGCCTCGATGGGCTGCGGGCGTCAAAGGCAAAAAAAAAAGGCTCTGTTGCGGTTCCATTCCTCCAACAGGAAGTCGTTTGACATTTTGTTTGGTAAATAAAAGGCCAGGTTTTGGGATCCTTAAAATCTCTTTACAAGGCGTAAGAATCTCAACTACAAACGGCTGTTGCTCTCTTGTTGCCGTTGGCTACGGCCCACAGTAGCCGAAAGTACTGCTGGTTTCGGGTTGTTGTTTTGTTTTTATTTGTTTTTCCATCGGTGCAACCTGCTGCGGGCCGGTGTCGGTGGTTGGGGACCACTGCAATAAGAAATATTGTTGGGAAATACTCTATCTGAATTTGCACATTGGCATTTTAGGTTTTTGTCGAGTTGATTCTTACGTTCTGAATTCAATAAATAAGAATTTACCAACGAGTTATTCAGTACTTGAATATTTTTTTACTTACTCAAGTAACTACTTTTTTTAATTGAGTGCTATTTTTGTAAAGTAATCTGTTAGTGCTCTTGAGTACAATTTGTGGCTTCTCTGCCAACCTCTGCTCTGCTCACAACTTCAAGAATTCTTTGTTATTGTTGTTTTGTGTGTGCAGGTGTGTCCTGGCCTAAAAAGAGCCCTTGATGGCAACTTGTCAATAATTGAGGAGTGTAACACGGCCTTGATAAGCGAGGAAGGCTGCACTTGTTTTATTGCCTGGAGCCGCAAAACAAACAGGCAAGAAGTGAAGAGGACAAGTGAGCTCACCGCTCGCCTTGCCTCCTTAAGTCTGGATTACATCACCGGCAGACGTGTGTGCGTCGATCCACACATGGTGACAAGTCCCACTTTTAAAAGCGAGAGGAATGAATTGCAGTGCAAACACAAGTGGTTATCAAATATCGAGTGATATTTGTTTGTATTGTGTCTTTGCGGCTGTTTTCGGCGAGGGGGGGGTAGTTCGAAGAAGGTACAACGTTGCTTACATAAAAAAAGAGGCGTTGGAGCGCATGGACTGCATGCGGCTTTCCCAGACGAGTCTTCCAACTACGCCGACGCGCGCTTAACACCACTCAGCACGTCCAAGAAGATGTTGTTTATTCAAATTATTCTTTTCTTTTAATGTGTCGCGAACGTGGTCATTTTTGGTGGCTCTTTGAGTCTGAGGCTATTCGGCAGCTAGCTTGTAGCATTTAGCTCAAGGAGAGCTTCCACTCCCCCCTCCGCCAAATTGCTTCTTACCTTATTCAGCCCCGCGGATGTTTTCATCCTTCCCGTCCTCCTACTTTCGCCCACTCGGTGAAAATGGACAGTGGTTAACTTTGGCGCATCTTCTCGTGTCGCAACCGAGCGTCAAATCCCCAAGCCGGACCATCAGCCACAAAGTAATTTCCACTCCACTTACAACAACAACGTACACCGAGTCTAAAAGCCCGCCCACACCGCGAGACGACCAATCAGAGACGACAACGCTTTCCGGTGACACCGATGCTAGCCAGTGGCCGCGTGACTAGCATTTTGATGGACGTTGTGGTTGACAAATGGGGGCGGGAGGGAGCCGACCAAGTGGATGTTGATTGGCACGCGGCTAAAAAGGGGCCAAGGGGGTGTTTCTCCGGGACCAGCCTATGAGCGCGTTCCTGGGGGGAGAGTGACAGGTGCTTCGCAGCATCATCAGGCAACCAGTTGATGAGGTCATGCGGGATGATGTAATTTTGACGTCACAGGTAGCAAATAAACTTGGAAACTTACTTAAATAATAAAAGAAAACGTGGTTTTAGCCAAAAGAAAAGTTTGTAAAAATAATCCAATAAAAAGTACTCTAAAAAAAAAATGTCTGAATAAAATTGTATAAAATGACAAAAAAAACTAGTAAAACCAAAACATATTCAATAAAATTCATTAGCAAAATAAATTCTTTAAAATAAAAAACAACAGAAATCTATAAAAAATTATACTTATGGCGTCTACAAATAAAATTCTATTCAAAATGAATCTTTGCCAAAATAAATTTCTTTAACTTTTTCATCCTGTTGTGATGCCATGCTTGAGCTAATCATATTTGTTTAAAAAATAAAAATAAGACGAGTTTTTGTTCTTTTTAAAACTTTAATGTTGAAAGTCATACAAAACAAAATCACTTTGCCACAATAAAATGCAAACAAAAAAAACGAATTAAGATTTTCTAGGAAATAGTGACATTAACTGAGCAAGTTACAAAAATTTTTTGAGATTTCTACGCATAATATTGGAACCACAAACCGTGTACAAAGCGGAAAGAAAAAGAAGCGAAATTGGCGCAGAAAGTATGGCGTCAATTCCCCTGTTTAACGCCGCCGCCTGTCAGGGCTCCTGCTGCGTCGTCGTCCGCCGGTCCTAAAAAGCACACACGTGGATTAGCAAACTGGCCTGGCGTCTTCACGCAAGCGCCAGCCGGCCACAGCCCCGACTCACCTGCGTCTGTTCTTGGGAGGTCCGCGGACAAAGCCCCAGTCCACGCTGATGGGCTGGCCCATCATGTCTTGCCCGTTGAGGCCCTCCATGGCGGCCTGCGCCTCTTTGTAGGTTTCGTACTCCACCAGAGCGTAACCCTGGCAGTGGTAAATGCCAGTTAAGTTCAAAAGAATAAAACGTCTACTCCTTTTCACCATGACGTCACATGTACTCGATGGCACCACTCGTAAAGCAAATCTTTGCGCACACACCTATCTTGAGCTATCAAAAATAATTACCCATTGCTTTTATACTGAATTCATTTTTCTCTCCATAGATTGTTGAAAACATATTTAGTTCAAGTCCAGGTTTGTCTACCCCAAATAACCCGATGTAGACAGTAGGCCAGGCAGTGAGGACAGAAATAAACGGCTGGTATGGATGGTCTCACCTTGAGGTATCCCGTCCTGCGATCCAGGTTGAGGTGCAAGTTCTTGATCTCACCGAACTCTGAGAACTTGTCATGAATGTCCTCCTCCGTGGCCTCCTCGTGCACGCCCGTCACAAACAGGATCCAACCCTCCACGGCTAGTGCACAAAACAAGTGATGTGTGCGGGGTAAGGTACATAATAATTTCACAACTTAACACACAATACAAATCGCCGTTAACAGAATAACGAAATGACAACCTTTTAAGTAATGGACATGAACAGTGCTGCAACACATGCAGACTGGCAATAGTTGCTGGCATATGTTTTTTATCCATATTATTTGGTGCTGTGTATTTAATATTGAAAATGTCAAATCTTTAACCATCTTAACTGTCATACAGTTCAAGTGAGGTTGCGATGACATAATAAGTTCTCTCCTTTAGTTTGATATTTTTGCAAATGGCCTGCTGTCAAAAATATTTGTAGTTGCTTGACTTTGCACAAAATGGGTGCGCAGACACTACAGACCAACTACATGTCATCTGAAAGCATTTTTTAAAATCAAATCGCGTTTTTGTTGTTGAAACCAGCAACACTCACATCTCTGAGGGCCAGGCTCATCCCCATCCTGCTCCACCGTGTCATAATCTTCTTTCATGCGGGACCTGGCACCTTCATCTACCAACACAAGCACATGGGAAACATGAGCACGAGCACACATTTCAGCAGGACTATCAACTCGCGGTGCTTCCTCACCAGAGCCAAAACCTCGTCCTTTCCTCTTCTTGGCTTTCTCTTTCAGCTTGTGGATGCTTTCTGAGGGTGAAAAAGTAACATACGTGGTCATTCAATCAGGTTTTCACTTTAATTCCTGCGGTGGCTCTGAACGTGTATGACATGAAACGGCATTCTCTTTTTGTCGATCCAATCACATAAAACGTGCAGCAGGGCTAAAGCGGTTTGAATGACTAGCGGGCGGCGCGTTGTTAGCATGTTAGCTCGGGCCCATTAGCACGCATTCGACGCGTCCCTCTTTCGTTCTCTCGCTTTTTTTCACGACCTAAACCCGCCCTATTTGGGTGCCGTTCGTTAACTAAACGACTCTCCGCTCGGCACTGAGCGCAATTACGAAGGCTGTAGTCACCATCCTCATCCATAGGAAAGTCCTCGCCGCCCGCTTCGTGAAGTTCGAGGACGTCCGCCATGTTGACTGCAAGTGGAGGAGGGAAGGAGAACAGACAATGAGCATGCGCGTTGAGGGCAGTGGCAGCGTGGACCGGAAGTATATATGAATAAGTCATATACGCGTTCTCGAGTGGCGGTGAAAATGTGACGCATAAAAAACTATCAGTGTTTGGATAAACTACAAACTTTTTTTGCGTACGTGATTTATGTATATAACACCTGACATTTATGTTCAAAGTTATGTTTTTTTTGTACACTTGAGTAATACATCTATCTAAATATATTATGGTTAACCTCGATTCGCGTAGTTTTATTCATTTATATAGCAGGTTTTGTTTTGGTTTTAAAATAATTTCCCCAAGTGCGTGGTTGTAATATGGAATCATTCCAGCAGGGGGCAGTGTTGCATCATCATTTGCGCCTCCCCCTGACGGCTGTCTGGTGCAACTGACAGATTCGAAGTTTTTTTTTTTTTAATTCTGTAGCTTTCAGTCACATGATATTCATATTCATTGATATTCATATTGACAGCAACAGTAACTACAGCTACCTAACTACCTCGGCCTCGTTTTTTATTAACCGAGTGCACTTTTGTATTTTAATGTTGGTAATTACGGCGGTAACTGTATAATTGTAGAGCTGAGTATTTTTCAAGGTTGTACGTAAGTTTTAGAACCACTGAACTTGATGACAAAAGCACACAAACTGAAATTATTGTTTTGACTTCAGCGGTTATTTGGACTCTGTTTATTATTGGCTATTCTCGTCTACTTTAAATGGAGCAGCTTCACATACAAACGGTAAACAACAACCGTGACAAGGTGGAGCTTCACTGTATCCAATTTTCTAGTGATGAATTAATAATACGCAGGAATGAGGTCCCAACAGACTCATCTGGCTTTTCCACCATACACACACGCACCCACAGTAGTGGACTTTGTGTGCGTGCCGAGTCAACGACTCCGCATCAAGCTTGAGCCAACAAGATGATTGCATTGCACTGAGAGGTGATGCGGTCACAGCTGTAGTGCTGACGCCTTGCTGATTAGCCGTGATTCACTCTTCCTCGGGGGGCTATAAAAGGCCTCGGACCGTCGACACTGGGCACCGTTATGTCCAGGAAGAACCCCCACTCCCTTTAGGTTGCTCTCCCACCTCCACAACCACCATCTTGAGTGTAGTACCACATTGTGCCACAACATGCAGGGCAGCAGTGAGCTCTGACGGAAAAGATGCCGCGTAATTAACAACAAAAAGAAGCAGAGAAGTTCCCTAATTAAACTCCAGTAGGGATGTAATTGACGATTATTTTTCATTGATTAATCAGAACAATATCTTCGATCGATCAATCAATAATTTGGATAACAAAAGACATTTTCTCTTTCTTTAAAGATGAGTCTTTATTTCAAAGATGTCCTTTATTAGTCCCACAATGGGGAAATTTGAGAAGAGACAATTAACAAAATTGTATATCGTCTTAAAACATGACATACAATGACTTTCTATTGACCGGAGATTATAAATCGCAGTTTTTTATGCGTACAGGAGTGGAGTCTTTTGGGGCTTTTCACACCTTTTTTTGTGGAAAACTCATTAAATGTTTATCTGGGTTTTTTGGAGGGATAATTTTTGGGTTACAAAAAAATGAAATAAAGAAAGAGCAATAATGCATTTACAATAGAAATAATTTCTCCGCAGATTTTTGATATTCGCGGGCCAGCCTGGTCCCAATTCCCACACCAGTAGCGGGGTCCACTCTGAGGGGGATTTCTCTCCTTTGACTTCAACTTGCAAAAGTGTAGCCAGAAAAGTTCCCTTAAGCCGCGAGGATCATTGGCGAACAAAAACGCCTCCACCACCATGGGCGGGTTCATTCAAGTACAGCTTTTTTATTCTACATTAAGTGCAGTGTTAATGTCAAAACTGCTTCAGTTTCTTTTGATCATTTTTGGATGACCGCTTAGGCCTACTACGCTGTTTCAAAATGAGGCGCCATATGAAGGCTTTTCTTTGGCAACCCTGGACTGCAATAAAAACAAAAAGAACGACATTTGAGAAGAAGAATAAAAAAATGATAAAAAATAAAAATAAATAAAAGTATCGAATCATTTTAGTCGACTTGAGTGATTCTTTTTTTTGGTGGAAAGGCATTTTGGGAGTATCACCCCACTTATTATTATGAAAAAAAAATCCTGGAAAAATGTTCAATGTAATTATAATGGCCGTCAATCATTTGTACATTTTCGCTAACCTTTCCCTGGTTGTATGAAGGCTCCACTGTATAAAATCTTAAAAAAAAAAACACACAAACTGTTCTTAATTTCAGGCATTTTTCACAAATCTTCTCACTTTATACTGACAGGACTGAAACAATAAAAAGTAGAATGAAATTAAATTCAGGGTTTCTTCATGTTTTTTTTCCACAATGGAGTCACTTTTTCTGCGCAGTAAGTCATTTAAGGAAAAAAGAAAATGACTTCAAAGCAGCAGAACGTCTGCACGGATATCAACAACCAAACAAACGCAACAAAGAAAAATGGCAATTAGCAGAAACAAGTGCGGCTGTTGGATCAATAGACAAGCGGGCTCCACTTTGTATTGATCTGAGAGGAAAAAGTGCAGCAAAAAAAATAAAATAAACTGATGCTGATGATTTGACGACAAAGCGAGCGTGTGTTGTCTCCACGACAGCGGTGCGGGAGACAATGATTTGCTGTCCTTTCCGACACAAAACAACAAAATCACTAGTCTTCCACGCCGCCGCTGGACGCACGCACAGTTTTCCTCGTCGTCATTGTCGTGCGTTATCACGCCAGGCCTCCGCTCAACACCCCCCCCGCCCCCCTCACGATGGCAGCGGCCTCCCCAAGGACGAAGCGTACGTCGACGATTACACGAGCGAGGCCGGCCTTCTCCTTGGGCCGATGACGAAGAAGACGCCTTTTGTTTGCTTCACAATGACTCAAGCGCATCAATGCACAGCGAACCGCCTATACGTATATATCGGGGAAAGGACAAAAAAAACAAAATCACAAAAATGAAACCTGTTTGGAAGTTCGAGTGGCACCTTGAAATGGTTTCCATGACCACGCCTGCATCTCAAAGCACTCGTTTCTGAAATCATCAGATGCGTTTTATGTGCTCCAGCACCTTCAAAAACAACAACAATTTTTTTTTGTACTCACCAATGTTGTCGTGTGTAAACCAAAAAACTGTCAAAATATTTGCTGTCCTCAAAACCTGCAAAGATAGAAAATAGCAGCACCAAACACCATTTTGGTGTACGTCATTTTTGGTCGCTCGACGGTGCATTAGCGCCACCAACTGTTGAGATCAAGTGATGGCGGCCGGATGTTGTGGCGTGCACTGCAAGTTAGAGTCAGGACTTTTCAAGTCCACAAGAAAGCAAATTGACGTCGCTGGAGTCCATAGATGACGTGCATCTGCTCAGCTTCATTTTTTTCACCTTGCCATCCGCCGGGCAACACATTTCAACTCATTTTTCAATTTTCAGCAACACACACATACATTTTGGATCAGATGGTTTTGACGCACTGATTACAAATTTGTAGTGATGGCTAAATGAAGCTTCAAATGTGCTTCATGAACCAGTTGTAGTATTTTTGGACTCCTGTAGATGGCACTCTCTGTTCAACATTGGGCTGAGAGCACACCGACTTGGCCATTTTTTCAAACCCTTTATTTAAACCAACAGTGCCAAGGTCATTTAAAATAAGTATTGCGCGTGCTTTGATTGCATAAAAACAAAAGAAAATCTCCAAAAAGCAACGTGCTCGGAAAAAAATAGACATTTTCAAAGCATCAATAATACATTTAGGAACACATAAAGTTATCTCAGATTCAAATGACGCAAAATCTATCCGACACAGGAAGGTCGCGCTACCTGACCGACGCCGTTTCGACTTTACGATGGCCGAGTCTCGTCTGCCATTTCCCTACGTATGGAATTTTTTTGCAACGTGACCGCCGTCTGAACGTCAAAGTCGCAAATATCCGTCATTGGGAGCCAGGAGATCAAATCTGCAAATTTGTTTTGAGTTTACAGTATTGACTTTAAGTTGGACTTGAATTGAATCCCACTTGAAAGACGAAGCATAAAAAGGACATTTAAATTATGCGGATAATTCATCCACATGGATCAGATACCGTATTTCGACCTCCTAGCGACTCGATCCACTGTGGAAACGACCCGACGCGCTGGACCACATTTACTTCCCTAAACACAACATCGTCTCTTTATCTGCGCATGCGAGTCACTTTTGAAGGCGCATATGTACACACACCTCACAAACTGAGGTTGCAATTAACTCGTTTACTGCCATTGACGGCTAAAGACGACAAAAATATATATATTTTTTTACTCGGCTGGTAGTGAATGAGTTCATAATGTTGCAACATGAATGCTTCCACAAAACGTTTTCACATCATGGCCCCACCTCTCAGCAGTGCTGGGGAGTACAGAACAGTATCGAATTTTTAAAAAATTTGTGTATTTGGATATTTATTTCGAGACAAAGGGGGTATTAAAGGGTTAATCACGACTTACGTGGAAATTCAGATTGCGTCGCCAGTGTCGGAACGGAATTCGTTCGTAATTTGAGGACATATCGTATTGTCGCCGTCTCGCCGCTGTCGCCTCCATTCTGCTATCGAGCCTCCTGACACGAGTCAAAAAACAAAACAAAAAACACCAAAATGCATTCAATCACACACTTAAGAATCTTTCAGGTCAAAAATCTGGGAGATTGCGCAATATGAAGTCCAAGCAGCAAGTCCGTTTTCCCGCCACCTGTTGCATTCTTTGACAAATCGGCAGATCATGATGAATAATTGAAGAGGAATAAAAATAAGAATAGCGCCGAAGGCGGCCGGCCAGTCGAGCCAGCCGCTTGGCTCGTTGCCCTTCTCGTTAATGCTCGCACGCGTTCCGAGAGACGGATGCGGCGCGTTACGTGACAAGCACACGGGACACATCATTAGGTACACCTGCGCCATCTCCAAAATGCGCATCGAGCAACTCCAACAGCTGAAAATGATTGCAATTGAAGATGAAAGGAGGTGGAGGGGTGTACCTAATGAAATGTCCAGTGAGTGGATCGTCAAAAGAGGCGCTTGGCGTGGCAAACGTGGCAAATCCTTGAAAATTCCAGCTTCTAAACCGTAAAAGTTCTCCACTTTCTTCAGTTCTCTGCAAAACCAAACCGATTGTTGTTGTTTTTTTGTTTTTTTTTTCAAAATCAAATGCTTGCTTTTACTTTGGAAAACAATGCTCATCGTTTTGTTTGCCAATTGTGTGACAAGTAATGCGCCAAATCATCAAGTCAATCATGAACGACTTCATGTTGCCGCATTTGCAGTTTGAAATAATTTCCTGTTTTGGAATAAAGAAATAGAAATTTCATTTTATCTTTTAAATTCAATTGAGCAACAAAATAATTGACGGATGAATCCATGATTGAAATAATGTCTCGTAAAGCCGTTTCAGATATTTTGTCCATATATTTTTCTGTCAATATCCTCGAAATGTCACATTGCAACTTGTTCAAAGACTTCGGCTTCATATTTTTCGGCGCTAAGCATTTTTGTTTTTCGAGAGGCCGACATCTTTGCGTGGTTGCTTTTGAGGTGTGGCGAGCGCAGCTTCTGAAACGGTCCAGTGAGCGTACCCCGTTGCACGGAACAATGAACTTCTTCACAAACTATCGAAGGGCAGATTCCAACTGGGCTTGAATGCAGCAGGGCCACTTCATTAGGAACACCTCCGATATGCAAATGTTGCCTTTGCGGAGGTAATCATGCTCCATTTGGGGGGGGGGAGGGAGTGTCAGCGAGTCAAGGGTCAATCAAAATCAATGTTGTGAGATGAGCACGGGTACCTAATCAAGTGTCCCGTTGAGCAACGTTACGTTCAAGGTCAGCAAGAATCCGTTTTTGGGGCATTTCGTCAAGTACAATATGAGTGAAAGGATGTAAAGCGCAGGAAGGAACACATTATTTTATTTATTTTTTTGCCAATTTGCCAAATGGTCCTAAACCAAGAAAAGACGCCACAAACGGATTCTTAGCGGCTTTAAACGCAGCGCCAGCCACTTGATGAGGTCGCCCCGTTGGCCCATTTGGGATTGCATGGAGGTGTACCTAATCATTTGACCAGTATGCAGAACAGTCTCAAAATCAAACTGGGACAAAACAATACAAAAAAAAAACACACTGGATGGACGTGAAAAAATAGTTGCCACTTACGTTGGGCGAAGGGGCGCCCGTCACGGTGGCGGCGGAGGTAACGGGTGGTCATCGTCGTCAAAAGAGCAATTTTCCCCTGTTAAAATCAAGAGAAAACTGAAAAATTGGTGGAGGAGGACGGACAGCAATAAAAAGGCCAATTTTGGGAGCGGAAGAGGAAGAGCGGGCCGGGTGAGGCCAGGCCGGGTTCCAAGCGCCGCGCGCCAGATGTGTTTGGCGTTTTGTGGCGACTGCCTGACACACGGACGCACACGCAGGTGCTGCTCAAGGAGAAAAAGAAGTGCGCAAATTTGACGTCATCAACAAAGAAAGAAAGGAAAAAAAAAAAGCTCTTGGGTGGTTTTTGTGTGCTCCGCCCACCACATGTTGCTCAATTCATTTTTTTTCAATTTTCTCCTTTTTTTTTTTTCTTTTTCTTCCTCTCGCTCGCGGCCTCTTTTCTCACCTGCCAACTCGACATGTGTGCGTGTGCGTGCGCGTGCGCGTGCACGTGATTGAGCTTCACGTGATCCTTTCGGTCCATAATGAGTTTCAACAGACGCACGCACACGCGCACGTGCACGCGCACGCCGGCAACATTAGCCACAGCTGCACAATAACGCCACAAAAAGCTCAATTTTGATTGACAGCTGATTTATTTTTTGGGGGGGTTTTAAATTTCAAATAGATGTTAAATACCTAGTGCTCATTTATTTGTGTGAATTTCTGTCATTTGAAAGAAATTTATTTTTTGCAAATGGAACAAGTGAAAGTTTTTTTTTGTCATTTATGATCATTTGAACGTCATACATTATTTATTGTAAATTCATTTGAACGCTGTCGTAGCATTTTTTTGTTTGACCAATTCAAAATCAATACATAAACAGATCATTGTAAATGTTTTATTAAAAATACAATTTGTAGAATTATTCATTCGAAATGATTGCGTCAGTTTACTGCAAAAGAACAAATTGAAAAATGATTCAAAATGAATTCATTGAATTTTTTGTTTCACTTTACAATTGAAAACGATCCACGATTCTTGATCTCTTTGCACAATATTAGCAAGGCGTCAGCGAAACGCTTCCATGTTTGTTTTCATCTTGCCACGAGCACACGAGCGCGTCCTCCTCGCCGTTCGGCCGTCTCATCTCCATCCTTCTCTCCGTCCATTTCTCTCAAAGGGCCAAACGGCACTTTGTGAAATTACCGCACAATTTGGAAAAGTAGAAACAGGCAGTGAGCAATTGAGGCGCTCCACAATGGAGCGCTGGCCTTGGTGACGGTTGCTAGGCAACCGGGGGAAACACAATGGCCTCCACGGAAACCGCAGGCCTTTAAGTGGACGGCGACGCACAAGTGAAGCCCCCCTGCCTGCCTGCCTGCCTGTCTGCCTGCTTGCACGCGCACACGCACACACACACACACGCGTGCACGGCCGAAATATTCCAGCTGCTGTTTGCTAGCCCGGATGAGAATGGAAAAAAAAAAAAAAACGTGCAAAAGGCAATTTCTTGACTTGTCTTGGCACTTTGAGTCAATTCTGCGAGCGAGCTTGTAACTTGATGTGCTCGTGCGTCAAATGCAAGAAAGCGAAATATTGCAATATGGTCAGAGAGAAATTCTTCTCCGCCTGCTGAGTGCATTTGTGTGTGTTTGTGTGTGTGCGTGTGTTGTTTTGGTAGACAGCACGGGCCAACCTGATCTCGGCGGATCCGGTTGCAAAAGGGAGCAACGTATCGAGCGCCGGCCCGCCCGGTCACGTGCTCACCAGTCGACATCGTCTGCCTCCATGTTTCAATTCGTACGCGCTCGTCCAGCTCGGATGAAAACAGAAGTCTTCAATTACTCGCAAAGCGTTCGCTCAGGGAGGCTCCGCCCATCTGGGGGCGATCGAGCCGCCCGGGTGAGAGAGACGGCTCGCACGGGATCACGATGCGTCACCGCACGTCACGTCACGTCACGCGAAGTCACGCCATATCTCTTTGCAAGATGTCACGTCACGACCCGTCCCAAATTTCTGTGTGGACTTTGCATGTTCTCCCGGTGTATGCGTGGCTTTTCTCTGGGTATTCCGGTTTCCTCGCACAAAAAAAAAACCTGAACACGGTAGGTTGACTGAACACGCTAAATTGTCCTTGGGTGTGAGAGTGTGATTGATCTCTTGTTTTTGTGTGGCTGGCGCCCAACTGCCCAAAGATGGCTGGGATTGGCTCTGGCATGCTCGCGACCTCGTCAGGAGAAGCGGTTTGGATATTTTTTGAATATGACCCACTTTTATTTCTTTAGCATACATGAAAATGTTTTTTTTTTTTTTAAAGTTTTGTGTTAACGTGGTTGAACGTTGCCAACGTACATTCTAGTACGACTTCTCTGCTTTTCTTTTGAATGTCGTGTTTGTAAACGTGTTGTGTTGTCATCTTCAACACGGTCGCCAGCCAGTCGCAGGGAACACACCGACGCCGTCAAAGAGCGGGAAGCGATCCCAGGCTGCCCGCACGCCAGTCGGGCGAGTGCGCCACGACATCCTCAGCGACCAAGGGTGCGAAATGTTCTCTAAAATGCCCTCGCTTTGCCTCATCCCAAAATAAGCCCATTAAAGTCCTCCCATATGTCGCGTTCCTATTTTACTGAGTCTTCCTGGCGGTGATGTTTGTTTCTATTTTTTTGGGCCTCCAGGCTGTGCAATGAAAGGCGTACGCCACTTGAGTAGTGCAGCGAGCGAGTGAGCGAGCGAGCGGGCGGGAGTCATGGCGAGCTTATTAGCAGGACGGCGCGTTGCATCGAGGGAGCGAGCGCCCGCTGCAGGAGTGCACTCACTTAGGGGCCGCATGTAATGCAGATTCCATTTCAGACGCAATTAGGCCTGCCGTGAAGAGGGTCTTCCTCCCGCACTGGACGACCCCCCCGCCAACCTCCATTGCGCTCATCCTCTCCTCTTCCGGGCCCATCTGTCCCCCCCCCCGCCTCTCCCCGGGGGAGCCCTGCAAAATGCTTATTCAACAGCAAGATATGTAATGACATTTTGGAAAGCAAAGAGGCCTGTGTGGTTTTTAATTCATATTTAATGGCCGTCACGATCCCAAGTGGAGGAAGGAGGACGGAATGCTTGCGTGTACCACTTAAGACTCACGCACGTCCATCTAATTGCAGTCGAGCACACTGAGCGCCAACTCCTCATCGAGTGATTGACAACTAATCGATGATCAAATTCATCGGCAGCCATTTTGAGAATCAATCAATCCTTTAGAGACCTCATCGTTAGCATCTGACAAATTATTTTTTGGGGGATTCATCAATGAATTGGATTCAACTATTTTTTTAGACTACGACCCCCCCTTCCTAATTTGCAGAAAATTCACACAAAAAAGAAAAAAAGAATAATTCCAATTCACATCTTGGTCACATCCGTCAGAAAATTTGCAAAAAGTATTAATCATGATTTTCTAACTTCAAAGAATTTGTCCAATTTTCATCAAGATAATTAGTCGGCGGACGCCAGAAAAAATATTTATTATTGAGAGTCTGAAATGTGGACAATATGAAGCCTTTAACATGAATTTGAAAATGGATTTCAGAGGACTGTTGGGGAACAATCGAGGTCGGCGACATAAAAATCCATCAATCGTGATTAGCGAGTACACAATGAGAGAATTCTTCCTCACGACCGTGCTCTGCATAAAAAAGGGGGGAAAAAATGTAATGATCGATTGAAGCAACGTGGTGTAATATTTAGCCCAGCGGGAGGGAGGGAGCAAGCGACGTGGAAAAATAAAGAAATAAATAACCAGAATCACGTGCTTTGGAATTGCGAGGCTTAGATGGCGCCCTCGTGTGCTCAATCAGACGGCGTAACGCAATCACGTTGGTCAAATAGGCATTGATTGCACGCAGGAGGACGCCAACAATAAGCCCGACGCTCGCTCTTGTTCTTCCATTAGCCACGTTGCGAGCAGCGGCGGCGGTGTGGCCAGCACCTGATTAGCAAAAATGATGTGGACGCGGCACACGGCGGCACACGGCGGCACACGTTTCTCAAGTGATTGTTTGTTTACCTTTTCAACAGGTCGCAAGCATCAAGCCAGTCCAAATTTGCAGCTGGGCACTTTCAGCGTAGTACCAAGCTTAGCCACAACGTTGCGGGGCAGCACTGAGCTCCAGTGGAAGACGCGCGGTAGAAAATATAGATTTTTTATTATTTTTTTTAATTCTCTCATTGCCGTTGGTTCGCACTCGCAAGTTTGCCACTCGATAGCGAGCAGCGCAAACGGGCGTCATGATTGACTTGCGGAGACTCGAGAGGATGCGATTTGTGACTACCTGGCACCTCGGGCGACAGCAGGAAGGTGGTGAACGTGTTCTCATCTCAAGGAGACCCCCCGGAGTGCCGCGTTTGCGTCGAGGGGGGGCTTCGATCGTCAACAGCACGATTGGCGGGCGGCCAAGAGAGGGCGCTTGGGCACCGCCCCTCCGCTGACGGCGGTCACCGCATTATTTTCCTTTAAAGACCAAAACATTCAATCAAAAATATTTCAAGAAAAATGACAGATTAGGTTAAAAAACACAAGTATTTTTTTTTCCAGGTTGATTCCAAGGACGTCAATCAAGGATTTTATTAAACAATAAAATGCTAACTTTGCCCACAAAGCGTAATGTCAAACCACTTATTTCGAGCCTTGGTTAATGCGCAGAATTCTGTAGAACCAGTCAAGATAAATTCTTTGTCTATGTGCAGAGTAAGGCCAAAAACGGAATAGTCATCATTTCACAATCAGTCTGTCAAAGTTGAATTGTGGCAGAACAAAATGTGATGAGTCAGCAAAAAAGAAAATTCTTTTGGAATGAATTTGTTTTTGGAGGCGATATTAAGCGGCCGCCGTGAAGCCGCGATCCTATCTTGGAAACAAAATGGATGCCTGCCATGGGCCATCGGGGGTTGTTGAGGGTGGGGGGGGCGTTTAAGCCGTCGGGACGCGGTCGTCACGTTCGGACTTCTGAGACCCGGAGAGGCCGAGCGGGTCTGACCCGACGGATGCGGGTTAACGAGCGCGGGGTAAACATGACAACGTGACACCGCGCCGAATGGATCATCCTGGGAAGGAATCAATACCGAAGAAGAAGAAGAATTTCTATTGCGACAAATGCTTTTTTTTTTTTTTTAAATGTCTTGAACCACAAGAATACTGCCAGACTCAAAATCTCCAAATTTCATAAATGGAGAGAAAGCCAGAGCAATGAAAAAAAGTGGAAACATTTGCTGTTTTTTCTTTTCTGCTGCCAAATTGAGATGAACGTTTGTTTTTCTGGACTGAGCGTCTCCACGTACGTGTAGAGCCGCCGCGGTTCAAAAACAGGTGGCGCGCGCACACACGGAAAGTCATGGCGGCCAACTCCAAAGGACGAGACGCTCACATTTGTTGTCCCGCAATTGGACGCGTCTTCAAGGCAAACCGCGCGATGGTCCACTTACAGTACTCAAAGCAAAAAGTCCTTCATAAAAAATGAATGAGGTGTTTATGTGATGATTAGCTTCGCCTCTTTCCTCATCTTTAACTGTGGCGAGCATCTGTTAGAGGGCGGGGCCGAGGGGCCGAGGGGGCTCAGGACACAATTTGACACAATATCTTTTTCCTAGATCTTTAGTTCAATTTTTTATTTGTCTACTTTTTTATAAATTTTTTAAAAATGTCCTATTTTTTTCATATTTTGATGAATATATTTGTAATTTGACTTGATTGAATTTTCCATGAACTGAAGTTTATTTGAGACGCACATGCAAAAAGCGTCTTTGAAGAAGGCAACAACTTTTTGTTTTGCGCTGCTCCATCTGTTGGACGCACTCGCCCGGCTTGGGATTTTCCACTCCTCAGCGCCAGAGCGGCAAACGTTTGTCATGTTCCCGCTGCATGTTTCGCGATCGACTTTTCCTCGAGCCTGCAGCCAGACGGCGTGCGCCTGTTCCAGAAAGCGACTCCAGAGCAGGCATTAACGGCTCCTCCCCCGAGCACAAAAGGGGCCGACTTCTGGGAACTTCCAAGCACTTTGGACAAGCCCAAAGTGATGATGCTCCACAAGTGGACTCGAGTACTCGAGTGGACGAAGGGGGTGGAGAAAAAAAAAAAAAAAAAAAAAAAGGCTGAGAATTTTAGGTGAACTTCCTTTATTTATTTATATATATATATATATTTATTTTTTGCTTTTACTGAGAAAGGACTTTCGTTTCTAGAAACGTTGAGTGAGTGACGCTGACTCAGTCAATTATTTATTTATTTTTTTCTTAAAGTGAATTTAACATTCACCTCATGACATCCGTCTTCTTTTCTTATCTGTGCGGCACCGGCACACATAATAATAAATAATACAGTCATCATAACGACGCATCAGATATCAACGGCACTTTTCTGGAGACGCTTCACACTCGATACATTATTCATGCTCTCGCACGTTCGCGCTTTGGTGGTGACGGTTGCGTAAGCGAGGCTGCTCCTGGCTGGAGCAGACTGACGGAAGCGCGGCGGCCGCTGAGCTTTTAGTTTTTGTTTTTCTTTCGTGCCAATCGTAGATCGGCTGGAACAAGTCCAGGTGAGACGACAACTTCAATCAATACGTTGCAAGTGCGACTCGCCAAATGTCACGCTTGGCGGGCGCGCTGGTGCAGCGTAGACGTGATTTTATTCATTTTTTTTAATCCCACGGTAGGCCTAAAATGGACTGTCCAAAAAAGAAAACGAGGCCAGCAAGTATTTTTTTCCCACCCCCAGATGACGTTAACTCTAAAAGACAACACAAAACAAAAAGAACGACACTTTAAGCGAGTAGCTTAGTGCTAACACAAAATGGAAAACGTCAAAGACTGGCTAAGAAAAGTTAGCATTCGTGTTGCACGCGCTTGTGGAATTCGTACGCGTTTCCCGTATGAGCGGATATTTGGAACTGAAATTTGTCAGCCCGTCAGAGAAACCGACGGGTTGATGGGCCATTTTGAGAACTCATCAACTTTTTGATTTGGATTTTTTTCGATCGGCGACATCGCAAAACAAAGCCAGCGGCGTTGATGTTTGCAAGAAATCTCGCAAAACGCGAACGAGATGGGGCCAGATTGGAACAGCAGATTGTTGCATCGTGGGAGGTGAGCTGTAAGTGTGATTGAGAAGAGATTGTGCCCCCCCCACCCCAAAACCCATCCTCGGATTTCTGCTCATCCACACGAGCCTCTGGTGCTGCTAATGACGGCCTGGGACGGGCTGATCGGGTTTCACATGCGCACACCTCATTGATTCTGGGTTTGCCCAAAGCGTGATGATCAAACACACACACACGGACGGTAATAAACCCAGCCTAATGCGAGCATTAGAGTCAGGGTGGGGATTGGGCTTGTGATGCCAAGGAAACAACGATGTGGTGGTGTTGATGTAAAAAAAAAATGAAAAGGAGGAGGCGCGATGAAGAAGATGAGAAAAGAGGCGAGGGGGGGTTGAGTGGGACGAGGTCTTGGGGGGGGGTACTTGTTGGTTGGCCATGTTGAGATGTGCAGATAAGCGAGGCCGGTGTGGATCTTGTTCCCCGAGCTTGTTGTGCTCGCCGCTCATCTGATAAGCGGCGGTGGCCGACGCGCTCGTGAGGCCGACGAAGGCCGCAACACAACAATCGGCTGTCGGAGAGTCGCGAGCAACGTCGTCCGGTCGGCGTTCTCGTTGGGACGTCCGGGGGTGGGGGGGCGCGTTCGGCCCATTCAACATCACCACCGGGTCGGGCCGTCGGGACTAATGGCTGAAGCGGTTGGGGCCGAGTCGGCGCTGTCATCCGATTGGCCGACGGCGATGCGGCAAGCAACTGCGCGTGCCCGTTTTACGCGAGCGAGGCCGAGCCGCTTGTCGCCAAAGTTGCGAAAACTCACTCAAAATAAACGTCAGCTTTTTTTTTTTTTACAACACTGAACCATATTTACAATTTTATATGCGCAAATAGATGCAAAAAAAAAAAAAAAAAGATCTCTCGATTTAGTAAGAGTGAAGTGAAGAGATTTGTGAGCTGCTTGCAAAATGTCATCCACGGTAAATTGTTGAAAATATGCATCAATATTCTTTTAAAACAAAATGTGAGTACGGAACACGCTGCATTGACGTCCTCAAAATAGAAATGAATTTCTCTGTCCATTTGCTTGGCTCGATGCGGACGTGAACCACCCAAGTCGGCGTCGGCGGCGGCGGCGCGTTCGTCCTTAGTGAGCGTGCGACGGCATTCCGTTTGCGAACGCGACCTTGCGGATATCGTCCGCCGCTTGGAAGAATTTTGCACCGAGTCGATTTGCTCTGAGTTGAAATGTTGGAAAACTAAAATCTGATTGAGACATTTCAGGCAAGTGCGGCGACACAATAGATCCAATTTCCCAGCAACTCGCATCCTCGACTCTTTCAGAAGTGCAAACAAGCGCCTGAAATTGAGACGAGTATAAAAAGTGGGAGGCACACGTCAAACGTTTTCAGTTTGTGTCGTCAAAGAATGGCGTACGAGGCCGGCGTTTTTGTAAAATAGAAAAAATCGCGGTCGTTCGTCCGCATCCTCATTTGCGCCGTTGTCATGACGATGATCCATTTTCCTCGCAACTTTGCGGTGATTTACAAGCTCGCTGGAAACAGCGGCCGATCGGCAGATAAAAGCCGCCTCGAATTTAACCCGATTAGTCCGTTTGTGCATTCCGATGATTGATGGCCACGCGAGGGGTTAATGACGACACTTGGCTTTTCAATCAATCTCCCGCTGTCACGGCCGAGATAAATTCGCTGCTCGCGACTCCGACGGCAGGAAACAGACGCGCTCATTGTCGCGTGGTCCGCTCGGCCCACGTTATCGGACAACGAGCCCGGTCGGGAAACGAGCCGCCCCCACGCCTCATTTGTTGCCCGGCATCGCAAAGCGACAGCGACCCAACACGGAGCCACGAGAAAAATGAAACCATTTTGCAAAAGAGTCGGCTCATACGAAATTAGAATGGATTTACGAAAATAGACGATGTCGGGTGAAATTTCAATTGAATCCAAAATGTATCTTTTCCCGATATATGACAAGCACAGCAGTGGTGGGCGGTCAAGGCCTTCATATTCATGACAAAATCAAATTTCATTTCCTTTGTTGACCTTTTGACCTTGTGAGACGACCAAGACGGTACCTAACAGTTGATGAACAGTATTCACTTTTCGGAAAAAAGATCTCAGCAGGATATTTACCGGTTAAAAAATAACTCAAAAAAAAAAAAAAAAAAAGAGTACGAGGCTTCAACCAAGAAGCGGACGGTGACCTTAACATGCCGTCAGAAGGTCGCGACAGAGACACTGAACGAGTCCCAGAAAGGCGACGGAAATGTTGCCGGTTTAAACGCCTGTTGGGAATTTGGCCAACAGAAAACGTGCGCCGCAAAATCTTTCTGACGTCCGAGTGCATTTTACGTTCTTCGTGAAATTCCACAATTTTTTTTTTTTTTTTTTTGTCAGCAAAGTAAAACATGTGAAGATGTTTTCCGCAAGTGAAAATCAAAGCACTGCAGCTCATTTCATCGTCACTCGCCTGAGCTCTCTCGCTCGCAACACTTTTCCTGTGAATAAGTGCTTTGTCCCGCAGCACTTTGCTGAGCTAAGCCCCAGAAAAAGAAAAAAAAAAAAAAAGGAAGAAGCGCGAGCAGAGTAATTAAGGCAGCAGATAATCCTGATGACAGCAGCAGAAAAAACTTTTTTTTTTTTTTTAGCGCACGGTCAGTAAATGTGGTCGGGACACGAGATCACTGGTGAGTGGAGCGACTGTGGGGGGGCGCGTATGGGACCGGGCTAGAAGCAAGTTCTGTTCTGACGAGATGCGTCGGCGCAAATGTTTTCTGCTGCCTGCTTCACCTGTTTGATCGCATCTGGAGGTGGAGACACCAAACCCATTCTCATTCACGACCATTGACGGATAAAGACGTCAAAGATCCTTTTTTTTTTCTTTTTTTTTTTTAATTCAGCTGGTGAAGAGAAAAATAAGCTACGGTCATCTTTTGCATCTTGAAAGTCAACTTTTTTTTTTTTTTTTTCCCTTCTGATCAGGACGGAGCTCTCGGTTGGCCTCGTTGCAGCGACCTCGCAACGCAAGTTCAGCATCTCCAACAAGTTTTTGGAGTTGACACGACTTCCCTTCAGAATCAGCATCAGCATCGACACACCCTGAGCGCAAAAAAAACAAAACAATAAAATCCCACCCTCCTACTTTGGAAGGTGTCTGGTGACTGTTGCCCCTCCCTTCCTTCCACGGGATGGAGAGTGAAAGAGAGGGAGAAAGAAAAACGGCACCAGCCCATCCTCGCCTCCGCCGCCACCCCCGCCATGTCCCCAGAGGGCCGTCGCCATCTCTCGCCTTCCCTCGCCCGCCCGGTCCCGCCTGGCCGCCTGTCGGCCCCTCCCGCCGCTCAGTTCAGCCGCGCCTCCGTCCGGGACCCTCGCCGGCCGGGATCTCCGCTCGTGAGCGCTCGTCGTTGTTGACCCGAGGCAAGACAAACCCCCCCCCCCCCTCCCCTCCCCTCAGCCATGGCGAAGGGCGCAGCGTCGCTGGCGCTAGCGCTGCCCCTGCTCTTGAGCCTGGCACCGGCGCCCGCCCTGCAAGGATGCCCGTCGGCTTGCCGCTGCTCCTTCGCGATGCTGCAGTGCCTGGAACCCGACGGCATCGCCGGCGTCCCGGCTCTGGCGCCGCAAGAGAGCGAGAATGTGACGGAGATGTGAGTTTTTTGGGGGTTTCTACTTAAAATCTCGTTCGGTTTTCGTGGCACGTTTGTAGTGAGGGTTGAATTTGAAATGAAGGTTTTGGAGTTGGAAGGGCTCATGTCAACTTTGTTGAGCGTGACGGAACGGATGGACTGGATTTGGCATTGAAGGCAACCGGAGGAGCTTTTTACTTCAAAAGAAAATCTTGACTTGGATCGAATTTGCGTTTGGTTTTTCGCGGCGCATGTTTGGCGAGGTTGAAACGAGAGTCTTTAGTCGTCGGACGGCCGACGTTTTCGATCATGACGACGCTGACGCGCGAAACGCTCGTTTCCTCGTCGAGCGCTTCAACGGCGACCGACTCGGCGTTGATGACCCTCTCGCCGTGCCGCAAATGAGACGTGAATATCGCCAGCGAGGCCGGACTCAGAGTTGCCAACTCGTACCGCGTCGGCTGTCCTCACTCAAGTTGCCGTCGCCTTGCTTTCGTCATTGTTGCAAAAAAACGTGCCGAAAATCCATCCCGAAGGATTGAAAACCTGGTTCGAAGTTTCGTTGTTGATGGCAAAGTGATCTTGAGTTTTTTTTGGCATGCGCCATTTGTGAGATAGACCGCACTTGTTGAGAATCAGAATAGGAGAGCTCCCCTCTCCTATCCGTTGAGGTCAGCGGATCATCACGCGGACCCTCATGCGACGTCCGACAAATGATTTTTGATACACAAACAATTTTTCAATTACGGAGACTGCAAAGTGAATTTGTGGCTAACAATCCACTCAAGTTTGCCGTGACCTCATTTGAGATTTTGGCGAAAGCAAGAAAGGAAGCTTGGCTTTCTTCGTTTTGCTGTTGAGAAGGAATAAAAAGGAGTTTGGAGTTTGTGGTCTCCGTTGGGATTGCAGCAGAGCTTTTGGTGTGACGAAAGCGTGGAAATGGAAATGTCAAACTCATCAATGTCACTCACATTCTCACATTGTTCTGCTGGGGGAAAAAAAATAACTGAAAATGTTCTTTTATTTAAATCCTGGCAGTACATACAAATGGCCTGTGGGGGCGCTGTTACCATTTTACATCGCACCTTCACATCTCGCTACGCAACATGCACTTTTGCTTTAATTCTTTTTTTTTTTTTTTGCGAAATGAAAATATTTAAAATAATTGTTGCAATTTGTGATGTTTTATCCTTTTAGTCACCTCTTCATTCGATACAAAAAATAGAAAAAAAGTTTTTGCACAAAGATTTTTGCCCTCCAAAAATGTACAATGTTAAAAAAAAATGTTTTCTTGAATAAAATGTGACTTAATAAAACTCTTACTTTTCTCGACCCCCCCAATTTATTTTTTAAATAAAAAAGTTAGTCTACAACTTTAGGTGCGTAAGACTCGTCTGGGGAACAAGAATGTCTTTTCGTTCAAAGATTTTTTCTGTCGAGAAAAAAAAAGCAACTTTTTCCCAAACATAACATTGAGAATTATTTTTTGTTTTTTTTGTTTGTGGGGCCATTTTTGTAAGATGAAGACTTTTCCTTGTTAATCGCCACCACCCCCTCGAAGGACATTATTTATGAAGAAAGCATCTTTCACCACTTTTCTGGGAGAGCGAATCAACATTTTTTTTTTTTTGTCGACTTTGAGGTGTACTTTGGTTGATTGCGGGAGGGCCGCGTTGCTATATTGTTCTGAAAGCGGCGACTCTCGCCGTAAATGTCGCCGTCGGCAACGCCACGCTGTTTTCTCGCTTTGTTTGGCGCAATTAGGCGGCCGCGCAATTGTCAAGAACTTTTCTGAAACGCTATTTGAGTGGAAGCCAGTGCATTACTCACACTTCCATCATCGCCGTCAATGTGAGCCACCCACGGCCATCTTGGCGGACTTCTCCCCACCCCCCCCCCCCACCTCGCTAACGCGCGCTACAGCAAGCGCTTGGCTTCGGAAATCAATAAGCGTGCATTTTCAAAAACAACGTCGGCCGCTATATTGCGCGGCGAACAAAAACGAGAGGCCATTAACGGCAGGCCGAGATTCATCATACGCAGAGTTATAAATTCAATTTTGTGAATTGCCAGTCAATGCGCACCCGCCCTCCCCCGGGAACAATAGATGATATACAACCCAATTGGCTCAATCCAATAAGTAAAGGCGACGGGCGATCCTGGGCCCACCTGCCCCTCTAATCACATTACGGCCACGTGGGCCCATCAAACACACACACACACACACACACACACACCAAATAAACTTGGCCTGCCGCTGCTCACAAGTCGGACACCTGAAACTATGCCACACACTGCAGGCATTTTGTCCGCATAGTTGGAGCTTTTTTGTAGATTACTGGCCTGTCTTGACGCGACTCACGCTGGAAAAAAAAAAAAGTCGCAACAATCTGAGGTGGAGGGCAGGCTTGGGGGTTCTACTCGTTTTTGGGCCGTTCTGGGGACACACAAGTCATCAAATTTGAATCGTGACGACAATTTTAGCGGCTCACTTTGGTGATGCAGATGCATGAAGTATAAAATTCGATGCATCTTGGTATTTATTTGGAGATTTTGGGAGTATTGGAGGGTTGATTCCAATTGACATTGTTTTCCAGTGTACAAGCAGGTGTTTGCAAATTTGGATTCACAATATCCTCAATCTTTATTTTTTTTCCGGATTATCGAATCATCTTGCCCTTTTTGGGCATGACATTATTCACAAAAAAATGTCCACTTTATTTCAAGTGCGGCACTCATTTAAATGCCCACATCCTCGAGAGGATGTTATTGGGAGAACAAAAAAAAATAATAATTGGATTCTTTTAAAAAAAAAAATTTTTATTCTCTTTGGACGAAAACCTTCCCCCAAGGATTCTGCCGATGGATCATCTGAAGACATTGATACTTCCAACAACAGCGTCGATGAGTGGCAATGAAATAAAAAAGCGGACAAGGGTGTCCTTTGACCTTGCGGCTGCTGAATTGAACGACAACCCTCAAAGTTTTTTCCAAGGCGACGCGTGTCCGACTGGCGGCCGCGTCGAACGTTTGTCACGACAACAACCGAGTGGATGGTTCTTCCTCGCATTGTTTTTCACTCCGACATTTTGCGCTTTGTTTCAGCTACATCGAAAACCAAGCGGGCCTGGAAAATCTAACGCAAGTGGAGCTGATGAACTACAAAGAGCTAAAAAACCTGTAAGTGTCATCTTCATCGTCATCAAGCGAGCCGCCATGTGAAGGAGCAACTCAGATCAAAATAAGCATCTTAAATTGGCCTTTGACGGCGATGTCGAATATCGGCAGTTTTCCGTGAACGAGATGACTTCGTCTTTGCGCTCTTCGGTCCAAAGAGGAGATGTGAAAACGAGCAAAGTTCAAATAGCTTCAATTTTCAGCTTTTGTCACTTCCGGTTCTTGTCCAGTGCGCTGATTGGCCAGCTAACAGCCAATCACACCGACCCGATTTATTGATTGCTGTGTCGAGGCTTTCGGGACAGAAGCGCTTTGAAAGGATGAAGACCGAGGACGATTATTTTTATTTAAAAAAAAAGACGTTCGGGTGCAGCGACAAAAAACAAACGCCAACAGATTAGATGACACGAAAGGTGACATTTTCCATCGCAAAATCTTGAGAAATCTTCCCCAAATCCACACAGCACAATTCATCCAAACCAAGAGACTTTCGCGCTGGTCAAATTTCTTTATTTGTGTTTCCCCGCAGCACGGTGACGTCGTGCACGCTGAGACACATCGCCGCCAACGCCTTCCGCCACAACCTCAAGCTGCAGTACGTGTAAGTGTGGCGACGCCAGAAGGGCTTTTGGCCATCGATTTGCTTTTGTTTTGTCACAGGTGACAAACATGACATTTCTTATCGTTGGGATTCGTTGATGTTTAGACGAGAAGCGCGCGGCGGCGTGCCGATGAGTTTGGAGGAAAGCGGAGACGACGTTTGCCAGTCATCTTTTACTCGCTCAGTTTGGCGGATTATTGACAGCTGATGCATAATAAATACACTCCACTCAGGCTCCATTATCGCTAAATCAATAATTCCACTGTCGAGGGGGGCGGGACTAGAAACTGGGAGGTGCTCGGGCAGTTGGCTGGTGGTGTTTGTTCATCTCGAGGCAAGAAAAACATGATTTCACTGAACCAAATATTTTTGAAGAATTGCCATAATTGGAAAGAAAAAAAGAAATCTATATTTATCTAGAATATTTTGTACGCAGATTTTAATGAGTTAAAGCAGGAAAAAAAATCAAAAAGATGCCAAAATTATGAAAAAAACATTTATCATATTTGGAAAAAAATACACCATCAGGGATTTTTTTTTTTAAATCACTACAGTACGAGCATGCATATTAGAAAAAAAATAGAAACAAACAGAAAACAGCTAACCAATAATAAAAAATATTGGACAATAATAAATAACGAACGGGGCACATTTGAAAAAAATGACATTTTATTCAAATAAAAAATATAAATCCATGTGAAAAATTGTAAAAATGCAAACAAACAAAAAATAAACATACATGAGAGTAATACAAAATGTTATACAAAGACAAAAAGTATTACAAAGTCACAGGAAAGGAAGAAGAAAGAGAAGCAATCAAAATATTATGCAAGTATAAATAAAGAATATCGGATCAATAAATGGATTACAAAAAAATACCGAAAAATATTACAAAATAAAACAGAATGTAAAATGAGAACCACAGAAAAAAAATTGTTTGTAAAATCATTTGTGACACAGAAAAATAACGGGAGATAAAAACCGAAAAAAAAAAAAGACAGAACTAAATACATTTCCAAAGGGAGGCCGTTCTGGTGGGCGGCACTTCAACCTTCGACCCTTGCCGGCGTTTGACGATTTTTTTTTTTTTGTACCAAGCAACACCACTTGTACAAAGAAGTCAACAAGTTTGGTCAGAGCCTTTTTCAACCACTTTGAGTTCTTTTTCTTGTTTGCCTTTTTTCACTTGATTGCCCGGCAACCAGCAGCAACCTTCAGAGCTCATTTGAACAAAAAAGACACACAAACGCGGCCAAAGTGACCTCAGCATTAGCGCTTGTTTGGTGGCTGCGATTTTTAGAGCCGTTGGGTATGAAAAATTAGTGTGTTGCATTTAACTCATTCACCACCAGACGAGTAAAAATAAATAAATAAAATAAAAATGGATCTTGGACGTCTTTAGTCGTCAATGGTAGTAAATGAGTTTAAAAAATGCGTTGATGAAGAAAACGTCTTGTTGACGATACAAAGCGTGAAACACACGTGAGATTTGTGACGGATATTATGATTATTCCCAGAGCTGGGCACCCCCCTCGCCTTCCGGCCGCGATCTCGGGACCGTTCTGGCCTTGACCCTTGGGCCTTACTCATAAAAACTGTCGGCCCCCAAAACCGTTCCGGCCAACGACCCCCAAAAAAAAAAAAAAAACGACATTGTAAAACGCTGGAATTTCGTCACTTTTTTTTTTTGTCTGTTTGTTTCAGGAACCTGGCGTCCAATCGTCTGGAGCACATCTCGTGGCGGGTTTTTCATTTTCTTCCCCTGCTCAACCTGTGAGTGCCTCTCCGGTCGCAAAGCTCACGTGGTCATTTCTGACGAATTGCCGTTTTGTGGAGATTTATTTCCTTTAGGTTGCACGCAAAAGCAGCTTCTTCTCCTGCAGTGCAAACATGGGCGGAAAAAGAAAAACGCTCATAAAAAAAAAAGTTTTGGAATAAAAAGTAATGCGAGAAGATGAAGACGACGATTGCGCTCAAAGTCTCCCATCCAAGTGGAGGGGTCAAAGGTCAGACGACCATGACCATATTTCAGACAATTCACAGCAAAATTTTGGAGGGGGAAAAAAAAACACGTAATATTTGTAAATGTTTTTTTTTTTTACCCCAATAAAATAGATTTGTCACATCAAAGCGAGTTGACCGTCAAAGCGGCGTCCTCGCAGTTGTCGACGATAATTTGCAGGCCATTTGTCTGCAAGAAGCTTTTGCCGCTCACCAGTGAAACATCAAGCGGCCACGGAAAGGTTAACCGGCAGCTTCCAGCTGCCGCCAGCGCCAAGCTCAGTTTTGATTTTTTTTTTTTTAACTCCCACGAAAAGTGCGCTTGATTGACAGACAGGCCGCTTGTGAGAGCGCGGCGCTGACATTTTTCCGCTGGTAATTGCCTGCGTGCTTTTATGGAACATGCCTAGAAAAGTTCTCCGCTAACGTGCGTGCGTTTGGCCGGCAGGGTTCTAGTGGACAACCCGCTGGCTTGCTCGTGCGAGCTGCACTGGCTGCAGCAGTGGCAACGCGGCGAGCGCGGCGACCCGGACGGCCAGCTGCTCACGTGTCTCGCCGCCGGACACGAAGTGCCGCTCCACTCGCTCGTCTTGGACAACTGCAGTGAGTAGCCGTCGCCCGTTTGGCTTTTTCATTCGGCGCGGGGAGTCGGCCATTTTGGTTTGAAGGGCGGAGTTGCGGGGTCAGGGAGCCGAACCCCACGATGAGAACTGGACATATGGCCGATAGGATGACAAAATATTTTTTTTTGCTTTGCAGCGTTGTTGCTTTTGTCATGCCGATCTCGTTGCCGGGAAACAAAGACTGGAGTGTTTTGCGGGTTTCTGTGATGTGTTCTCAGGTCTGCCCGAGGTCACCATTCTGCCCTCCAACAACAAAGTTCAGGAGGGGGGCAACCTCACCTTTGAGTGTCACGTGACTGGAACCCCCACCCCGCAAGTCAAGTGGCGCACACACGCTCTCCGCTCGCGCTTCGTTGCCCAGGTAACGCACACACACTGGCGCGATTCTTTTTTTGGGGTCGCCATCCATTTGGGCTGGATCCATTTCCTGCCGTAATTCAAATGTGTTTTTTTCCCAGGACAAATTGGAGCAGGTATTGATTATTTTTGGGCTTCCGGAGTTTCATGTGATTATGTAGTTTCCCTTTGATGATTTTGTTTTACGCGTTGAGGACCACCACGAAAATACCTTTAGGGGCTGTTCTTTTCATTTAAAATTGGAAAATCTAAAACTAAAAAAAATAGGGACTCATTTGATTTCATGACTTTTTTGTGTTTAAAACACACGTTTACATTTTTCATATTTCATTAAATGTCGATTTTTCATCTGAGCCAAAAAATGAAATATGAAAATTATCGCTCCCCCTCTTTTTAGGAGTAATATTTTAAGATAAAAGATTTGCGATCCTCGATGGCGGCATCGATTAGTTTCAATGATGACAAATGTTGGAAATTATGGCCCACTAATGGGGCCACTCGCTTGATTTGAAGAATCTGCAAAAATATTTCGATAATTTATGTGGCAATTGTTTTGCCTTATGAATTTAATATTTCTTTTGGCAAAGAGGCAAAGAATTTGATATCTGCAAAAATATCTATATCGTAAATAATGTCAGCGTGTGTGTGTGTCAGGAGCGAATTTGGGGGTCGACGCTGGAAGTGGTTCTGTACCTGAGCAACGTGTCGTCCGGCGACAACTTGCACAACCTGACCTGCGAGGCGGAGAACCAAGCCGGGCCCGGCGAGGACGTGGTGCAACTGGACATCGAGTGTAAGGAGGCGCCCGCCGACGCCAAAGTGACAAAACGTCGCATTTCGCCGCGCCGTCGGGACAAAATTTACAATTTTGGATTTGAAAAGAGGCGGCGGACTTCCAAAGTGACGGGTAGAAGCGTTTTGAACGACCCACCCCGCGTGCCGCGTCAACGCTAGAAAAAGAACATTCCATAGTCGGACGGGAAATCTTGCAAAACCTCTCGAGAGAATTTTTTTTAGCAGAAAATAAGGAAAAAAAAAAAATGTGCCAACTTTCTGTTTGGCTTTTGCATTACGGTGGTGTCATATCTCATGACCAGGAAGCCAAAAGGAGCAAAGAGGGGCATTGGGGGGGGGCTGAAGGCCCCAACACGAGCACCAAGGGAGAGATAACCAACAGCGAGGAGGAGAAAAAAAAAAAAAGAAAGAAAAACATCTCTGATAACTGCGCTCAGATCCGATTTGAGCCTCGCCCTTAATGGACTCTTGCCTCCCACTCTGGAAAAAAAAAATGAATTGAAAAAAAACCTCTTCATCTGTCTGTGATTGGCAGGCGGCAAAATGCTGGCGGTCCATCAACACGACCCCCCCCCCCTCTCGTTAACCGCCGGCCCTTTAATTACCTCCCCGAACACTAACGTGGGTGTTTCCTGCTGCTGCTGCGGAGTGGCGGCGCTTCTCCCGCTAACGGCAGACTCCCCCCCCCCCCAAGAACCGCACATGTGACCGCTTCCATTTTCAGCCGTGCAGGCGAACGAACGAGTTCGGCAAGCAACTTCGTTCAAATTGAGCTTCAACAACATTTCACCGCCACTTCTTTCCAAAACACAAATCAAATATTTCATTGGAATCATCTCGGCAACGTGATTTCCGGTTGTAGCAATTAATGACTCATTGGGGGCAACTCAGCAAGTCCTCAGCCGGGGGTCTCTCGAGTGTCTCCTCGGATCATTTCCTGTAAACTTTTGTGGTTTGCGCATCCACATGTGGACCGGGCTTCATTATTCATGTCGGGGTCAGCGCATGTCTGAAAACACGGACGGACCGCATCGATTGGTGGAAAAGTCGAGGGCAAAGTGCACAATCGGCAAACGCTTGAACAGGCGAGAAAAAGTTGCACTGGAAATATTTTCGCAATTAGGCCAAGATGAGCGCGTTTTTTTTTTTTTTTTTTTGAGTGCCATCAACACAACGATAATGAGATTTAAAAGTTCACCACAAAAAAAAAAAAAAAGAAAATTGGTCCTTGGTGCCATCCAACAAGTGAAGAAAGCTTTGGGTTTGTCTTTTTTTTTGCGTTGACGCTCGCCGGCCAATTGTCGCCCTTTCGCCAGTTCCGGCCAAGATCCTGAACCTGAGCGACGCGGTCCAACTTCACCACTGGTGCTTCTCGTTCGTGGTGGACGGCAACCCCGAGGCCAACATCAGCTGGCTGTACGAAGGCTCCGAGCTCAAGGAGACGGCGTTCGCGTACACGCAGCTCATCCCGGACTCCGGCGACGGCTCCAAGAAGCACGGCTGCCTGTCGCTGGACAAGCCCACGCACATCAACAACGGCCGCTACACGCTGCTGGCGGACAACAAGCTGGGCAAAGACCGGGCCAGCGCCATCGGAAAGTTCATGGACAACCCCTTCGGACTCTTCGACCCCGAGGGCATCATTCCGGGTGGGTTCCGTCGCTCGCTTTTTTCTCGTCGCTATTTTAGAAAACCGGCCGCAATAGTTCCTTTGCCAGCCCGC
Organism: Idiotropiscis lumnitzeri; assembly: GCF_059441095.1. NCBI lineage: Eukaryota > Metazoa > Chordata > Actinopteri > Syngnathiformes > Syngnathidae > Idiotropiscis > Idiotropiscis lumnitzeri. The sequence goes on from NC_142400.1 coordinate 1,269,782, forward strand.
GCTCATTCCGACGTGTTTTTTTTTTTGCCCACATGCAAGTCGTCAACTTGGATCCAAGTGAGTCTCCGCAATAAAATGTCTTCCGTTAAAAAGCGCGCCGGACTGACGGCCTGATTTCCTCCGCACAGTTCCCACCAACAAATCCGTCACGGACGTGACCGAGAACCTGGAGAGTCGCGTCTTTGTGGTGGGTTGTCATCTCCCAAAATATTTTGCACTTTTTTATGGACGTGGCTGACTTGCACCCGTCAGGTGTCGGTGGCCGTGGGTCTGGCCGTCTTTGCGTGCGTCTTCCTGCTGGTCGCCGTCTTGGTCGTCAACAAATGCGGGCACAACTCCAAATTCGGCATTCACCGTAAGTTGACATCTTGACTCTTTTTCAACGTGGCAGCGCGATGCTTATTTTGGAAAAACAAAGCGATTGTTAAAAGTTTGGAGCTCGTAAAAAGAAAAATCTGGCGAGCCAACTGGCTTTTTGGCATTGCCAATCCTTTCGCATGATTTTGAATTGAAATTTTTCAGAAAATACATTTGCATTTTTTCAAGCAGTGTCAACATTTAAACTGAGCATGTTCCAGTAACGGACAAATGACTTTAAATGAACTTTTTAGAAACTTTGCCTCACTTTTTTTTTTTACGATTATTGCTTGAGAACCACTTTTCTAGAAAACAAATCCACATCAGAAAACATCTCCAACGCGGTGTGACACGATAAAATGTCCAATACTAAAAATTCTCCTAAGTGGTCGTAAGAAGCCCGATTAGCTGCGTAAGTGACGGCGCCGCTTCAACTTTTAATTGCGGAATGGAGGCTGTATGAAATTTGCTCCTCGCGAATGTCAGATTGGTGGCGAGGAGAGTCGGACCAATTGGTGGAAGTTTGCGCCAGCCGGCCCAGAGTGCCTTAATTACCGTAAGAGAGCAGAAAAAGCTCCCTTGGCTGCGGCCGTGCGGTGCGGGGCCATTAAAGATGACGGACGGACGGACGGCGAGACGGGCACGCGGCCCAACCCTCGCTCGTACGTTTACACTTGCGTCTAAGTGGCTGTGATTGCCTAAGTGGGGCGTCCGTGGTTCCTTCCTTCCATCCATCCGGCCGTGCGTGCGTGCGTGTGTGGGGCCCTCGGTGCGCCCCCCCCCCGCACGCACCCCCTCCCGACTGATCCGTTTTGGACCCTGGAGGTTGTGCGCCGGGACGATTTAGGCTGAGCTCGTTTGGCCTTCTGCGGGCTTCCCGTGACGTCTTTTTGTTGGCCGGCGCTTCGATTGCCGCTCTGATCACGGCCATTATTTGCGGCGGGCCAACAAAAGGGCCGCTTCCTCAGAAATGGACGCGCGATCGCCACGTGGCGTTAACGCAATAATCAGCGACATAAAAGTGCTCACGCTCGACAGTACAAGCACAGATTGCGGTAAAAGTCACGTTTGGAAAAAAATTCAAATGAGAGCTTAGACTGGGCCATGAAAAAAAAAATAAAAAATAAAGGAGCCAAAAGGCTTGAAGATTAAGTGCATCGTTAAAAATAAAAAACATTTCCCGCAATGAGAAAAAAAAATTATTGCATTTTTTTAAACTAAGCAAGAAAGTCTTGTCTCCCTCTTTTTTTTTTTTTTTACCAAATAACAACTAATGATTATTTTAATCGACTAATCCACGATTTTTACAATGAATCCATAAATGGGATTTAAAAAAAAAACGTGTATGAAAAGGAGAAAATGTTTAAATCCAATTCTGGAATTAACCGCCCCAAAAAGTACCTTGAGGTAAGAAGTCATCTTTTGACGCCGTTTTTGCGTCCGTCGGATGTTGGTGACGTGTGGGCGTCGTCCTTGTCGCGCGTCAGGCTCGTCCGCGCTGGGCGCCGAGGACGAGCTGGCCGTGTCGCTGCGCTTCATGAACTTGGGGAGCAGCCCGCCGTCCTCCGACGAAGACTCGGGGCTGTCCAGCTTCGTGGAGAACCCGCAGTACTTCTGCGGCATCATCAAAGACAAAGACATGTGTGAGTCCACTCAAAAGGGGGCACGTCAAGCAAAAAAAAAAAAAAAAAAAAAAGAGAAGTCAGCAAAAAATAAAAAATAAATGCAGCGCAAAGTGTTGAGCGGGCCAGACTTTTTTTTTTTTTTTTTGATTCACCGCCACCAGGCGTGCAGCACATCAAGCGCGCCGACATCGTGCTGAAGTGGGAGCTTGGCGAAGGCGCCTTCGGCAAAGTCTACCTGGCCGAGTGCGCCAACCTCAGCCCGGACAGTGACAAGATGTTGGTCGCCATCAAGGTGAGCGAGCGCCGCGCCACGCGCTCATTTCCAACGTTAACGTGATCGGCGTTCGGATCGTCAGACGCTGAAGGACGCCAACGAGTCGACGCGGCAGGACTTCCAGAGGGAGGCGGAGCTTCTGACGGTGCTGCAGCATCAGCACATTGTGCGCTTCTACGGCGTGTGCACCGACGGCGAGCCGCTCGCCATGGTCTTTGAGTACATGCGGCACGGGGACCTCAACCGCTTCCTCCGGTACGTCCGACTTTGCGTCTCCGAGCAAATGTGAAGGAGGCTCCACGTTCAATTAAAACCTGACGGACGTGGTCAATTCATTTTTTTGGACTCCCGGGTAGAAGAATATCCATACATACACAAATTCACCTCCAATCTATTCAGCAAAATTGAGCAAGTCATTTAGCATTTGTAAAGCTAATTACGTTGCGTTTAATTTTTTTTTTTTTGCTAGCCGTTTAGGAATTTGTAAAAAATGTTAAGTGGAATCGAGCGCATGCCAAAATGCTTTTTAATAACTGCAATTATTTCTTAGTGGGCCTGTTCAAAATGTCGCTCATCTTTGTTCGTGCGACAAAAGACCAAAAAACAAACTTTTTTTTTTCGCTCTTGTTTGACGGTCGATGTACCCGCCCAGAACGCTTTGCGGAAAGCTCTGCAATTCTTATTGAAACCAACTTTGGGAGCTGAATTATAAGAATTTCCTGTTTTATGAGATGATTTTGAAATTATTTTTCAAAGCGCCGTCATTCACTCTCTCCGAAGACCTGATCACACTATTTTTGGTTTTTCTTCATCGTTTTGATTTTCGCAGAGGTTGCACACCTCCGCGGCCGTCCAAACATTGCGGCTGAAGGTGTCCGCGAGCAGATGATGTCTAACGACATCAAACGGCGACACGATTCTCAAACGTTGGCCAATTAGGAGCTCGTCACCTGGGAAACGTGGAGCCGGTCTTGACGCCAGGCACATTAAAAATCACATTTGGGCTGCAGGCGTCCCATTATGCAGCTGCTTTCCCGCCGTGCCACCTGCCCGCTAAACTAATAGTGAGCGCATTTGGGTCGCGGTCCAGCGAAAGCGTGGGCGTCGCCCACGATCGCATTATCGCCCATCCGTCGGAACAGGACGCGCCGCGAGACGACGCGTCGCCATTCGTGACCAAGGCGCACTTGGAGGTTCAAGTTTGCTTCGTGAACAGATTCCGAAGATACTCAAACGTTAAAACCTAACGATTTTTGTCAACCTTTGATGTTGCCAAACTCTCGGACGTTGTCCCCGCAGAGCGCACGGCCCCGACGCTCGGATGCTGGAGGAGTCCAAGATGGCGGCGCTGGGCGAGCTGACCGTGCCTCAGATGCTGCACATCGCGGCTCAGATCGCGTCGGGGATGGTTTACTTGGCCTCGTTGCACTTTGTCCACCGAGACTTGGCCACGCGCAACTGCCTGGTGGGAGAACGCCTCGTGGTCAAAATCGGAGACTTCGGCATGTCGAGGGACATCTATAGCACCGATTACTATCGGGTGAGTGAGTCCTGGCAAAACACGTTTGATTCAAGGCCGCGAGGTTGCATTGAGAGGGTTTGGCTTTCGGATTAAACGTCAGGGTCACCCGTACGGATTAGTAGATTAAGGTTAGCGTTGTCTTTCGTTCGTTTGATGAAGTGCAAAACGGGATTTGAGCAACAGTGACTCATGATCACCCCTAGAGGACCAAAGTGGCACGACCACAAACGGCCTTTTTTGACGTATTTGCATTTTTTTTTTTTTTTTTTTAGGTGGGAGGCCGCACCATGCTGCCAATCCGCTGGATGCCGCCCGAGAGCATCATGTACAGGAAGTTCACCACCGAAAGCGACATCTGGAGCTTCGGCGTGGTCCTCTGGGAGATCTTCACGTACGGAAAACAGCCCTGGTACCAGCTGTCCAACAGCGAGGTGGGTTGCCAGCTAATCAAAAGCAGAAGGGAAGAAAACAACAACACCGAGTGTTTGGGAAAATTGCCCTTTTTTTTTTTTTTTTAACTTCGCGGAAGAAAATCAAACAAATGAGCGACGGAAGACGTTGGTTCTTTTCAAGTGGCCTCTTTGAGATTGTCCTCAAGTGAACTTTTGATTTTGATGCTTAACACCGAAACTCGATGCCTCCTTCTCGGATTTCACAATTGAATTTGCGAGGTACGAGACGTATGGAACCTTTCGTGCGTGAGATTGGAGCGCCTGCACTTTAAGAGCGACATCTGCCACGGACACAAAATGGCAGCGGCGAGGATTTGAATTACACAGAACCGTCGGAAGGCCAACACCGCTAGCGGTGGAAAGGAGGACCGCATGAAACGTAAAACCCTCACGTTTCAAATTGCTTTTATCTGGTCGCTAGCAGAGTTGGCAACAAAGTCACAAATATTGTTAGGGACGAAGCTCCAGTACACAACCGTTCCAATTACAAAGCGTCTGGTGTTCTTGGGAAGTATGTCGTTCGGAAAACTGTACTCGGTGAGTTCATGAGATCGTACTCTGCTTTCGTCCTATTGAGAGACCTCTTATTTTTTTTTTGTTTTGTTTTCTTGCCCAAAATTGCGGCCATGTCTCACAATGTGTTGCATCGTGCGAGATGGCGGCCATTTTGGGTAAGCCGGAACCACAGTCAACAGGATCTTGCCTGTACTCAAAACGACTTTGTTAAGGAACTCATTTCATCATCACCAAAATTTCTAGATTGCACAGAATTGAAATTTCCGCCACAAACCGGTCAAGGTAAAGTGGAACGGATGAACTGCGTTTCAATTCGTTTCAATGGCAAACTTGTCCTCGGTTTGAGAACTGTAAACATGCTAACTCTATTAGCCAATCGCAAACGTTCGTTTGGAGACAGCTGCTGTGCCGCATTCACGTGTCAACGAGTGCTACGTGACGCTCTCGCAAACGTGGTCGCCTCTTGTAGCACCTAACATTTCCGCTTTGGCGAAGTCCGTCGGGTGGGTCAGGCTAACGCAATGGTGCCGGGTGCTTTGCGTGGACGGCCCCTCCGACCGCCACCAAACATTCACACCAATGTTGATGAAGTGTCTTGCCCAAGGACACAACAACACATGACTCAGTTAGGGCGGCGTTGGAACAGTCAACCCTTCAATTTAGGAACGACCCGCTCTTTCCCTCCTGAGCTACGCCGGCCGCGCACCAGAAAGTCTGTTTTTAACTATTTGCTGTTCATAAAAAAGAGTGCAAAGATGTCGTGGTGGTCGCTTGGATCCTTTCATCTGCTCGCTCTCGAGTCCAATCAATAATGCCGTCGACGAGTCCAGTCCAGCGCGACCCTTTCGAGAGCAGCGCAACCACAGCCAGCGTCTCGCCTTTCGAGAGCAGACTGGATCGCCTTCCATCCTAATCCAATCAGCTGGTGTCTCGGCAGCATAAATCTGCTTAATCGGCTCTGGGAGGGACAGGTGAAGTGATTTGGTGCAAATGAGGACCCGGACCGGAGCGTGCGGGAAGCTAAAACAAACACGAGTCGTCTCAGAAAACAAAGTGACCCAGTCCATTACGGGAGTCTTTTCGGACACTCGACTCTAAATCTTCCAAATGAGGTTTTGGGGGGTTTGAACTGGAAATGTTTGATCCGAAGACTTTTCGAGTTTATTGAAGACGTTTAACGTTTCATCCAAAATGCAAACTGTTCACTCAAGTCTGAGAGAATACGTTCCTGGTTCTGGACTGCAAAGTACGTGGCAAGGACCGACCGAAGCCTCAATGTTGAGGTTACGGGAAACAGACCCCCACACACCGGTTTCGGTACCTTCACTTTGACTGAAAAAAATCGAAACGAAAGTCGCCGAGCGTGGCTAACGTTGTGCTGCGCTGCCCCCCGCAGGCCATCGAGTGCATCACGCAGGGCCGCGAGCTGGAGCGTCCGCGCACGTGCCCCAAACAAGTTTACCTGCTGATGCGCGGCTGCTGGCAGCGAGAACCTCAGCAGAGGACGCTCATCAAGGACATCCACGCGCGCCTCCTCGCCCTCGTCAAGAACCCGCCCGTCTACCTCCACATCCTCGCTTAGACCGACGACGACGACCACCACCCACGGCCGGCACCAAACACGGCCGTGTACTAGCACTCTTTGTCCTTACCAGCAAGGCAACTCAACTATGTCTCACTAGTAACCTTTTGTTGCTTCGTTCCACTTTTGGTCTACTAGTATGCAATTCAACCAGACAAGTAGAAATGTGTCACACACTTCCAAACTCTACCACGATGACCAAAATGTCAACTAGGAACAAGGAACTACTAGCAACAAGAATTTGTCATGGTAGTGTGGAGAAATGTCCTAGGAATGAAAAGCAGAAATTTTATACACTAGTGAGGAAGAAAAATCTTTAAAAACTTTTAGAATTGGAACATTTATTCCATAGATTTGATAATAGATCCATATACTAGTGCATTCTTTGGCTTCACTAGTAGAAGAACTTCGGCACAGTAATAGGACAACCACACTTTGCCAGTTAGTACTACTAATGAAGGGCTAGATGTTACCTAGTAGAAGTTCATAACCTCACGAGTCGCACTAGTAGTGCACTGTTGTCAACTAGTGCACAATTTTTGCCTCACAGGTAGCCTGTAGTTGTCCTACTCATATGTAGAAACGTCGTTAATGCAGTAGTCATTTTTTTTACTAATAAGACAGTTTTCCTAGTATGCCAAATTGTTGCTAGTGAGGACAGCGCAAGTACTAGTAGCTGGTTAGCGGAAGAAATCCTGAAACGAGCGTCTCATCTTGTCCGTTTTCCAAAGTGGACAAAGTGTGAAATGTTGTTTTTGGAGCCCCTGCAGGCTGTGAGCAGAACTGCGGCAACACGACAAGACTAACGAGTCATTTACGATCTCTCAAACTTGGCAGATGATGATCATCATTCGTGTATATAACCAACTTGTGTCTCGTTTTTTTCCCAATATTATCAGAATGTGTGAAGTTGTTTGGAAGGCAAATATTATCCACCCCAAATGTTTACGACAGTTCAGCTGTTTCTATCTGTGTGCAATTGTCTATTTACTCAACTGCAGAGGGTACATGGCTATTTTGAAAAACTTGCACCAGTCATTTTTGTTTTTATTTGAGTTGTGGCGTTTATATATTTACGTGGGAGGAGGTCACTATTTCAGGAAGGCGTTTGCTACTGTAAATACGTTAAAAAAAAAGGTTGTGCAGCTGGAAGTGGACAGGAGATGTAATTTGGTGGAAAGACCTTCAAAATAAAAGCACGGCAGTGTAAATAAAGGCAATGGGTTGAAACGGCATAAAAAAGTGACTTGCGGGCGCATGCCGCCTTTAGAATAAAAGCACTGTTGCGAACACGAGCGTGAAGGACTTCACAATAAAAGTAACGTAACCTTCAAATGAAAGGTGCAACAGACGAACGGAGTTAGAAATATGTAAAGACCTTCAAAATAAAATGTTAAGGGATGTGATGCGTTGCAAAGAAAGACTCACTCATGAAACTGACTAGAAGTGGCATGCTAGTCGATGAACGGCCTTCAAAATAATAGCTGTACAAAGTGTAAATAGTCAAACGACGTGCATCCAGACTGTCCGCCGTGCTACGCCAAGACTTGTTGCTGTCAACGCTGTGTGCGCTTTCACTTCACAATAAACTTGATCGCGGGGGAAAAATGTCTTGCGTCACTGGATTCATTTTGATTGGTAAAAGTACTCGCAATCTGTACTCAAGTACAAGTACCGATAGTAGTTTCTATTAAAAAATGGAAAAGTGGAAGAACTGATTAAGCTCTCAAAAAGTTATGGAGCTTCATTTAGACAAAAGTAGCGCTTTGTTGCCATCTTGTGGTGTCTTGGTGTCAAGAAACAAAGTTGAAGTGAATGGCAGAACATCACTTGGATCAGGGATATTCAATTAAGTCACAGATGTGCACAACTAAAATTTCTTCCAATTAAAAGATCCGAACCAAAGTCCAACTTCCCTCATTGTCAAGCCCATGTTCACATTTTTATATAGTTTCAAATGTCAAAATATGTCCTGCAGAAATAAATCAAGTGCTGAGCATTGAGTTAACGTCTTTCCCCTTTTTTTTTTTTTTAATCAAAGAGTTGTCCGCCTAAAAAAAAAGAGAATGCTTAATTTTCCAAGTAAAACAGGTCAACATGTTCAGTAAACAAACAATAAAAATTGCTGTCCTGAAAAACAAATTGAAACTGAGCTCTGACACCACCTTTTCTTTTGATATTTTTTAACTTCTCTAAATGTAAAAAATGACTTTGTGACGGAGTTAGTGGCATTGGAATTTGGTTGATTATTTCACACACCTGGTCCTTTAAATAATGTATGTGCAACCGCATTTAAGCACACACTGTTTTTTTTTTTAATGTCGGCCCAAAATCCATGAATGATACTTTTAGTGGACATTCGTTTACATAAGCGAACATTTAAAAATGTGTAACACTGGGCTCGAAGTTGGATGTTTTTGCGTGCTCTCACCTGAGACTTCAGCGGACAACTTCGAGCAAAAGAGCAGTGACTTGTTTCGTCGTGGCGGTTCGCGTTGGTGCGACGGTTAAATTATGAAGCACACTGGTTTTAAACCGGCGGAAGCCAGAATGAACATCAATTTCTCCGTCCATTCATTTTTAAAACAACACGCACCGACCTTGCTAACTTTCGAGCAAGCCACGCTTTCAGCAGCACTCTCTTCCGGTCTGCCGCGCAATTGGCAGTGGATCGGAAACAAACGATTTGATTGGCTCAAATCAGTGACGCCATTGCTGTTCGTGAAAGCGCCCTGAAAAAAATTCTGTTCGTGTACATTTATCATAGATTGGTCATGGATCCGGTCTGAGCCATCAGTCGGTCCGGATCCGGACCGAGGTCCGCCATTTGGTGATGCCAAATGGCAAAAATCACTACAAAAAAAAACATTATTGCCAAGTGGCATGCATCCAAAGCGGTGCCGCCACCTACTGGTGTCTCTTTGCCATTACAGTTACATAGAAGACAAGACGGTTCCTCTTCCTACGTGCAACACGTCCAACTCAAAAATGGGACTTGCCTACAGGCAAATCAGTGTACGCGGTGTGGATAATGACATTGACTTTGTTTTTCTTCGTTAGTGGTCGGCGGTCAAAACTTCCAACTCATGCACGACCTTTAACACCACGTTAGACTTCCGTGTCAATTTTACGCATCGTGAATGTTACCCCAGACACATTTCCCCGTCTTTTTATAAACTTTGGAGAACATTTTATTTGCCAACAACTTGTCAATGTCCTAGAAAATGCATTTCTTCCTTAAATATTCAGAACGTTCCCCGCTTTTCCATGATGACTATTCAAAAACTGCCTCATGACGCCATCAGAACAGGTGTATCTAATTTTATGGCATGCAAGTGTGTTACGCTCTCATTTGTCAGAACTTCATTTTATCGCCATTACGGTTAAGCGTGACTTTTTACAAAAGTTGACTTTATCGGCGGGCTACAATGAGACTTTTATTGAGTTTGTCGTGGTACTCGTCTGCCCTCTGTTGGTCACTCTTAACACTGCAGCCTTCATCCAAGCAAGAAAGGACATTTTGACCATTTGAGAAAAAAAAGCTGCATTTATTCCAGAAATCTAGTGGATCAATGACACAATATACAAATCACATCACAGTATTTATTTATACATTCAAAAGCATGTCAAACATTAAAAAGCACCCTTTTACTTTTTGCTGGTTCTTTCCAGTCAAAACATCCCGCTATTAATAGCTAGCTGTATTGAAGACACAAATGCAAAACGATACCAACAAGGAGGTAATGGTGATCCAGTCAGGATTATTGGCAATAAATGCATCCACTCGTGAATAACAAAAATAATATTAATAAAAAGTGTGCGTGGATTCTATAAATAGAGAAAATATTATGACAAACATAGTGGCCTTTTTGCGTTTTATAATGATAGATTTGCAACAATGTCATTTTCATTTTTAACCCTGCAGGTGGACTAAAAGAGCTCATTTAAAACACACACACACACACAACTTTACATATAAAACATCTGAGCGTTTGCAAAATGACATTATTACAGAAGCATGTTGCTGCCACAAAAAAAAAACATTCAACGTGTTATTTCGTGACAAATTTCACACTGAAACATGAAAGATGTCACATTTTAATGTGATAAGTTTCGTCTCACAATGTGATCATTTTGGAGTTTGGCTACTCGCTGCGTAACTGCACTGCTCTTCTATTAGACGATAAAAAAATAAGAAGACCAAGTTTCTAAAAGGGTGACGATTTAAAAAGTTGAAAAAGAAATCAAGCATTCCACTTCCCACCAGTCGCCTGAACCGGAAGGAACTGATTCATTTTGTTTTGCCAAATGTCCAAGTCAAAATTAAACCGTTTTAATGAGAAACACATTAAAATGTGAAATTGATAATGTATAAATTTGGCAAACCGTTTTACGTCGTCAAGATGCGCCTGGTGGCAAAAAAAGCCAATAATGACCTCTGACCTGAGGTCAAATCATCAATCAACACAAAATATGGGCAAAACATCTTCTTGACTGTTGAAAAGCGCAAATCATTTTGTTTGTTTTAGTTTGGTTAGTTTGCGTTTTGCCACACACAAGCCAGTCAGCACAAATACGTCAATTAAGTCAGCAAGTGTGGACGAAATGCAAAATTAAAAGCCGGTCAGTTTAGCGTAAAAGCCACAAGCGCCCCCCGGTGGCCACAAAGTATACTGGCCAATCAGCAAGCGGCCACTTTTTGGAAGCCTTTAAAGTTTAGAGGTTTTTCTTTTTCTGTAAACGTTGTCGGGGGCCACTCGATTCCGCTGACACACTCACTGGTCCTTGCCGTTGCCTGGCGATGGTTGCCATGGAGCCCGTCTGAGCAGCGGCGTGCTGAAGAGGCCGATGATGCCCAAGTTGAGGGCCAGGCCGAGCGCCAGCACGCCGGCCGTGCCGGGCAGGGAGGGCGCCGCCCCCGCCGCCTCCAGCCGCGTCCGTCGCGACGTCATGTCGCACAACACCGCCTCCATCTGGAAGTGTGTCGCCAACACCGCGCACACGTGGAACAGCTGGTGGCTGTGGCCTACACACACACACACACACACACACACACACACACACGCACAAATGTCGTCCAGCAAAATAAAGTGAGCAGTTGAGCAGAAATGATGAGGCAAGTGTGGAATATGTACGGGAACAACATCAATTGAACACGGGTGATCCCGCGTGTCGCTCGACATGACTCAACGTCAAGCATGACGGTGAATTTGGCGCCAAAATTTGGTGCTGGTGTCTGAAGAGAAAAGTTGACAAATGGTGCCTGTCGCGTTTTTAGACACACCGTAAAAAAACATGAAAAACGGCTCCTTTAAAAATCTGCATTCGAGCGGGGACACGAATGGCGGACTGTGTGGAAGAGCGGCGCTTCCCTGCGGCAACAAAATCCAAAATGTTGCTGGGCATGAATGCGTCATGACGCGAGACGTACCGAAGTAGTCGAAGCGCCCGGGCGCCAACCTCTCGGGCAGGTGTGAGGTGAACAGGAAACAGGTGAGGAAGGCCAAGGTCACCTGGTAAAAGTGGCTGAGCAAAGCCTCGCTCGGGCTGCAGCGCCCCCCGCAGCACAGGAGGAGCTACACACGCACACATAAACAAGCGCGTCAACGTCACACCAGTCCCAAAAAACAAAAAAACAATTGCAATTGTTGGCATAAAGGACAGAGAAGATTTAAATCCGAGGCCAAATGACAAACATGAAAATTAGAAGCTTGTGGCGGAGTCGCGGAAATGGTGGTAAACTACGTGCAAAGCAAAGCGAGATTTGGAATTTGATGAAATTGCAGCTGTAGTGGAAAAAAATGTGAGCTTTCTTGATGTGTGCCTTTAAGGGGAGTGGCCTTAGGGGAGCTGGAGTCTGATCGGCCGGTCCGTTGACGTGTGAGTGTGAGTTGGCGAGTGCTGTCATTTTGATTTTGCTCGTTTAAGAAAGATGCCGGAGCGTCGCGCGATCTCAATCGCTCCATGTTTTTGCACTTCACTCAAGCGGCGGCATGTCAAGATGCAAGATGAAGACAAATGTAGAAGGGAGGCGGAACGACGTGTACGAGTGGCTGACCCGGTAGAAGACGGGCAAGCTGTCAAAGATGAAGGGCACCACAAAGGCGGCGGTGCGCAGCACTTTGCTTCTCTGTGGGAAGTGGACCTCCACAAACCTGCCGGAGGGAGCGCACACACACACACGCACACACACACACACACACACACACACACACACACACACACACACACGTACCGTCACCCATTTGATTTGTTTTTAGCAGCTTTCACAGCTGAGGGCGTGTCCTCGCTGGCCTGATCTGCTTCTGCTAACAACATTTTGTAGCTGGCAAAAATGCGTAAGTCGCTATATTTAGCTTGCCCCGCCTCTCGAGCTCCCATTAATAAAAAAAAAAAAAAAGCAACAACACACACTGTCTACGTGACGAATAGCGGCGTTTGGCTCATGCAGTGAATGAATTCAAATCAATTTGGAGGCCATCCCAGTTTGCCGCTAACGTTGGCGCGTGTCGTCGCACCGGTCGAGCTGGTTCGAGCCGACATGAGAAGTCACCGAGCTATCCGGTTTGTCAAGTTTGGAAAGGTGGACAAAAGAGAGGCGCTTTTTTTTTCCCTGACCTTGAGTAGCAGGAGAGGCTGGTGCACAACAAGCTGTTGCCCACGGCGATGGGCACAAAATGCTGATGCAGCCAACCGTTCAGCCAGCCGTCGGGCATCACGTAGCAGCCGTAGCAGATGGCGCTGCCTGGAAAAGGTCACATGGGGTCATGAGCCACATGCTGCAACACCAAAACCAAGATGTGATTATTAGCTCATCACTTTGCGGCCAACAGGGGGCGAGTGTGAGTCACTGTTCAATCAAATTCAAGTGGCGGCCTTCTCAAACACAACATTTTCTATTTTTTATGATGACAATTATCCTTAGATTCATTTCAATAATACACAAAAAGCAAAAAAAAAAAAAATATTTTTTAACATTGAAAACGTGAATTAAATAATTCCCCCAAAAGATTTGTTTTTTAATTACAATTTATGATTTCTGCAGAGGCCTCGAGAACCGTTTCCATCCGTTGGACACTTTATTAGGGACACCCGCGCTTTCGAATGACATTCAACACAGCAATAAACGGTAAGACGCCGCCTTCACAAATATACACAAATTGTTTTTATTGACATCACTTTTTCTTTTTTGATCTTAGGGTGTCGTTCGATCAGCTAATTATAAAGAGTAATAAAATCGGAAAAGTTTGGATCTCAAGAGTCTCTCTGTGTGTACCTAATCAAGTGTCCAGATGTAATTCTAGCCTGTCTCCAAACAATGAGGGGTGTGTGTGTGTGTGTGTGTGGGGGGGGGGTGCACATCACAGTGTGAGAGTGAAGAGACACGCAGGCGATGACAACAAAGAGGATGTACAAGTTAGCACACGCCCGTGAGGAGGCCAGCAGGTTGGAACGAGACCGACCCAAACAAACGCAGACAGACAAACTGCATGCACTCAGACAGTTTCAGGCACGCGAGCGGCGCCACATTTGCAACATCGTAGTCACGTGTCGCGCAGTGTCGGGCGGGCTTCGTGCTTCCGGCTTTGGTGCCATTCAAAATTTGAATGGCCGCGATCGGTCGTCACTTGAGCAACTGTGATGTCATTTTCAATCGATAAACGGGTGGATTTTGCTGCTTCACACATTTTCCGCAAACGCAAAATTAATCAGAATGTCGCGTTAGACGAATGAAAATGTGTTACTTCATTTTTTGGGCCTGCTAAACAGGACAATAATAATCAACCATTGTCAGAATAATCAGACGGTCGCCGCTTCGCACGTGGCGGTCCGCCGTCGACCAAGCCTCTTGCAATCGCAACCCGACTGAAAAATGCTCACCTGGGCCGGCGGCGCCCTGCGATGACATCGCGCTGACTCATGTTGAATGATCAAAACTGTTCAAAGAAATCGGAAATGCGAGTCTTGTCTCACCGAGGCTGTAGAGGCTGAGCGCGGCGTAGTCGAAGAAGTAGCAGATGTGGCGCGCCTCCGACGACATGGCGCTGAAGGTGTGCGCGCAGCACGAGGTCAACGGGTACACGCACACCAGCAGCATGTACGCCAGCAGGGGCCACGTATAGCTGTCGCTCGCCAGGTTGATGCAGGAGCACAGCGAGGCCAGCCTCCACACAAAGTACCTGACACACACACACACACACACACACACACGCGCGTTTACTGTTAAGCCACCATATATTGTGCTCCATTATTCGCAGCCCCGCTACATTTCAAAGCAAGTTTTTTTTTTTTTTTTTGACACGTCAGTGTAGTACCACATTGTGCCATAACGGGGGCAGCATTGAGCTCTACTGCAAGGTATGCCGCGTAACAGCAAAAAGATTCGTCATCATCGAGGGCCCATCTCATTTTAACGGCAAGCTCCTCAGAAAATCAAACGGGACTCGAAAGTTGTTCCTACGCCGATTGTCTTAAATGTGCATTGAGAAGAAATTATAAACGCGCGTGTGTGTTTTTTACAGAACCAATCCCAAGCCATTAACGGATGTTTGTGTGCTCTGGCAAAAGTGTGCCGCACGCACCACGTCGGCAGGAAATGCGTCCAGATGTTGACGGTCTCGTTGTTGATGTGGAGGCTGCTGAGAACGCAGTCCAGCGCCGAGCTCTGCGGGTGGCGGTAGCCGGACAGGATGCCATCTTCGCGGAACACCTGAGGAGCAAACATCGCCGTCATCATGATCAACGTCTCGGGCCCATTTTGTGACAGCTCCGGACTTCACCTAAAATGGCCGACTTCCTGTCATCTGCAGGGATTTGCTCGCCATTACACTTGCACTCATGCCTGAATTTCATGGGCAAAAATGTCTTCCCCCGCTGACCTAAAATTTGCCCTAACTGTAATCCCCCCCGCCCCAAAAAATGGACTAAGTTATAACTCGTGTTTGGAAAAACTGTCAAGTTGCGGCACGAAAAAGTCAAGGTAGCGCCTCAGTTTGGTGACTTCTGAAGGACGATTGCGAAAGAATTGCGAATGAACATGAGCTCAGCCGTCCTCTCGCTCACCTTGGGCACTTGGTGGACATCAAAGAGCGGCGGAAGCTTGACGCCCAACACGGCGGCGGCACCGCCGCCCCGCCGGCACACCTCGCCGAGGCGGGCGCGGCCCCTGCGGCAGATGAGCAGCCAAACGGGGTAGTCGGCGGGCTCCCAGCGCAGCGGGCAGCGGGCCCAGCCTTGGCTCCAGGCCCCTCCCACGCCGGCGCCCGGCCCGCGCCACATCGGCAACGCTGCAACATACACGGAGGACAGACCAGTTAGCTCGGCCCCCCGCAAGAATTCTGGGTTTTCTTTTTTGTTTGCCACGCAAATAGAACGCAATCCAAAAAAAAAAAAAAATCGATAAAAAAACATTTTAAAATTTCATGTCTAAAAAAAATAAATGAAAATAGATTATTTGGCTTTGAAAAAAAAAATCCAAGCCGAAATGGAAATTGTCCCAAAAAAAAAGGAATTGGATTTGGCAAAAAAGGAAATTCTGCTCCACCACGTCCAAAGCGTGCCACAGTTCCGTCTTGAGCCCCGGTCCAGATTCTGGCCCTGTCCTCTTTGTCACTGACAAAGTGGTCTTTGTGCACACGCACAAGCCACCGCATTGAGAAGCACGCAAACAAAATGTCTGCCGGTGACGAATTTGAATGTTGCAAAGGCTCCATTTCCATCCAGCGGTTTTCATGCAAACTCACTCAAATTTGCTCGAAATGACTAAAAAGTCAACAGTAGTTTCATTAGGTGAGTGTTGTTTTTTTTTGGGGGGGGGGGGGTGAAGAGCATATTAACAAAAGATGGGAAAGGAAATGTCATTTTAGTGATTTTGTTTTTTTACGTTTGTGTGTTTGAGAAACAAAGTTTGTGAAAAAAAAATTCTTAAGTCTAGAAAACCGTTGTGTCCGTGTTTGAGAAAAGATCACATATTTACCCCCCCCCCCCAAAAAAAAAAAATGTTGCGTATTTTGGGGGCCAAAGTACATTTTTAAGAAAAGTTATTTCATTTGGAGAAAAAAAAAAAAAGTCAAAATAAACATACTTTCAAGAAAAGTTGTGTTTTGTGTAACGAGTGCTTTCAACAAGTGATTTTTTTTTTTTTTTTTTACAAAAGAAATGTTGACAAAAATAGCAAAACGATTTATATTTTTGCAAGTTGTACTTTTTGCATTTAAAAATTTTTGGGGGGAAAAATATGAGTTATTTTTTCCCCTTTGCAAAGAATCTTGGAGCAAAATATGGGAATCTTCTGAGAACATTTTTCAACTTTGTGTCTTCGATACGTTGCATCTTCTGAGCTGCCTTTTTTTTTTTTTAATCTCCAATGGCGATTTCTACGGTCAGAAAGTGAGAATTGCAACGTGTTCCGGGTATGCACGCCAAAGAAAAACATAAAAAGAGGCGGATGTGCGTTTTTATTTGACCTTTGTTCCTTTTGAAGGCCACGCTCGCAAGTTTTGCGTAAAATTTGTTCCACCTCGTCGGCGTCGTCGCCTTCACCTGCACAGACACTTGTTGACATTTCTCACGTGAAAGTTGCGACATTAAGTTACGCAAACGCAGCCACCCGCCCGCCTTGTGCTCTTTTCAGACGAGTGACACGAAGGTCAGCTGACTCCAGCTTCGACCATTTTCAAGTCATCTTGGCATCAAAGCAACTCATTCAAGTTCGTTTTTTTTTTTATATAGAAAACTCACAATGAGTTCAAGCCACACGGCATCAGCACAACTTCTGTGTTATCCAAAAAGTTGTCAATTCTCGGCTACAAAGGCATGATTTGAGAAAGTATTCATAAAAAAAAAAAAAAAACAATAAATGAAGAAAAAAAGGGATATGTTCAAGACCAAAACACATGACTGATGAGTTGTTTTTTTTGTTACGTCTGCACATGGACGAAAGAAAAATGAAATGAATCATGATTGCATCACCAATGCAGCTGCTGTTTCACGACTCGCAAACGCTTCACATAAAAAATCTTTTTAAAAATTAAAAAAACGATGCCGCTCAATGTCTGCCAAATTAATCGTCAGCAACATTTTCTCCTGATGTCAACTTTGACTTGGGCAAAGATTTTATGGACGTTAAAGCGTTTTCCTCATTAAGTGACTTGAAGCTTTTAGTAAATAGTGAGCATCTATGGAAGAAAAACTTTAAAGTCCTCAGAATTCAAAATATATACCGCGGTGGTCGGACGCTGTGATGTTTTCAAAGGTGGAAGTGGAGGTGGAGTAGAGTTGTCCAAATCAATTTTGGTGAAAACTGATCAGACATTAAGCGGCATGAAGAATTTTTGGGTGTATTTTACATGAAGCGTTATCAGACGGTTGCACTTTTTGGTCAACGCTTTTACAAAACAAAACTGAGATGAATCTCACTGTTGGAAACGTGAGCGACTGGAGTACTAAATCGATTTCAGTACAAGAACGGTCAGCAGTTGCTAAAACGAGCCATCGTCAACTTGGACTGAAACCGCAAGTGTCAAAAAGTCTCGCAAAAGAATCGCAGAATTTAAGACAATTTACATTTGAAACTTGAAAACATATAAGAATGAATGACATGTTGTCGCTACGCAACATGTTGAGTAAACTTTTTTAAAATGCTGTCGGATTTCGACTTCAAATGGAGTATATTTTCCAAAGTGACAGCTCAGTTGTATTTAACTTAAACACAGTCAGATTTGTTTTGTTTGTTTTTAGGACTAAAAGCTCGACCTCTGTATTTTTTTTAATCTTGTTCATGACAAGGAAGACAAAAATATATTTAAAGGGAGAATTTGTGTGTTTCAAGATTGAGGCCGGCCAACTTTGAGGCAGTTGCAACGATGTCAAACTAACTCAATTGAGTTTTGGCACGTGAGTCGGAGACGAGCTCCTTCCCACGGGTGACTTTCCTCGGACGCCCACGCCGGTCGTCTGTTTGTTTGGACGACTTTCCGCGAAAGAACAAAAAACAAAAACACAAAACTAAAAAAAAACAATTTGCAAATCGTACAAGAGAGTGAAATTAGCCAATCATCGTCCATCAATTGTCACGACCACTTCCGCGTCCACTTACCGCGACTGTCGGCCATCAGCGTGTGACGGCTGCCCACGAAAGCATCAACTTGGAAGATTCTTTTCAAAGCGTCTGGTTATCTCCTCGCCTCACTCGTTTGATGTCGCTTCTCGCGTGTGTCGAAAGTTTTTTTTTGTCTTCTCTCACTGTCCACCGCCCGCTGCCTACTCGCCCGACCAATGGCTCGCGAGTTCAGGGCACACGTGACGCACAATGGGCGGGATGCTACCGAGGCGGCGGCTACAACAACACGAGCCACGTGCGTGCGCGCGCGCGCCTGTCTAGTCCAGTGAGCGAGAAGACGCGCGCGCACGCTTTCCTGGAATTCCTCAACATGTTTGAGTTGACTTGGAATGTGGGCGGTGACGTAACGGCAACGAAACGCGGACGACACTCAAAAAGCGCTTTAAAAAAAAAAAAACATTAACCAATGGGCGCTGTCATTCATGGAAGCGGATTGTTTTTTAGCGGTGAAAGTGAAAAAAAAAATAACATTGCGTTATAAGAAGAAAATAAATCACAATATAAATCGATGTTATCACGTGATAAGATGTCACGTTCCAATACAAGCTTGACTTTCATATTTAGGAAAACAAAAGAAACAATATCTTGTGCTTCATGTCACAGGCTTCATGTCTTTATTAAAAGTCATCGGAGCCAAATGCGTCCGCTGCTCGCCCTGCATGCGCAAAAAGGGAGCACAAAGCCGTGCCAGTCGCCGTCCCGGCTGGCACACGCACACGCTGCTGCCATCTGATTGGCCGCCTCCCGTGCGTGCGTGCGTGCGTGCATAAGAGGCCCAGGGCAGAAAGAGGACAAAAGATGGAGCCTAGCGACTGAAGAAGGGGCGCTATGCAAAAAGTCTGTTAGACACAAACTTCGAAATCGACTTACTCGTATGTCAAGGCACCACTTTACAGTCACTGCACTCCAAACTGTTTCTCATTCGTTAGCAGGGGCGCTGCCAGGGATTTTGGGCCCCAGGAAAATAAATCTTACAAAAACAGTTACATTAAATAGTGAACAAGAAAAACAGTCGTCAGAAATGACCAAATGATGAATTGCACTTTGTAGTATGGTACATCACGCCCCCTTGTGGTGGCATTGAAAACAAGTTACCGCATGGTGGTCATTGATAACTTAGAAGTGAAGTGAAAGAAAAATAAAAGTCCAATGGAAAGATTCAAATGATCTTTGTATTTATTGTTGAATGCATTTGTCTATGATAGGACACTCACAAAAATGAAGAAAGTCTGTCATCATGTAGATGGGAGACAACTTCTCTTGGAGCTTACGCAACCCGCATTTTTTTCTTTTAAATAGTGACACCTTGATAAACTGGCTTTCCCTTAGATATTCTTGCATCAAAAAAAGCGTAATTAATACCAGTCTTATTTGGGTAAAAAACAAAAAAAACAAATGAGCTTGATCACAGGGTTTTGTTCTCCTTTTTCTCAAGAGCACAGAACACCCCCCCCCCCAAAAAAAAGTACAACAAATGAGATACTGGCCTATGGGGGTAATTTGAGGATGAACTTAAAACGCACAACCTGCACAGGTCAAATAAATGTGTCCTTTTCTTTCATATGCACTCCCTCTCATCAATTTTTCTTCAGATGAAACGACAATCCCATGGCAAAAAAGTCAGATTTGGATAAGTGAATATTTTGTTGAGACCAGAAAATCTGTTTTAGTGATAGCTATTTTTTTTCAAGAAATGTTTTTCTTTTATTGAAAAAAAAAACCTTTCCAACTAATGCGCTCAACTCAAAGCTCCGTGACCACTTTCTGTTAGAAGCTTGGGCGTGTTCGTTCATCGTCCGGCATCACCAGTCCCGGTCTCACCATGTCAAATTCTTTTACAGAAATTAGATTTCAATCAAGACATTTATTGGTCCTTTCATTGTGGAGGATGAATAACAAATTGAGCAAAACCAGAAGGGATGTTTAAAGGTGGACGAGGTTAAATAAGTTGACCTGGAGAGGTCATCGTGCGTCTTAGCTTCATCCTGAAATTTCCGCCCAAAGCCAAATAAACCCTTGGCCATGTTCTGAGCATCAGAAGTTGCTAGCCACAAAAAAATAACACCACCAAAAAAAAAAAAAGGTAAGAGGATAAAAGTGTACCTCTTCAACAACCATTCCAAGCGATTTTGCTATTTTTTTTTTTTTTGACTCTCCCTCGGGCCACGGCAGCCTGTTGCTCGCTGCTTCTTTTGCGGCGGCCTTGCTTGTGCTTTTCTCTCTCTCTCTGGATCAGAACGACGGTCGTCACTCGTCCCGCCAAAAACAACGTGAGCGAAACAACCGACACCCAAATGACTTCAAGTCTGTGTGTGTGTGTGTGTGTGTAGCCTGTTTCTCGCTTAACATATAGAGCGTGCCCCCCAGTTGAGATGGAAGCGGAGCGCCAGCCAGTTACGTTTGGCATCTGGGCACTGCCGCCGTCCGCCGAAGCGCCGCGAGGGGCCGAGGCGTCGACCTCTTCGGAAAGCGTTTGTGTTTGACGTCTTCCTCTCGGCGGGTTTCAACTCCCTTCATAAGCTTCAACTCGTTCCATCCGTCTGGCTTCAGGTTGACATTTTGTTTTGGAGACGCAGATACACACAGAGCAAAAGGAGTGGGAGAGAGAGGGAGAAAGAAAGAAAGAAGAGAGAGAGAGAGAAAACGAGAGAGAGCGAGTGTTGTGATCGATCCGACATTGGCGGCGTTCCGCGTCGTCCGCTCAGCCCATCTCCTTCCACTGCCGGTAGAAGTCGGCGATGTTCTTCAGCTCCATGCCCGCTGAGCTGGCCGCCTGCACGGCAGACTGGGGAAAATAAAAAATAAACATCAACAATTCCATAGAAAAAAAAAGACAAGCATTTGAGGTAAAACGTTTTGCATTTTCCCTTTGTAAAAAAAGCTAAATGTTTGAGAAACAAAATGGGGGGGGGTGGATGTCTTTCACTTATTTTCAAGGTGAAAGAAAATTATTCAATTTAAGGATTTTTTTTTACAAAAAATATTTCCCCCCCAAAAGCGGAGGTGTTTATGGAGGAAATATAGAGGAGGGAAAAAAAGTTTTTTTTTTTTTTTTTTTAATTCTCCATTTCGGAAAAAGTTATGGAATTTTTTTGTTGTCGTTTTGATTTTGGCGCCCGACCTTTATGGCTGCCGAGCGAGCGCACAGTTGGTCCACTGGATGTCCGGTGAGGAGGGTGACCATGCCGGCGGTGTCGTCGTCGATGCTCTGGGAGACGGTGAGCTGGCGGCAGCTGTCCACCATCTTGTACAGATGCCTGCCAGACGAAAAAAAAAGGAGGGAAAGTTTCCATGACCGTTACCAATTCCAACATTTTCATGTGAAAGTCCCTGCAAATGCGGGCCAAAATCAAAGAAATCATGTGACGTACCAGGCATCGAGGTCTTGGCGTTTTAACTTATCTCTTTCAAAACTTCGTCCCGACTCCCTCTGGCATCGGATGTACCTGCGCAACCAATGAGTGACGTTGCTTGTTATCTTTCATCCAAAATGGCCGCTCACCGGCAGCAAGGTTGACTTCCTGTTTACTGTCAGTGAGCCTTTGAGACGTGCACCCAAAAAGTGAAACCAGGAGGCGCTACTGAGCAAGTTTCGCATGTTGGCGGTTTGAGAGTCATACAAGACAAGCCAAAGCTTTTCCCGATTGTGGAGGGCACGCAAAAAAGTTGAGGCATTTATCGGAAGCCAGCCGCCAATATTCGCCATCGCTGAACAAACGCGTACCTGTTGCCTTTGCGAAACTCCGACTCGAGGAAGCGGATGCCGTCTCGCGCTCCAGCATTTTCCTTCTTCAGGCGGTCCAGTCCGTCGATTACTGAGAGAGACAAAGACCACATGACGCAATTTTGTTTCAGGGCTCCGAAAAAGATGATTCAACCACAAATGATCGACAACTTGTTGCTGTCACACCCAATAATTCAATATCATGTTATTATAAACTTCACTTTTTTTAAATATATTGACCTGTTCTGGGGATGATGACGATGAAGCAGCCGCTGGCGGCCAGATGTCGGATGAGGCCCAGGTGCTGGCAGAGGGCGGCGGCGTCGGGCACCAGGTACGGCGACAGGGACGACTGCGCCTTGGGCTGCTGAAGGCTGCCCTCCAGCTGCGACACCTCCAACTGCCGCAGCGGGAACATTTAAGAAATAAAAACTTCGAAAAAAAAAAAAAGAAAAAGAAAACGCCTGGTGGTCAAACCTGGAGTCGGAGCTGAGCCATATCTCGCATCAGGCGATTTCTGCGGGCCTCCTCTTCGGCCTGGAACAACATCATTTTTTGTAATTTTTTTGCACAGGATAGCATAAATGTGCATGTGAGCGTTGTGGTATTGTCGGTCTACATATGTTGCTGCACCGCTTGCGTTCAAATAGCCGTTTTTTTTATAGTATTACACCGGCAAATAGATGCCGTTTGTTAGCCTGCCTAAGGTGTTAGCATTAAGCTAAGCGATTTGTGACGTCATGTTGCCCGAGACTTGCTCTTGGCGTCCTCGCTGGTCTCTCACCATTCGTAACTGGGCCTTGGCTTGCTGCAGCAGGTTGTCGGCTTGCGATTGGCTGACGCTGGTGAAGATGCCCGCCTCCGGGTTGAAGTGCAGCACGTTGCCCTGGAGACTGGTGAGGAAGTGGCCAAAACTGCGGATGCAACACACGCGCACCACGCACTGGAGGAGGAATTGAAAAAGAAAAGAGCAAACTTTGACGACACACGCTCACTTGAGGGACATCATTAAAAGTCGCATCAACGAGCTCCCCGCAGCGACTTCTGGACAATCTCCAAACCTCCTGCAGCGGGCTGAGGGAGGCGCCGCGGCGGCCAAAGTCCAGGCGGCGGTGAGCGACGGCGAGCGCGGGCAGGTGCCTCAGCGCCACGTCCTCGGGCAGCAGCGGCGTCTGTTGCAAGGCGGGACGCTCGCACTCGCCCAGCAGCGCCGTCACGTCCGCGTTCAAGTCGGCTTCTGACAATCACAGACGTCACATGCCACGTTCACAACAGGACTGCCCGCTGCCTCAATTCGGCCCAAGAAAAACCCAGGAAAATAGAGGGCCCGACTGATGTGCATTTTTTTTTTTGGAGTACGATGCAGAAAAAAAATAAGACCGATTAAGAAGGAATTGCAAAACTCTAAAATGAATAAACTAACTTTTTGTTGGTCCCTCAATGGCAACAACAAAAATATCAGAAGATTTGGCAGTAAAAGCAAAGGTGATGCTCAGTTTCTGCAGCACCGACATAACTTGATCATGGCTGTGCGGTTTTAAGAGACGCATGCTGTCACGGGAAAGATGCTGAGTGGAGTCAGAGCGCCATCTAGCCGACAAATATTGCAAGGACGTCGTTCTGCGCCATTTCGACACGACTAGAAAACTATTGTTGCTTTGCCGGGCGCGGGTTAGCGCTCTCTCCTTAGATTGGGCGCTGACTCACCAGCTTCAAGCATCTTGTTTCCATCTGGCAGCAGGTTGAGGAGCACAGACAGGCGGTTCCAGAGACTCTGGGAACTCTGCGCAGCAAGAAACGACGTGTGAAATCGGAGTGGATTTGCCAACGCTTGGGCTGAGCCAAATGGGCGCCTCGCTCACCTGCGCACACATGAGGATGATGTCGGTGTTGGTCCGGAGCCAGTCGATGAACACCTTCACCACCTGGATCAAGCCCTGATTGGTCAGGATCTCCAGCTTCTCCAGGAGTGTCTTCTCGCTGTGCTGGGACGGGGCGCTCTGCTGGCTCCCTTCGGAGTCCGAGTCCAAGTCTGCGCCAGAAAAGTTGTCTTTAATTTCACTTAAAAAGCAATCATTCAAGACATTTTTGCACACATTTGCTGTTCATATAGGAGTGTGCGTGGATATTTTGAGAGGCTGCCTTGCCCTAATTCAGAGCACACCGCACATCACTGGCGCCATGAAAACACCTACGCAATTCAATACTCTTCCACTAGGTGGTGCACAAGCTGCGGCAATAAAAAGGGACATTACCGTTCTCTGTGATCCCATTGGGGGCACTCTGGTTCACATCGGAGGGTGGTTGAGTGGCAGTGGTGGGGGTCGCCTCAGAGGGCGCGTCGGCGACGGCCGAGTTGTCGGCGGAAGGGGGCCCGGCGGGGGCCGCTTGAGGCCTGAGCAGCACGTTGCTGAAGGTGGGCGCCAGGCGGAAGCAGCGCTTGGCCTGGAAGAGCTGCGACGACATGGCCTGAAGGTTGCTGCTGATGCTGGCGTCACTGGCCCCCAGGGGCCCGTTGGCGACAGGGAGCGTTTGGCCGCCATCCCCCTTGGCGTCCTCCTCTTCGCCATGCCGCCGCTCACGGGTCTGCGCCTCGCGCCGCTCGCAGTTTTCCGCCTCGCCCATGTCCTCCAGGTCCGAGCGGGACTCCTGGCTGTTCATGTCCGAGTCCGTCTCCACGTCGAAAGCCGTGCCGCCCTCCTCCTCTTCCTCAGAGCCGCTCCCCCAGCAGCCCTCCTTCATCTCCTTCCGGTGGGCGGCGGGATCGGGCGGCGCGGCGGGCGAGGGGCAGCCGGCGGAAGCGAGACGGTCTCTCGCCGTGGGGACCTCGTCCTCCTCGTCGTCGTCGTCGTCTTCGTCCTCGCTCTCAAAGCCCTCGCTCAGGTCACTCTCGTCCTCGCCGCCGCGGTCCTTGCGGCGGCGGCGCATGCGCGACAGTCGGGCGTACTTCTTCTTCTGCTGCTTCTGTTTGTCCTGCTCGGACTTGTGCTCTTCCTTCTCACCGCTCATCTTCACAGTGGCGCCGTCGTCCTCTTCCTCAACGTCTCGCTCCAGGGAGCCGTTTTGCAGAGGACGCTCGCCCAGCCCTTCGGCGTCCTTCAAGTCCGGGTCATCTACATGAGACAAAAGACACGCGCCGGATGACTTTTGTGACTTTTTGTGTGTGTGGGAGGAAAAAAATAAAAAATAAATCACAGAATGGTCACTTCAATGAATATAAAGGTATCAAACGACCATCGCGACAGGAAAGGTGTTCAGTTTGCTTTACTGCCCCCTACAGGACAGGAGCAGAAATGTGCAATCAATTAGTTTCTTTTTTTGACACAGCCGCAAGGCAAGAACATGTTTGTTGGGATCATTAAAGATAAAGATAAAGATGTCCTTTATTAGTCC
Source organism: Idiotropiscis lumnitzeri (assembly GCF_059441095.1). NCBI lineage: Eukaryota > Metazoa > Chordata > Actinopteri > Syngnathiformes > Syngnathidae > Idiotropiscis > Idiotropiscis lumnitzeri. The sequence continues at coordinate 1,295,348 of NC_142400.1, forward strand.
CACAATGGGGAAATTTGAGGTATGTTGAACTCGGTTACACCCACGACACCAACATGACACGGCCGCAATTGGAGACACTTTCGCAACAAATACGCACAAAAAATAAATAAATAATCCACCCGACCAGTCAGCACTTTTTTTTTTAAATAATTTAAAAGAGTGTCAAGGGGTGTACATGACACACCTGCAATGTTTTTCATAATCAAACGTTTAAAATACTCGCTTTAAAAAGGTCCTCACTAGAGCAGTTAAAACGGGAAAAAAAATAATATTTTCTTCAATTTAAGATGACTTGTGCCACAATTTGCGGCCGGTCCTTAACGGAGAAATACAGCGTGTAGCGCTCTTACAACAAATTTGGACGCCAATTGGCCTCGCGGCGTGGACGCTCACCTGTGGCGTCAGTGTTGAGCGGCGGCACCTGGCTCTCCGCCTCCTCCAGTTCAGCCTGCAGCCGAATGTTCACATGGTTCACCAGATGGGAGAAGAGCGCCAGCGTAAAAGCGATGGACGCGCTGTACTGCTTTGAGCCTGCAACGCAACCAAAAGATGATTGGCAGCAATCACGCGCCTCTTTGCTAGTCAACGGGCGGCAACTAACAATTATTTTAATAAAATACATTTTGGAATTAATCAATAATTCCGGTTTAAAAAAAATATGAAATTTCAGTCCCTTCATTATAAAACGTTTTTTTTTTTCAAATTGCCAGAACAAAAAAATGCACTAATGCATAAAGTCAATATGTTTTAGTTAATAGTTTAGTCCATAACACCAGTCAGAAAATAAATGTGGATAACAAATCACATATTTAATTCAGTCCGCTATCAAGAAATAATTAGTCATTGTTGAGGGGCGTAATTGGACAATTTCACATTAAACGAGGTCTCGAAAGGATTCGTCGATGATCAAAATAAGCGTAGACGGATTTGCAAATGAAATGTCATCAGTCGAACCTCCTCTCTTGAGGCTGTGCACCACCATCAGGCACGTCACCACCATCTTGAAGACCAGCGCGTCGGGCAGCACGGCACAGGAGCCGTCGGTGGCATGTTGCGGCGGCGGCTGCTCCTCGTCCTCCTCGCTGAGAGAGTTGCGGGCGGCGGCGGCGGAGTGGCCGTGCAGCGGCACCGACGGCAGGTAGAAGAGCACCAGGTTGAAATCCTCCAGCACCGACTGGCATAACGACGTCAACTCAGACTCCATCAAGCTTGGTGGGGGGGGGGGGCACACATGGGAAAAAGATTCCTTCATGAATGACAGAAACTAAAAGCGCATAAGAATCGATGACAGTTGCTCAAAATGTTTTGTGGGTTTGGACAGCAGACAGGCAAGATGTGCATATAAACCAATCCCAAATAAAAAGGAGGTGCGGTTGATGAAGTCTCACCTGTTCTTGGGCTGCAACAGACTCTGCAAGTACATGAAGCTCACCAGGAGACGCTTGATGTCTCGGGATCTGCGGGAAATGCAATTAGGATCAAAAAGAAAAAAAAAAATGTCATCGTTGACCTCGGCTGCTTGAGTTGATCGAAAGCAAGCAGAGAGGCCAGTTCCAGATGTTAATGTCAACTTGAAGCGGGGTTCCGGCCCATTTAGTTGGAAGACAAGCAGCGTCCTGCTGTTGCTCGACTGGAATGGGAGGTCACGGTCTTTTTTTTTTTTTTTACATTTCATTACAAGCTCATTAGTCATCTGAGCAGACGACCAAATAAGAGGCCAACCCGACGGATTTCCTTGACTAAGTCACGCCTCTTAAAGGCAGACACGCTCATCTCCTCTTGCAACGAGTGCAATACCAAATATAGCAATTTGTAATCAACACCGAACGCCGCCGCACGGCGAGCGGCCTCACCTCTGTCGAGACGGCGACAGCTTCTTCATCTCCTGCTTCTTCACCTGCTGGTACATCTTGGCCGCTTTGTCAAAGAGGCGCTTCAAGTTGCCATAAGCGCCCTCGAAGGGACTCTCGGATTGGATACTTTGGAAGTGGCGAGAAAAAAAAAAAAAAACAAAGTCAAGACGCAAGAAAGACACGACCGGCGTGTGGAGCGCCACTCACCAGCGTAGGTAGTAGTATGTTGCTTCCACATTGTAGAACTTGCTTCCGGCAAGCGTGCCCAGCTGATTGAAAGGCATCCCTGCAGGAGCCAAAAGTGGTTAATCCTTCAACAGGCTTCACACACAAACACACAAAAACGCACACTCGCTCAGACCGACAACCAAGCCATCCCTCCATTACAATAAACATTAGCAAAGTAAGATGGCTCCATCACCACATTTTCATGACTGATAAATGCGCTGAAGTGGGGACCAGACGAGTCGGGAAAAAATAAAGAAATAAAATAAGAATCTGTAACTTTACTTGTTGGCCGAGCGCGAGTAGATGATCAATTTACTTCAATGTGGGCATGTGAAGCCCTTTCAGACTTTCCTCTGATTAGAGCCTATAGAAATAAATTCAACTTGACTTCAGAATCTCAGATCAAAAATCCAGTTTTTTCCAAGCCCGTTTGTGAGCAACCGTTTCATCGAAGAGAACTCACCAACATGCGGCATGACGGACAACGCCTGGTGGTAGAACCTCTCGGCCAGATGCTCCGCCTCCACGCCGGCCAGCTCGTTCTGGTAGCGTGCTGGAGAGGAACAGTGACATCACGACGTGGATTACGATGACGCATTTTTAATGGCGACGCGAAAAGAGCGGAGACAAAAACTATTGGAGAGCGCGACTTTGTGCGATGAGGCAACAATGCAGAGAAAAAATATCAAAATGGATTCTAGATCAAGATCATTCAGACTGATGCTCCGTATTTTTACCGAGATCGCCGAGGTAGACCAGGCAGCGGTGACAGGCCATCTGCGCCCACTCCATTTCCTTGGGGGAGGCCGACAACGCCTTTCTCCGGCCTGCGGGCGACATGGAAACGCCAAGTTAGAAGGCGGGACTTGTCGTTATTAAAAGTCAGTCAAAGAAAGATCAGCATGGTGCACCGATTGGTTAGGATTCAACCGCATTCCTACACGACTCGCCAAGGCCGAACGATTTCTCGTTTTGGGACTGAAATTGCGATCTCAGATGACGTGATTTTGAGAGCGTCAACGCTGCGGTTTGTTAAAGGGGCCACGCTCATCCACACTCACAAAGCAGCGGCAAATTACAGTAAAAAGATCACACTAACCAATGCCGAACAGGTTAAAAAAAAAAACAACAACAAAAAACAAGCGTTGCGTCTACGTCAAGCTATATTTGTGGCAATTTGAAGGCTCGGCGCCAACTTAATAGCTTTTGCTTTGAAAGGTGTAATGGCATTTTCTGTCATGTTCATAAACGTCACAGTACACTCAAGAAAATTGCAGATAAAATGGAAATCGCAATATTTGTCTGGGGAAAAAAAAAAAGGCCTGCTCGTTTGCGCCTGCTGACCGATGAGCGGGTCTGTGACGTGCGTCCAGTCGATGCAGTCCTGCAGCTCCAGCTGGTAGTGTGACTGGACGTAGAGCAGCAGGTGCTGGTAGAAGCCCACGCCGGCGATCAGGTGTGTGCGGTAGGCGCACTCCAGGACGCTGCGGCTGTGGATGTGCTGAGAAGACACAAGGTCCCGTCACAAAACGCAAACGGAGGCACAAAAAAAAGGAAATGAAAACGACACGCGAGAAACACTTTACCTTCTTGTTGGTCTTGATAACCTGGATGACTTCGTAGTAAACCTTCCTCCACAGCAACTCCTCTGCCTTGCGGCCGTAGTCCACGGGGTGCAGAAACATCAGTTTGACGCACAGCTCCCTCAGCCTGAGGACGGCACCACAAAGAAGAAGGGCGGGAATGAGCTACGACGGCTCAGCCGATCATTTTTCAAAAAAAAAAACATCGGCATCAAGTAAGCAAAAGCACAATAAATAAAAACATGAATCATCATCGTGTCTTGAAGTTGCAAAATTGGCAACATGGAGCAGCCTTAGCCAGTGCTGGCTTTGCACGTACGCGCGCTTTCATCTGCAGTCCGGAAACATAAAAAGGAACGTCTCAGACTTTCCACAAGTCATCAATATTGCCACAATAACCGCCGTTCTTTATCCTTTGTGTGGTTTGACAAATCACGCTGGGTGGCTTTTTTGATGTGTGATTTCGGTCAGAATGGTGTCACGTACTTGTTGCGCAGGCTGATGTTCTCGGGTTTGAAGACCTCCCTGAACGACGCCTTGCTGCCGATGATGACATCCAGCTTGTGCACCGACTCCACCACCGCCCTGCGGAGAAGCATTGTCTCAGGAGGAGGGAAAAAGAAAACAAGAATCTCTGTTTTGCATGAGGGCCGTCATCGTTTCCACCAGATTGAAGGTGCACCAAATATTGATATAAAAGATAACGAGGAGTTGAGCTCCAAATGTATTGTATATGTGAGGTGCAACATATCTTACTTAAGCGTGCATCTTTCATTTCATAAGGTGATCTATTTGTGTGACTTCATAATGTGACATGGTGTGTGCCAATCGAAGTTGGTCTCGTGCAAAGCAATTCATCTTTGACATTGATCTTTCATCCTTGTGCTTGTGGATGGAAAGCGCTTGGGCTGCTTGACGATGATTGAACGAGTCGCGTGATTCGTAATAAAGGTAGTGAAATGTCCTCTTCAGTTGGCTTCACAACAAATTTGCCATGCGAGCGCAATCGCGTCCTATTCGGATGCACGCTCCGTCGTTACCTGTACAAGCGCTTGATGAGAAGGACTTTCGCCTCCGGTTCGCTATCCTGTCCAGGTCCGCTCATGTCCACTTTGGAGTCAGCGACTCGGGTGGTAAAAACGCCCGCTCGTCGCGCACTTGTGTCGGCAGTTCGCTGGGCTCGCCCGCCGGCTGTGGCAATCGTGTTGTTAGCCGGCTAGCGCGGTTAGCCTCCGCGGTGTCTCGTTAGCTCGTCTAGCCCGGCCGAATCTCTTTGCTTTCCTGTCGGCCTCTCCTCTACCCATCCGTGGCAGGCAGCGGGTGAGGGGCGTGCCCCGTGATTTAAGATCGTCCCGGGCAGCGAAAACGGCCTGGCGTGCGTCTCGTGCCGAGCTCCGTCGCGGCCAATGCGACGAGGGTGGCCATTCTCCCCCAACAGGAAGGTTTCGCCGTCTGCTTATCGCGAGATTTGTGAGAACGCGCGAGGCTATGGCGGAGGGTTGCCAAGTAGTAAACGCTTTTAATCCGCAATAAAACAGACCGGGAGGAAACGAACGTCACGCAGAACGCTGTTTTTCAAGTACAATAGCTTTATTCACTTACTTAGTGAGAAACTATTGGGTGAATTGAAAAAATGCTTTTGAACATCTTTACCAAGTGGTACGCAAACTCGTGGGATCACGTCGCCAGGTTGCCAGATGTAAATAATTCCGTCTGGCAGGACAGACAAGTGGAAGGAAACCAACTTGTCGTACAAAGTAGCATTCAGCACAATATATTTAATTAATTTCTTCGAAGAACGAATATCATGATATCAATTTAAACAGAAGCGTATTGCTGCCACGCCAGAAATTAAAATTCAATCCCACGTTTTAACGTACTGATTTTCTAAAAAAGACATTTGAACGCGTGGCGGTTGCTCGAGTTTCGCCAGGGGGCGCTACAGAATACCCGGCCACAACTAATTGAATACGTAACAGTCATTTTATTATGTGTTGATTTGTAAAGCGTAATAGTCTTTTTGCACAATGTGCTACGAGGGGGGATAAAATTGTTCTTCTGCTGCGTGCTTTCTCAAGAGGGCGGTATTCTATTTTATTTCAAAGAATACGAAGATAACATTTGATTTAGTTATGTTTGTATTTTTTGTCTGTTATCATTAATGTACAACGCTGTCTTACCGCTGTGGTTGTTTATTACTGTATGAATAAAGTTGCGTTAGATTTTTTTTGCTTGTTTTTTTATCCTTCCCAAAGAATAAACATGAGCAAAAGTCCAGAATTGTTTTAAAGTGTTCCAACAATAAATCACATCGGCATAATAATTGTGTGCTGCATCTTGTCGCGCAACCTGCTGGGAATGACTTTCAGGTTGTTTTCTTTCTTTCCCCTGCCCAGATGGAAACTGTTGGGCCACCATCTGGACTGACACAGCATTCACACGTTTGGCTTTCAGAAACGCGATGAGCTAAATAGAACTGCTGGTGCTCCCGCTCGTGTTTGGAAGAGTCGAGTCAATCCCCGCCACTCATGCGCATATTTGATTGGCACGTCAAATTGCAAATTGTAAATTGTCAAATCGTCGGCGTCCATGTGGCTGCTGGTGCTGGCACGAAGCTCATCAGACGTTCAATCAGTCAACGCCGTGTTGGAAACAGAAACACCTGTGCGGGTAACCTTGGGCATTCAAATGGAGGGCGACCGAACCCCTCGGGACACATTTTGCATTCCCATATGCACCCCCCCTTCCTCCATGTGACAATTTCGCAAGACGTCTTTTTACAACAAAGTTGCCTTCCAACGAAACACACATTTTCAGACCAACATTCATTTTGCGTCACCTTTACCGCAGAATATTTATCAATTAGCAAGTGTTTACAAATTAGCGTTGTAATCCATATGACCCAAAAAGTGTTTTGCAATTATGACGTGATTCTTCAGGCCACAACATTAGGTACACCAGCTATAATACACTGAGTGTTACGCTACGTTTACCGAAGTTTCCCGCGGAGTAGTTCGCAACGCAGCCGCTCATCGAGAGGGGGCGGGGCTTCGCTTTCCACGACAGCGAAGGGGCGGAGCTTCGCTTTGTGATGACCACAGCGTTTCTTGTAGTAAACCAAAGAATAAAAAGCTTTCGACACCGCATTCAAGTGCCCGACACTTTGCTAAAGCTAATGTAAACAATATGTATTGGTAAAGGTCAACAGCTGTTTAAAAACAAAAAAAAAAGAAAAAAAAAACCTAACAAGTAAAACACCTGTTGTACGTTAAACTCCTTGCTCACTTGTCTCCAAGCCTGATCACGTTTTTTTTTCTTTTTTTTGCTGACCGTGTTATTGAAATTTAAATGTTTCTGTTTTTTTTCACCCTCTCAAGAATACAACAAAATATAAAAAAATAAAGAAGACATAAAAGCACACCAGGTTAAGAATTTAATAATTTATTAATTAATTTATTTAATTTCTACCTCCAGATTCACCTGCCCGAAAAATATAAATTTCCGGTGTGTTCAATGGAAAATAACAAAAGAGAAAAAAAAAACAATAAGGAAAGTAAAATCCAGCGGATCACGCCGACCCCATCAATCAACAAAACTCAAATATTATAATCCATATTATTCATATTATTGTTATGACAGCAATAAGGAAATCATCAGAACAGCCACATTCATGTACAGCACTCTTCCAACAATATACACCAAAAAATAGTCATTCTGTCCCAAAATAAACAAGAGTGGAGGCATATGAGGGGCAGGGGCAGCTTGGATTGGGGAAGGGGCTCGAGGGGAGGCTTATATGGCTTGTCAAAAGGGAGGAGGGGGGCGGGAACGAGTAAATAAGTGAGTATAAGATAAGAGGGAGGCACACTTAGTTAGTATTATGAAAAAAAAAAAAAATGTCACCAAAAGATCTCAAATTATGACTCAAAATCGTACATCAGGGTTGTCGGAATAAATATATATCTCTGGACGACAACCCACAACCAATCAAGTGGAAGCCACAGCTGATTATGGACCAAACAAATCAAATCACCTGTTTGTATTTACAATAAAAAAAAAACAAAACTAGAAAAAAAGTGTTGTCTTTTTAGTTTTTGTTTTTTTTCCTCTCTCCGCATTTGTGTGAAGGCCTTAACACACCAATCCAGTGTCGGAAAGTCAGTACACGGCATCTGTTTGGTGTAGAGCGCCACGTCGTCAATCCGGTGAAGGAGAGCGATTACTTCGTCTTGGCGCTCATCTTTTTTTATTTCATTATGTCCATAGAGGAGACGTGAAAATGAGCAAAGTTCAGGACTGATTCGCTAGTCAACGGCCAATCGCAGTGCTCATTTGTTCCGACAGCCCGACTTGATTGTTGAACCGGCCGAACGCGGGCCAACATCGGCTCCCACTTCACGATGTGGCGCTCTACACCAAACAGACGGCGACGACAGCCGACGTCAGATTGGTGTGTAGCGACCTTTAGAACGACCTCTATCGCGGGAAAGAAAAAAAAAACATTTGAGAGACGGGAGGGTGGGGAGAAAAATAACTGTACACTCTGCATCTTGTTACAAACAAACATCATTATACAGAGCATATATTGTCGTTATATACACAAACACACACATTCATTCCGGCTCAGAAATCTCTCATTTGAGGAAAAGTCTCGTTCTGAGTCGTTCGGAGTCGTTTCAGTTTCGGGAACGTCCCACTTGTTCGTGCGAGGAAAACGTCCAAAGTTCTTCGACGTGGAGTAAAAAATAGCAATCCTCTTGTTTGTAAACAGAGAGCTCCATGGCGACGGATGGCGTCGTGTGCAAATATTTTTTTTGGGGGGGGGTCTTTGGGGAGGAAGGGGGGGGGGCACACGCACACACCCACAATTTTGTCCCATTTGTGTGCGCGTGTTGATGTGGGCAAGATTGTCTCCGTAAGAAAAAGGTCAAAAGAAAAAAAGATCAATGAATAAAGCGACTGGAAGATTTGAGATGACGAGTCTTCTATTACCGTCAGAATAATTAAGAGCTGCAGTAGATCGAAATAGAAAAAGAGTGGATAAAAGTGTCGGGAAAGCCGGCAAATAGCGAACAATAATTTAAAAAGACTACAAATGAGAGAGAGAAAGACAGAGATAAGAGAGATATAGAACAATCCTAAAAAAAAAATGTTTTGAAAGTAAATCAACTTGAACCCTCCTGTAACGTTGCGGTCGGATCAATTTGACCCAAAAGTGGCAGCAAGGACAAAAGTCACGTTTGATTCGTTGAGAGACAAGCAGACGACGTTTCACACCAAAACGCAACTTCAACTTTTTTTTGGGGTCCTGATCACACCCCACAACCCACAACCCACCCCTCCATCAGCCGAGCTTCTCCTTGCGAGGGTCGCGGGGGGGGGGTGCTGGAGCCCATCCCAGCTGTCGTCGGGCAGTGGGCGGGGTTCGCCCTCAATTGGTCGCTAGCCAATCGCAGGCCACACAAAGACGAACAACGTCCACACACACGATCACACCTCTGGACAATTTGGGGTGTTCAATCAAGCTGCTTTGGGGAACGTGGGAGGAAACCGGAGTACCCGGAGAAAAGCCACACAGGCACGGGGAGAACATGCAAACGGCACACAGTAAGGCCGGGTTCGAACCCGCGACCTCTGAACCAGTCACCCACTGTTCCACCCTCCGAAAAATAAATCAATAAAATAAATAAATCAATAAAATAGACTCAGATACCAGTTTACACATATTAATGCAATATTTAGTGGGCATGTCCATCTAAGGCAAAAAGTTTCAGAGATCAAAACTTGGTTGAAAGCAGCTGTTTTGGGAGCAAAGTTTCCCCCAAGAAAAAAAAAAAAGTAGCCTGAAAGTAAAAAAAAAAAAAAACCCTGACACCAGTTTCACAGACAGACACGAAATCGGAAGGGCGATTTAGTCAAAACGGGACCGACCCAAAAAAGTCTCTAAGACCTCTGCCCCGAATTGAACATGGAGTCCGCCATTTTGTTTTGAAGCAGCCATTTTGTGGACTTGTTCTGAATTGTAATTTGTTGACCATTCCAAACGTAACAGGAGGGTTAAGCGAGGTCAAGCACCTTGGAAATACGCGTACGATACCCACAATGCACCTCCACTCGCTCACGTTCAATCCTTTCCTGCATAGTCATGCATAAATGTCCTGTTGTGCCACCAAATCATAAAAAGAGAGCAAGAGAGAGAGAGAGCGAGTGCGCGAGCGAGGACCACGCCGCAGTTTGCTCACATGGTCCGCTGGGGTTCCGGACCGTCCTTAGAGCACACAGACCGGGACCAGTGGCCCGCGTTCTCCCTTTGTCAACCAATGGCGTCGCGGGAAAGCGCACGCGACATTTGGCCGTGCCAGCCCGCCGCGTGGCGCTGTTGGCGCATCAGCCAGTTAGCTTCCACACTGTCCTCCATGAAGCTTTGCGAGTGGCTGAGGACAAAAAAAGGAGGAGGGAGGGGGTAGCGTCATTATAAGAAGTATCCTGCACCCCCCGAAAGTGTAAAAAGTACTCTTGTGGGTTGCGGCACATTCTGAGGTTTCGTTACCTGAGTCACGAAGGTTATTTACACTCAATTGCGCCTTGTTGTGGGATACTTTGGAGCCAAGAACCCTCGGCAATTTTAGCAGCAGAAATTTTTTAATCAAATTTAGGGGGCTTTACTTTTCAAACAAAGAAAAATATATTGCAATAGCATATTTTTAAGTGCATTTTTTTTAACTTAAGCAGTAATAGCGTGTGAGTGACATGGGTGGCAGTCCAAATTTTGCGAGTGAGCACTAAAATGAAATCTCAAGAAATAAAAAAACATAATATGCTTGTGTTTTTTTGGGCAGACTTGTGCATTGCTCAGTAAGAACTAGAGTGGCCATTGACGGTCAAAAAGGCTCACGTGATGAACCAAGGCAGCACGATGTGAATGGTGACCTGGTCGCTAGCCACCCAAACCGGCCAACGCCTGCGCAGGCACGAGGCAGGATTTTTTTTTCTCTGCCGGGAGACCCAGCGGCATTACGGCCAAATGCTATGTTGTGTCAGCACGTAGCGTTCATTTTGATCAATCCGCCCAAACGTACTTTGCAAATACGGTTGAAAGCGTGAGCAAATACCTTGTAACATGTACTAACTCGAACCTAACGCGCAAGTAAATCCCGCCCTCGCGGGAATTCTATTGGAACAGAATGGCAACTTGTGAACACTTCATGTTTTTTTTAAACTTAAATAAATATAAAAAGAAGTCCAGAAATGAAAAAATTGCTTGCTCGACAGTTTTTGATTTTAGAGGGGGCGATAGCACGCACTCGCCCCGGAGCAGCCAAAGTGCCCCCTAGAGTGTCAAGCAACAAGCAACAAGTCGACAACAAGACAAACGTGGAACATTTTAGGAACGAGACAGAAAAACGCGCCATTAAGTCAGACTGGAGAACTGTCTAGCATAAAAGTAGTGCTTTGCCGCCACCTGGTGGTAAATACAAATGAATAAATTCAAAAGTAAATTACTCATGGACTTTTGCCACATTGGTGGTGCGAACTCAAACGCTGCTTAGCGCCGCCTACAGGCTTGGGCCAGCACTGCGCAAGTTGTTTTTTTTTTAGGCAAACAAGACATTTGACACAACAGGATTCACAAAGACACATCGGAATGAAACAAAAAGCACAGAGAGGACAGTGGGCCAGTCGCACACACGCACACGCACACGCACACCAATTGCACCATTTGTTGTTTAGCACCAGTTTGGGTTCTGATATTGAGAAGAGAAAATGCTCGGAAAAAGGAACTCCCGTCGGCCAGCTGTCAATCAAACAGGTTGGGGGAGGTTAAGGGGTCTTACTGGCCAAGCCCAAGAAGGCACCGTGGACCACTCGAGGGGTGCGAGACCTCCTTCAGGGAAAAGTGTGTGTAGGTGTGTGTGAGTGTGTGTCGCAATCTTGTCCGGCAAGAGCGCAAAGTTGAGGAAAGCCCTTTGATTTGATTTGTGTGTGCGTGTGTTAGTGTGTCGGAAAAAGCCCATCAGGGCATCGCCCTGTTTTTCATCTCTTTTTCATTTCATGTCGTGTTTAAGCCCCCTGGGGGCCGTGCCAGTTGGTGCGGTCGCCATGGAGCTCTCGTTGGGGAGTAGGGAGGGCGGTCGCAAGAAGAAGAAGAAGACGAGACGGTGAGGAGGTGTTGAGGGCCGCTTCCTCCTCCTCCTCCTCCATCTTCGTCAACGTGGCTTTTCACACCGGGGTCTGCTGAAGCCAAGGAGGAAAGCTGGTTCTCCTAGCCAGATAGACAGAAAGGGGGGGGGGGCGGGGGCGAGGTGGGGAGGGGGGGGGTAGGTGGATGTATAGAAGAAGAAGAAGCCATTCAATGACCGATGAGAGGGAGGCGAGCAGGCGCAGCACACGGACGCAAGGACGGAGGAGAGGAAAGTCAAAGAGGAGCCATCGGGGGGGTCGCAAACAAGCAGACAGAACAAAAGAGCGAGCGAGCAAGAGAGAGAGAGGAAGAGAGAGAGAGAGAAAATGAGTTACAAATGCCGATGGATGGAAAACAACACCGACAGCGTCGCAACGAGCCAAGAACGAAACAAACACGCACAACCAACACTTGTCACGAGAGAAACGAGTCAGAAGAAACTTTTTTTTTAATGCATTTTTATGGTTTTTAGGTTTGAATTTTATTTATTTGAGTTCATTCAGTTTATATTTAATATATATTTTTTTAAATTACATTTCAGTTTCCATTCAAATTTGGCCTTTTTTGTCTCTAACATCATTATTCTCGATCTTTGCTTTAGCTTTTTTTTTTTTTTTTTTACTAATTAACTGAATGCTAACAAGTGACTCAAGACATTTCAACTTGTCTCCAAAAGGCTTTTTAAATTTGACATTTCTCGGGGCGGAGTCTCGCCGTTTCTGCCTGGGTGGGTGTGGCCAATCATCGGCTGTCGTCGGCCTGATTAGCAAAACAAGCGTCCTGCGAACCGACCGAACAGAGAAGGGGCTTTGACGCATCGGCTGTCGTCTGCCGAACACTATGTCCGATGGAGATTTTTATTCACTTGACTTCTTAATTCACAAACAAAATATAGCAATCCCCCCCCTCGGTTGTGTTTCACAGTCGCTTTGAATTGCAGATTTTCTTTTGTGTTGTTTTTTTTTAATGGTTTCTACAATTTTGCGCTTTTTTTTTTTTTTAATATATCACATTTTTTAAAAGCGTTTTTATTATGTTTAAGTGTCCTGAATGTCAAATTTTGAGGCGGTATTTAAAAACTCCTCAACTGTCATGGATGCTTTTGATGCCAAAGAGCCGTTCTTTCACCTGGGCGGTGGCATATTCTTGGAAAAAAAAAAGTGAGGGCAGGACGTTGATTTTTTTTTTTTTTCCAACTGACTCTCCAGCAGAAAACAGTTTTGAAGTGATTTATCTCGATCAATTTTTTTTTTTGTCACAAAAAAATGGCCTTTGAGCAAGGGTGTGCAGACTTTTTATATCCACTGTTTGCCACAGCGAGCTCAATTATTTCACTTTGGAAGATGTTCTATTCACCGTGTGGTCGTCGTTTAGAGGAAGACAGAAAAGTACTTGAAGGCGGCTTCAGGATCGCTTCTGATACACAGCAGTGTGGGATGGAGGGAGAGGGGGGGGCGTGTGGGGAGGGGGGTGTGGTTTGCGTAAAGCGGAGAGAAGGACAAGCATCACAATAAATCATCTCACGGCATGTGTGCGTGTCCGTTGCCTTCAACAACAAAAACAAGAGCTCACTCAATGGGAAAAAAAAAAAAAAAAAAAAAAACGACTTTCTCTTCTCAATCAGAACCAAACAAACTGTTTCGGTCAACACAACAAAGAGCGCTTTTAATGCACAACATGTGTTCGGCGTTGGCGCGCACACGTGCATTAAAGGCGAGGCGCCAAGCAGCTGGACAAAGACACGACGCACGCCCGCCCGCTCGCTGGCCGGCTGGCTCGCTTGGAATGTTTACGGACATCCTGGCGGGAAAAACCAAACAACAACCAAACAAAAGCAAAACTTACCCACGTGAGCTTCGCACTCTGCGGGTGGGGGGGCGGGGGAGAGGTAGGGCAGGGCGGGACAGGACGGGGCGGGGCGCCTCTCTTTGTTTTTTAGCACAAAATTGTTTTTACACGACTACAAGTACAAAACAAAAGACAAGACAGGAAGGTCACATGAGCGCCAAAGACACACATCAAATGACGTCAAGACGACACGCAGAAGACGCAAGAGGAGGTGTGCACAACCATCGGTGTTCTGCGGGGAAGGTTCGGGTCGGATACGGAGATTTCCCATCATGCCTTTGTTTGAGGTGGTTGGGCGAGATGAGCGGGAAGGAACACGGCAAAGGCAATTTCCGCCAAATTGAATTGTCACGCTCGTTCAAGCGCTTCAAGTTCATTTCCAGGAAGTCTCGTGGCGCCTTGAGATAAGAGCGCCTCAGCGTTGAACTTTTCTCTCAAACTGTACGTAAAGACAATTCCATCTCGCCTCAGAACGGCCAAACTGCCGAAAGAGGAGCGGCTAGCCTAATGCTAACGTACAATGGAAAACGCCATAGACGTGCTAACGCTTGTTTTAGGTCCTTTGAAGCGACGGAAACTACACGACGGTTACTGAGTGGCGCTTCGTTGCTCAAACGGCGCTCGAACGTTGTCGCGATCTCGTGAAACGTCAGCAGTGGCGGCTCGGGTCGCGTTCCAATTGAAAGTGTGCAGCAAACAGGAAAATGGCGTTCTTGTTTGCCAGCTTAAATCAAGATCATCATCGGTCGGTGACTTTGCTCGGAAAGTATTCCAAGTTGCCCGAGGAGAGGACTCCCGTTTGAACGTCGCCTCCTGCCTGGAACAGATGAAATGCATTTGCATTCATTTCAGTCGACAAAGTCGACTTGGGACGCAAATGTTCTGCGTCAGCAACTTGGTCGTCGGAACGGATTAAACTCGGACGTCAAGACACCAGCGAAAATTTTGTGCATTTGATTTCAAAATAGGCAAAGAGATGACAACTGAATCGCTCTCACGTTTTCATCTTGTGACTGGCGGAGGCGTTCAATCGGCGCCGAGCATTCGCACTTGGGCTCAAACTATTTTCAGGAGTCAACAGACGCTACAGTCAAATTTCGCTCCTCGTTTAAAAACTGAAAACTTTTTATTTAACATGTACGGGAAAAAAAGTATTCATTTTTAATTAAAAATACATTTAAAAAATATTTGTTAAAATGTATACTCGGAATACAATAAATTATGTATTAGTGATGATGTTTCTATTTTGTACATTACATGTAAGTACGTTATAAATATTAAAAAAAGTATTTTGTTGATTAATTGTATTTTATTGCAATTTTTTTTTATTGTTTATGGTGAGAATATTTTCACAATCTGGACCTGTGCCTTCCACATTTGTTCTAGCCGGTCAGAATTTTCTAAGAAGTGACTTTTAGAGAGCAAGGGACGGGTACATGGAAAGTGTGTGAGTGAGCGAGCGACAGGGACACACACTGAGAATCGCAGGGAATGATGCAGAGAGCGAGAGAGAGACAAAGAGAAAGAGAGTTGTCGCGTGAGAGTTTGTCGGCTGGGGTTATTACCTGGACACTCGGGGTGGGGCGGGGGCGAGACGAGGCTGCACTAGGATGGACTGACGCCTCCCCTAAGAGAAATCACCGTATCTCGTCAACAAGAGGATCAAATAGGAGGAGGACGAGGCGCAAACACACCACCACGAACACACACACGCGCACGCAGATGACGTCATCCGTGGAAGCAACACAACACGGCATGCAGCGCAACGTCAACATGCGCTTGTCGTTGGGAGCCAAAGGTCGGTCTGGCCCGCATGCTTCGCTCACGCTGTCGAAACGACAACAAACACAGAATGCAACACATTGGTGGAACGCGAGGAAGGACACTGAACTCAATCCGGATTGAAATCAACTCAAACGCAAAGAGAAGCGGATTCACTTTCATCGTGAATTGTCATTTTGCCCAGTGACGAGTCATTCACACCTGAAGAGGATCAACATGGAACAGGATTGTGTTTCAAATCAACGTTTAAGGTCAACACAAAGTGGTTCATGTTCATCTTGAGCTGGATCCCGTTTCTAATCAACCTGCAATGTGAAAGCAGCATGGTCTGAATCTGGTAGACCTTTGCTCATTTTTCCATCAAAGAAACCGAGATGCCTTTTTGGCCAAATTGGCCCAAGATAACTTTTTGTCCCTGTATTGACAAAGGCAGCGTTCACACCTGAAGTAGTCCAAAAAGCCAAACTGTTCTGTTTCCCGGTTCACTTTCACCTTCAACTGGATCGTGAACACAAAGTTGCTCAGGAATTGACTGAGGAGCCATTTTCACCTGGCGTGGACTGAAATGGAACAGGATTGTGTTTCAAATCAACTTGCAATGTGAAGACAAAGTGTCAAGGTTCACTTTCGTGCAATATTTTCATTGTTGTTTCAACCAAAGTGCCATTTACATGCAAAGTTACCCACAAATGGAACTGCATCCTGCATGAAATGAACTCACAATGTGAACACAAAGAGGTCCAAGTAGAACTTCAGTCCTTGTTTGATAGAGGCACCTTTTCTACCTGAAGTGGACCAAAAGCAGAATTGGATCCTGTTTCCAGGTCGACTTTCACCGTTTTGAGTTGAGATTGTATTTGCTCAGGCCCGCAAACAGAGCCGGATCCTGATTCAACTTGCAATGTGAACACAAAGTGGATCAGATTCACTTTTGCCTCGACTGAGGTGCCGTTTAGACTTGAATTGTCATTGGCCAGTTTTCCGTAATGAAGCTTCATCTCTGTGCTTACGACATCACATTTGTTAGTAAACAATAGACGAGGGGGAAAACAATAAAAAGGTTTCCTGTTTTTTTATTAAGATTGTTTCACGTTCTATACTCAAATTGGAAAATCAACAGTCATCGTAGTAACTTACCTTGGTTTGTATCTCATCTTCAAGTGCATCCATTGTTGACAAGGCGGATGCTAATTCTTTCAGCAAAATGATCACGCCGCCTTGTGCAGGCCTGTGCTTACTTTTTCAGCGAGTTTTGCAAACTTTCTCCATTTGGGCTTCAGGGCAGCGAAGGTATGTGCACCGCTCCCCGCGGCAACGACATCCTAAGTTACTGAGTGCTACATGTCGCCTTTTCAAACACTGCCTGTTCACGTTTAAAGTCTCTGCAAAGCGAAAGTAAATGTCTTCCAAATTCGACTCGAGTTTTGTTGCTTACAAAAAAAAAAATCGGCAATTGTGGGATGTCAAGAGGCTGAAAACTCCCATCGGGTCGTCTCATAGGGCTTTTCTACAACGAGGCACTCTAATGCAGCCACGGTAGAACAACCAAAAGGAAGTTGCACTTTCTGGTGTGGGTCTAGCTTGCTAGCAAAGCGCACGTTATAAAGCACATCAAGGTGCTCAAGACAAAGTGCATCGCAAAGCAATAATTTCGTCAAAATCAGGAACACTAAAATGATGAAAAACGGATTCATGCTATATTTTTGCGTCCGACATACTTTTTCGTCTTTTGCATTTTTTCAGCAAACCATCCCGAATGTGTTGAGGAAAAAAAAAAAAGACTTAAGCAAAAATGGACAAATCGGGCCCATCGAGGAATGAGTGAATGATTCCCAACACAGCCAAGAAGAAGTGGTGGGCGGAGTCATGCTCGGCGGCGAAAGGCGGAAAGCAGCACAGAGCCCACCAAAACCACCACGGATCTCCACAGCGTCAGTGCACAAAGCCCAAATCCAGAGAGCACGCACACTCAAAAAGAACAAGAGCAGCCGGCATTGGGAAAACAGGAAAAAAAAGGAGGAGGAGGTTTTAAGGCGGAATGTCACAGACCTGATCTGGGAAAATCCTGGTTGTTTTTGGCTCAATGACGTGTCCTCCTCGTATCTCATCCTCCACGGCCATGAGTCTTGGTTGTCGAAGGGAGTGGAGGGGGTTGGGAGAACAGAAGCAGAGGCAGCATTATGACGTCAGGAAACCCAAAAAAAAAAAAAAAAATTTTGAGGCGGACATTTCAGGTTCATGTTGGTGTTCTCCTGGACAAATAAAGGTTGAAGTGATTGTGTGAAAAATGTTCCAAATCAACAAAATGACGGAACATCACAAGTGTGAAAAGCCTATTTTCTCTCTTGCTAGCTGAGACTCAGAAAGTCTGCAAAGAAATTACAGTCGGCATGTGCATGCAAGAAGAAGAAACAAAAATTGCATCAAACGTTTTCCATTTTTCATGTAAAACGCATCTGAGAGGTCTTCAGTGATTTGTGGTTTACTTACATTTCTTTACGAATTCTCACCACCCTCCAATGCATTTCAGTTATAAAAGTATTTGGGGGGCCAACCTGGTCCCAAAGCCCCGAAAATATTGCCGATTTGGGGCTTTTCAATGAATCATTTCAAGGATCCACAATATAAATATAGAAAAAATATTTTTTTTAAATTTCCCGCTTATTTAGGGACACGTTTGTCCATATTGAATGCGTCTTGGCCGTAGAACATGATAGAAGGAAAGGAAACATTAAATGGGGAAGAAAAAAAAAGACAGATGAGAACATTTATCGGGGGGAAAAAACGTGCCAGGCGATGGCAATATTTTTAAAGAAGCAGCTGTCGGGTTGCCTCATCAACGGCGTCCCTTGGGAATTGCTGCTCGTGGGGTAAAAAATACATTTAAAAAATCTTCATTTGAATCATTTCAATGATCCCGCAGAGCTGATGGATGCACTTTTTATTTTATTTTATTTTTTTTAACCTCCAAGCTAATTCTCAGATTTTCCCAGGCCAGAAGATAATCCAAAACAGCCGGGACGGATTTGAATTTCAAGTGGGTGAGAGGAAGGTTAGCACGAGAAGCCACTGGGAACGACTCAATCACGTCACGGAGGCGTTTGCATCTGGACAGAAAATGACGGCTTCACTTTCAGCCTCCGAGTTCACAACTCGAGTGGCTCACAAAGACAACTGGAAGACGGTTTCAAAACCATTCCAAAGTGCACCTGGAACAAATGGAAATGGATCTGCAATGCGATTCCCTTCAGAACTGCATTTGAGTCGCCATCCGACCTGAAGCGAAGTGGATCCTGTTTGAATTTGCCACACAAATCGAACCCAATCTGGGAAATTTGTCTGCCGCTTTTGTGCAATCCCGCCCAAACTTTCCGAATTTGAATCACTGCAGATTGAGAGTCACTATTTTGCTGATTATTTGTTCAACTTGAATGCGGACGCAAAGAATGACGACGGAGCTGAGGCCAACAAAAAAGGGTTGCCGTCATCCGCATTATCGCCACCTACAGGAATGGCATGTCAGGATTTTTCTGGTCTACTTTCCTTGACGGCGGTTTGCATTCACACACGTTCATTCCAGTGAGGACACACAAAGTAAAGAAAGCAAAAAATCCACAGGTGGCGTCAAACATGAGCCTTTGGATGTTTTATTGGAGAAACAGCGTGTACAGCGTTGAGAGTTTTGCTTAGTACAAAAAAATGGAGAGAGAGAAAGAAAGAAAGAAAGAAGTCATCAAGCAAGCACACAGAAAAGCGTTGAAAGGACAATGATGCATGTGGGGACGTTTTGTTACATGAAGAGAAAAAGAAAAAAACAAAAAACAAAGTCAGCATTTACTTCCAGTCTTCAGGTCACAATCGTTTGGAAAATCGTTTGGCTGCACAGAAAAACCACAAAAGAGGATACGCATGGAAAGAGACGCTTCATTAGGTACACCGGCCCCCCGATCCGACTATGACCACAAAAACAAAAATAAATTCATAAAAGGGAGAGCTGTCACTCCACTTTTGCTACATGACGTGGACGACTCACTCCAGCATATCAATGAGCGTGCACCTAAGATTGTAGCCTGAGTGGAGAACCTTGGATGTTGCTATGGGCAACGACCGTCACACACGCACAAATATACTGTATTGTCTCTTCAATAAATATTATCTGCACTATTTAAAAAAAATTATAATTTCAAGTCCCAAAAAAAGGAAATAAATACAAACAATTTCTAGTGGGCCTTGTGGATTATTTTGGCTAAAAGTGTTTCTATTGCCAGCCTTAGTCTCATTCTTCTATATATTTATATATACTTGTAATGGCCCTTTAACACACACACATTCGGCACAGACACGCACACACAAACACACGCGCTGCATTCCAGCTGAAAAAATGAGACTACTGCCATACAACAAACATCCTCCGCAGTACTCCAAGTGTGATGAAACACGAGAGAATTTCATTGATCATGTGATGATGAACTGCAAAAAGGCAAGAGAGCCTAGTCGTGACCCCTGTGGCACGCAAGATGATTTCAGGCCATGAGGAGAAGACAAGAACAAGAAGGTGAAAATGAAATTTCAGCTTCATGCCCCAAATTTTCCCTTCAAAACTGCAAAATTTGGCCAACGTTTTTGCGAGTGCTGGAAGTGGTCCAATCAAAGAGCAAACTTTGCCTTCAAACAATGTGACTGGTCTTATGGCGTCCGGTCATTCCCGCTTGGAAGCGCTTTCCTCATGTCTTTTGGGTAACAAGTGCAGCGACCCGTCGGAGTGTTAAATCTCCCGAGAGTGCCGAACACATTTTAAGGGGGAACAAGCATAAACGTGTGTTCGTCCGTGCGTCCGTCCGTTCGTTCGTCATTGGGCGTCTTCTTTCCTGGAGGAGATTATATGTCACACGTTCACTTCAAAATGAAAGCAAATGGGAGGAAAAATTAAATATAATCCCACTCAATATACTGAGCAAACAAGCGAGTAAAGCGTAGCAAAAATCAGGTTGGAGTTCAGCAACAACGCGACTCAAACTCATAACACGCACGAGGGTTGGGCGGTAATACGGTTGCCGTGCTAAAAATAGCAACGGAGTCACTTTCAACCATCACAAAAAAAAAAACTGCAGCGCAAAGGGACCTAATATGATGAAACACAGAAGCCAAGCAAAAATTGCTTTCGGAAAGAAACAACCCAGCAAGAATGCTCTCTGACATCTTGCAACGCACCAAAAGATCGACCCGAGCACCAAACGCGACAATGACGTTTTGCCATCTAGTTGGGACGAGTACGGCGCCCGCCGTCGTGGGCGCCCCACCGTGGCCCCTATGCATGGCGTTACCTGTGGATGATGCCTTTAATTTGCGAGTCTTTCTCCAGCTGCTGCTGGCGCAGGCGGCGCTCGCTGTCCTCCAGACGGTTTTGGTACTGCAGCAAGATTTTGTTGGTCTGCTGCTCCTGCGTCAGCAGGCGGCGCTCGTACTCCTCCAGCTTCTTGTGCGACATGACCAGACGCTCCTTCAGGCAGTTGATCTCCTCCTCGTACTCGCGCACCTGCAGCAGGAGCGCAAGGCGTGTTTAGCATTTTTTTTTTTCAGCTTTCATGGAGGCCGTCATGTTTGCACTATTCTTTGACATGTTCGACTCAAGCACACCAAAAAATATGTCATCTGGTATACGAAAAAAGTGCTTTGACAGCACCAAAAATAAATCAGTAAATAATGTAGTGTGATTGAAGACATAAAACAATAAAAACATTTGTCATACTGGAGCACATGAAAAAACAGAAAAGGAAAACGTGATTACAACAAGGCCTTTTAACGTATCTGGGTGCAAAAAAACCCCCCAAAAAACCCATATTAGACAAATGGGATGTTGCCGATAATGAAGACGAGCTGCTGCTGCGGCGGCAAAACGACGACGACGACGACCCACCCTGTCCATGCGCGACTCGTCCATGCTCTTGGAGTACTCCTTGAGCTTGAAGTCCTCACGATCGATGCGCGAGCTCTCGATGTCAGCCGACAGGTGCGGCATGTTGGACACCCACGCCACCGTCCTCTCGTTGGCTGGCGTCGCAGGCGCCTGGGACCCCTGTGACCAGAGACAACGTCAACGCGGGGAGCGGCAACACGTCCGCCGCCCGTCGGATTATTTGCAAGAGACCAGCCGCAAGGGCTGCATGAAAGCGACAAATAAATCGGGTCAGGGAGACGATGGCATGAATGTGGCCATCAAATTGCGAATGCGCTTTTGTTTTCTCGTAATTAACACACCAATTTGAGCATACCATCCCTGATAATGGCGTCGTTGATTTTTTTATCTGACTACCGCCACCCAGTGTATTGGAGGTGTAGTGCAGCTACTTCTGCTTCGACATGGAAGAAAAATATTTGCCTACAGGACTAAAAATTTGCGGAATTGTTTGCATTTTATTTGTATTTGTTTGTCAATGTTTTATATAAGTATCTTGACCCTGGTAATGGCATGACAGATTTGCATCTACCGCCACCTAGTGCATTGGAGGTGTAGTGCAGCTACTTCTGTTTAGTGTGGTGTTGTGCGATTACTTCTCTTGCAGTTCCGGGGAAAAAAGTTCCTGAAACTTAAAAAAATTAATAATAATAATACAAATAAAATTTGCCATTAAAAAATAAATAAATAAACGTTGCACTGGCCTGTTTGCCGACGTTGGGCTTGAGGAGGTGGTGCTGCTGCGGCTGAGGCTGCTGCTGCTGCTGTTGGGGCGACTGCTGCGTGGTGGGGCTGCCCGTCCCCTGCGGACTTCCCGACTCCCGGACCGAACTCTGCTGATGCGGCAAGCCCGGCGCCGTGTTGTCCTTGACGGACAGCTGGCGGCCACCTCCGCCGTGCGGCTGCCGCCCGCCCCCGTAGGCCGTCTCGGGCGACTGCAGGAGGTTTCCGCTCTGCGGCCGGGACTTGGCGGGGGCGGCTGCGGGGGCGGCGGCGGCGCTGACCGACAGCTGATGGGACGTCTGCGATTTGATGCGCTGGCCGGGAGGGGGCGGAGCTCGCGGCTGGACGGTGGACGGAGGGGTGGTGGCCAAGGATGAGTGGGAGGTGCCCGTCTGGGAGGTCAGGCCCATCATTTGCTGCGGCTGCATGTTATCCTGACAGACACAGGAAATTGTTCCTTAGCACGTTAGCTCGATCCCGCCGCAACGTGATCGGAGCAAACTAAACACACGCGTTACATCATCCAGTCATTTCAATTTTCAGTCATTTTTCCCATCAGAGAAAGGTCATGATCATGAAAACAAAAAGTTCAAGAGGTTTTTAATTACATTTTCAAAACGTCCATGCCCCATTTATACCTTATCATTATTCTTTTTTTATTTCTTATACTTAGTCAAATTACAAGTCATTGAATTTGTAACATATTTACCTAAATTTTCATTTATTTTTCCTAAATATATTTTTTTTCATTTGCATTCTGTGTACGAGGGGTTGCCAATGCGGCGCCCCCAAGCCTGTTTTAAAAATATGTCAATGCTGAAGTGAACTTTTAAAAGATCAGTAGAAATAAAGTGCTGTATGTTGATATTTGACTTCTACCATGTTAAATTATTGTTGATATTTATTGTGACAAATCACAAGCACGATTGGCATAATAATTCATTTGAGGGAATTTGTTATTTCAGAAGCTTGGTGAGCCCTTTTGAATTCATTTTTGGGTTATAACAAACTTGCATTTAAAAATCCTTTTTTAAACGTTTTCAAAATTCACATTTAATAACTTGGTCAAATCTATATTTTTTCGATCAATTCACTGTAGGATGTATTTTAAAAATAATGTTCTTTCTTGAAATTATAAATATAATAGAATGTTTTCATCTTTTGGATTTGTGTTTAAAATGCGAGTTTCTCCCAAATTTTTTTCAAATCCTTGTCCGGATCAATTTCCCTTCTAATTTATTGCCGTTTAAAATGTGCCCAAGTCAATTTTTCTCCTCCTTTCCATCCGTGTAATCCTGGACGCAGCCATGCAGGGGATATCGGAGTACGCAGGCGTGCGTGCGCACCTGCATGTGCACGGACATCTGGCGGCGGGCGAAGTCGGCCCGGCCGTAGTCGTCGCTGTAGCTGTGCGAGTGGATGATGCTGGGCTGGGCCAGGTGGGCGCCGTCGCGGGTCCTGAGGGTGGACAGGTCCTCGCTGCGGGAGAAGCCGCCGCGGGCGAACTGCGGCACGTAGCTGGGGTGCGAGGGCTCGGGCTCGGGGGCCAGCAGCAGCGGCGCGGGGGGCTGAGCGCGGCCGTGCTGCGGCGGCTGCTGCTGCTGCTGCTGGTGCTGGTGGTGGTGCTGTGGCCCGTCCGCCGTGGCCAGGTGAAAGAGGGGATTCTGGAAGGAAAGCGGGTAGCGCATGGCGGCGGCCTGCTGTTGCTGCTGCTGGGACAGCGAGTCGGTGGCGGCGGCGGCGGCGGCGGCGCCCATCTGGCTCAGCCGGCTCAGCCGCAGGCCGCCGGACACGCTGGAGCCGCCGGAGCCGGCCGACAACCTGCCGCCGGCCCGCAGCTGGCCGCTCAGGCCCGAACCCAGGCCGCCACCGCCTCCGCCGCTCAGCCCCCCGAAGCTGCCCATGCCGGCGATGGAGGCCTGGGAGGAGTTGAGCATGTCCACCGACTGCAGGTGAGACACGCTGTTCATTCGGGAATCCTGGAGGTCCATCATATAGATAGGCTTTTACTGACACTGAGCCGCCCCGCCCCGCCCCGCAAACTCCATGATGACCACGCGTGAGATGGGTGAGGGTGGCGCGGGCACGTTCGCCGCCGGGCACTGATGTTGCGAATGCCGCAGAGTATTTGCCGGGAAATACCCTCCAGGATGAGGCAACAAGCAGATGTCATGATACAGTGTTCCCCCGCTTTATCGCCTGGCGCTACGTTGCCCACTGAGAAGCCATCTTTCTTTTTTCTTTTTTTTTTTACTGCCCCATTAACTAAACATTTTGGATGCATGACCACTTCTGCCTTCGTTGAAACTCACCATTATTTTAACGATTCGCAATAAGGTAATGAATCGCATTGAAACAGCACTTTATCGAGCATTATGACGTTCATCTTGTCTTATTTTTGAATGGGTCTCAAGAGTTCTTTTATTTAGACTAAATAACTTTTTTTTCTGATGGCGAGCAAAAAAAAAAAACGGGACAGAGCGCCGCTTGGGTCAGATCGGGGAGCCTTATTTGGAAGGTTCCCCGACCCGATCAGCTGTTTGAAGACACACGGAAGTGTGACGAAGGTTGAAATGAAAAGAGTTAAGAGTCAAGAGTTTTTTTTGCTCTCCACCGGAAAAAAAAGTTATTTTGTCTGAATAAAAAAAAAAAAAAAACTTGAAACCTACCATTTTCTCTACTTCCATCTCTTCATTCCGGTTTGGATGTTAGCATAGAAAGCCATAAAATCGAAAAATCGCGAAAAGTGTTGATGTTTGTCAATGTCTTATTTTGACTAAACACCAAGACAAAACAGAAAACAGACAATTTTAGGTCCCTAAACGATAAATCAGTTGTCAAAATAGATAGTTGATGATTAATTGATTAATTACTGAACATCGACTTGAATTATAATTTTTTTTTTTAAATAGTTCCACAAGCCTGAATTTCGACTTGCACGCTTTGAGTGAAGTAACACGTTTTGTCACAACGTGCTAAGTAGCGACGGAAAGACGTGCAGCGCATTTAGCAGCAAGAAGAAGCAGGAGGAGACAAGCTCCCCAACTAGTCGTCATCGTCATTCCCACAACGCTGCGAGATTTTGTTGTTGTTTAAAGGTTGAGAATAACTTCTCTGCTCATTTCTATTAGCCCATCTATGGCGTTTCACATTGTACGTTAGCATTGAGCTAGCTACTGGGAAAACTGTGCAATGGAGATTGAGAACAGACCCTTGCAAATGTTTTTCCAAGGCTAACACTATTTCAAAATAAAAAAAATTTTTTTTTTAATTTACATTGGGGTGGCGTGTGTATTTGACACGTCTCCCCCCGATAAACGGGGGTTCACTGTAGACTGGATCATGGGAGAGTCCAGGGAGTATGAGCGGCATGCTGGTCATACTCATGTCCCGGCCGATGGGATGGCGAGCGATTCCCACGCAACTCACCTTGCCGTCGGGTTCAGTGATGTCGGAGCTGCTGGTGCAGTAGGCCGGGCTGGAGCGGGCCAGCGGGGGGCGAGACACGTAGAACATGTCTTTGGACGACGCTCGGTGGAGGAGGTGCTCGCGCTCCTGAAAGCTCATCTGGGAGCGGGACGGCAACACGCCGCCGGTGGAGGTAGGCGAAGGCAGGCGGGTGATGTCCATGGAGCTGCGGCGGCGGTCAAACAAACAGTTTTCAAAACGGGACACACGAGAAATGGAAAACCCTGAGCTGCTGAAACTAAGCAGGGCTTCTTGAAATGAGCTGCTTAAACGAATGGCGCCGTCCCGGCCAGGCTACCTGTTGAGGTCCCTCATGACAAGGTTGTGGAAGTCGGAGGAGGAGAGGCCCCGGTTGAAGGAGGGCCGGGACAGGAGCCGTTCGGCTTGGATGCGCTCGGCCTGGTAGCTGGGCTGCCTCTGCAGGTGCGGGTTGCGCAAAGCCATGCTGATGTCGTTCAGGAGGCGGGGCAGGGGGCCCAGTTTGATGATGGCGTCCTAAAGGCGACAAAACAAATGTACAGCTGGACAAGCTTCACAAGACAATTGCCATCTTGCAGAACTTTTTACAGACATATCTGGTCAAAATAAGCTTGTTGCTTTTTTTTTTAACCTTGGTGACAAAAAAGAAAAAAACTCACAAACGCATCAAAATGTGACAAAACGACCAATTTGTAACAAAATTAGACAATGTTGTTTAATAGATTTTTTTAAATAATCAATTACGTGAGCAACGATGAACTTTTGAAAAATTGACCAAAATGTGCCAAAATGAATTACAATTTGACCAAAAAAAGATGAATATGTGACAAACAAAATTTGCATTTGAGTTTTAAATGGGATAAAAATGTGACAAAAATGATCGATATGTGACAACAACAAAAAAATCCAATCTGATAAAAAGATACAAGTTTGACAAAAAAAAAAATAAAATCACAAAGATTAACATGACAAATATATAATTTGACAAAGAGTGGAAAATCAAATAAAAATGGACTGAAAAACAAAACGTGGCAAAAAGTAAAAAAAATAAATTGAGAAATGGATAAAAAAAATGTGACAAAAAAACCAAAATATTACTAAATGTATCAAAACCATAAAAATGCGACAGAAACACAAATATGACAAAAAAACGTTTTCATTACGAGCACTATTTGAGTTCATAAAAGAGGAAGATTTGATGAAAACAGTCCATGCACCAGACGTCAGTTGAGCATCGGAGCTTGCCGTTCCGGCGGCTACCTTGCTGAGCTGGGCCATGACCTCCCAGAGGAGACTATGGAGCACGGAGAGCTCCCGGCCCAGGTCGATGTAGCCCTCGAAGCCGCCGGCGTTGGTGACGCTGTCCAGGTTGGAGATCTCGTAGAGGAACTGCTGCATGGAGCCCCACTCCATCTCCACAAACTCGTTCATGAAGCACATGTACTCCTCCTTGTTGCCGAACCTGAACGGGAGCCGACGCGCACACGTCGCCCGGATTACCGTTCGTTGCACCGCTCACAAATCAACCAAACATTTCACCATGAAATCCAAATTTGTCAACAAATATATTAAAATGACACCCCCCCCAAAAAAATTACTGTTTTCCCCCCAGTGGGTGGAGGGGAGTCGCTAAGATCCCACTCCCATTCCTCCAAAAAATATATCGAATAAATATTTGTCACAAAATACAATTCGAACAAATCAAAATTTCAGAAATGATAATTATTAAAAAAATAAAATAAAAATAAAAACTAGATTTGACGCAAAAAATTTAATTAAAATCTGGCTATAATATAATCAAATTTTGGACAGCAAATCCATATGGCAAAATCTGACCCCCCACAAATGCAAATGGGACCAACATAAATTTTGGAAAATAAATATTTTGGATGAAAATTTAAAAAAAAATGCAAAAATTACAAAATATAAAACTACAAAAATGGACCAAAAACAAAATTAAACAAACTCAAATCATCATTTGGAAAAAAATCTTTTGACTATCAAAACAAAACAAAGCCCCTCCCAGAAACATCAACATTTTATCAGGAGGGAGTGGCTAAAATCGGCAAGAGATTGATGCCGAGATGGCAGGAAAGCACAACTTTTGTCTGAATAAACCTCCTCAACTTACTTTGACATAGTTTGTCGGCACAAGATGACAGCAAAGCACTACTTTTGTGATTTTGGCTTGCGGCACAAAAACAATAGAGGTCAGTTTTTAAGTGAATGACAAAAGATGAGTCGGGGGGGGGGGGGAAAGCGGGCAAACCTGCTAATACCGATCCCGAATCTGCGGCGCTGGGCGTTGACCTACTTGGAGAAGTTGGCGAGGTTCTGCACCACTTTGGCGATGAGCGTGAGGGTGCGCGACGTCTGCTCATCGGGATATTCCTGCGTCAGGTTGAAGAGCGACGGCGACATGATAGCGGGACACAGGAAGCGCAGGAAGAGCGATCCGCTGATCAGGCGCTCTGCGATGTCCTCGCGCCCGCGCTCGGCGCAGCGCACTCGCCACGATGCAAACACCTCCTTCAGCTCGCGCGGGAACACGCTGACGGCACACGTGTGCACAAAAGGAACAAAAACAGAAGTCAACAAAAGCATTCCAAATTTGACCAAACAAATGAGAATGGGAAAAATTTTTTATAAAATTAAAAAATGTCTGTAATAAATCGATTTTTGTTTGACTTTGGGCTTTGCCCCTTTCAGTCTGGGGTCGTCACAGCGATTTACACGCGTGATGTGTTTGGCAAAGTTTTGCAGTGGCGGCGACCCAACTGGATGCTCAGGTTCACCCTGACCGGGATTTGAACCCCAGGCCTCGGTGAGTCATCCAGCTGCAGAACCTAAGCTAAAATGCAACAAAACAAATCAAAATATGACCCCCAAAAAATATTCAATGTCGCCCTTTTTTTAATGTGAAAAAGACATTTCAAATGTGGCAAAAAAATAAATAAATTGGACAAAACAAGCAAAAATGTGTGAAAAATGACCAATACATGGTAAAATAAAATAATAGAAATAATAATAATAATAAACGGTGAGGAAAAAACATGAATCTGCATGTGACAAAAAAATATCATGAACAGAATCTAAATCACTTTTGCCACCCATCCATTTTTTCTTGTGAGGTAGTGGAAGCAAATTGGCGTGACGTGACGTAATATGACGAGATTTTTGTGCGCTGACCAGTGGGAATTGACGATCTTGCAGAGGGCCAACTCGCAGCACATTCTCAGGTTGGCCTGGTGGTCCGGCAGCACAGAGGGAGGCG
This sequence comes from Idiotropiscis lumnitzeri, assembly GCF_059441095.1. Classification (NCBI taxonomy): domain Eukaryota; kingdom Metazoa; phylum Chordata; class Actinopteri; order Syngnathiformes; family Syngnathidae; genus Idiotropiscis; species Idiotropiscis lumnitzeri. The sequence continues at coordinate 1,324,224 of NC_142400.1, forward strand.
TTCGCATGGGGTCCACCTCGCAGTTTTCCTCCGATTCGTACAAGGCGCGTATGAACTCCCCTGCGGGTAACAAACGACGGTCGTCAACAACGCGACGCGACGTGACGCATTTTGCCCCCAAACAGCGGCTCGTTCTCCAGGCGCATGTTTGAGGGAGGAGTTTCGTTTTCAATTGGAAATCTTCTTTGACCTTATTGAGAGGTTTAAAAGTCCCAGGAGACAATTTAAAGAAAGACCTCAAATTGAGTTTAGCAGCAGAAATGTTTGCTTGATGCTGAGTGTTGTCTTATTTTTGTTTAATAACCTTCACATGCCACACAGCTAGGGGGCAGTGTTACTTGGGGTTGGGTAAAGAGGAAGTGCGTCTGAATGCTGAGGGATATGAAGGGGGGTTGCGAATAAAGTGAGGTTACAAGTTGTCAACAATTTGGGAGTCTTCTTTCAAGCTAACACTGAGCATCACACCTAAAAAAAAAAAGGGAGGAGCTTATTTACTCGGTTGCCAGCCATATTTGAAGGCGAGGTGTTCAACACAATGATGTCCGCTGATTGGTCGATTAGCGGCGCTAATGGTAACAAATTCTCAATTTAATAAAAAAAAAAACATTTATTTTTCTTTTCCAAGTGGCACCTGCCAACTGATTACGACGTCCGTTTGAGCAAGTATGCTAATGAGCTCAAATGCGTCTTTTTTGCAAACAAAAGAGCACATTAGTCTGCCCGAGTTCGTCGTGCCTCCTTTTGCCTTCCTATCAAACATCTGCCACCTGTGCTGAGCTGTGATAATCGCCTAATTCAATTTGCGGTGAACCCCCTGGGCACGCGCGTGTAAAAATAGCACCGGACTCTGCTGGATAATCCAATAAAAATCCCCACAAGTTACTTCTTTGTCAGCCCCTGCTAGGAAATGCCTCGTCCAATTAAAAGTTTGCACCGTTTCCAAACTCAAGTTTACATGACGAGCGACACTTAAGATGCGAAGCAAGCACAGCAGACGGATGCCAGAGCAATAATTCACCAGCCTGGTCAGCTGTTAGCATTTTAGCCAATGTGCTAACACCAGCGTAGCACCGTTTCACACATCAGAATCAGAATCCCGTTTCTTGGCCAAGTATGTAAAACACACAAAGAATTTGTCTCCAACTTTGTGGAGCGTACGAACCGATGGCATCCTTGAGGTACTTGTGTCCGATGAGCTTGAGGTACTCTTCTATTGCTTTGGTGGCCAGAGTGTTCTCTCTGAAGATAAGGTGCTCCCGGTCTATGAATCTGTCCACCTCGCACATGGCCATGTCCGACAGGAAGTCCTGGACGCGCCGAGCCAAAAGGAGCACAAACACATTTTCCTTAGACTTCAACATGTTCCGCGAGACATAGACAAACTGTGTGAGATTTGGTCATAGCGTCACTAAACATCTCATGAGATGTGCACATGATTTGACAACGGCCTTGAGACTTCAATGGACATATCTTGGGATATTTCAACAGTAGCGGGCATTACGCAGAACTAAGTGAGTGTCGGCCAACCTGGCTTCTCTTGAGCAGTCCCGGGCGTACCTTAGCTTTGCCGGTGCTCTGCAGGATGTGCACCAGCGCGCAGGCCACCTCCTCTTTGCTCTTGACGCTGAGTACGGGCTCCAAAACGGCGCAGAGCGTGCGGTAGTTGTTGGTGACGTACTCGGCGAACTCCTTGTACAGCTCCATGGGCAAGATGTTCATGGTCTGGAAGCGAGACTTGAGGCGCAGCGAGGCGTTGATGATCTTGCCTCCGCCCCCCACGCCCGCCCCCTTGGTGAGGACGCTGGGCTGGATGACGGGGTACCACTGCTCCACAAACTGCCGCCCGGTGATGCTGGAGATGGGGATGCTCACCAGGCCCAAATACGTGCTCTTTTCCTGGAAGGGAACACAAGTCATACGATGGGTTGACACCGTGGCGTAAGACGCCTCACATAAAACTGAAGAAACACAGCTCGCTTTGGCACGGAGTCTCGTGCCGTCTGCGCAAGTCGAGCAATGAAATTCTAGTGAGATATTGTAGGTTGAAGCTGAGCCTGGGAGCTCCGTGCACTTTTTGTTCGACTTTTAAAATTGAGTTTGATCTAAAAACATTTTAGCATGTTGCAAATCGCTAACGTTGTTTCATAAACATGTGCTTAAAGGCCTTGAAGCTAAAGTCAAGTTCTGGAGTTTTCATTTTGACATTTTTTTTACACCATTTCCTCCAAATATCGGTTATAATAATCTGAAAAAAGCACATCAGTCTGTTGCTATCAAAAACCATTTCAGTGTCGCAAGATACTTCTTATAAAGTCTGAAAAAAAAATCTATCAAAGTCTTCAGTCAAATTCAAATGAGATATGAATCTCACGTGATGTTCACGTCTCATGAAGTATATCAAAGACTTCTCAGACAAAAAAAGTCTCGCAAAGGCGGACGTTCAAAGTCTGGCAAAAAAATATGGCCAAGTCTCGTAAGTGGATGTCAAAGTTGGCGAATAATTCCTCTGAACTAAGAACTGTCCCCCCCCCCCTTTGATGCGCTCTCACCTTGCGTCTTTTCTTGTCCGTCTCCTTGTAGAGGTGCAGGCGCAGGTTTCGCACGGCGGGCAGGTTGTTGAACTCAAAGTGTTCCCCCCAGAAGACCGTGTCGGTGCGCGGCTTGCTGGTGGTGCGCGCGTACAGCATGTCGTCCAGGCACAGCTCGCAGTAGTAGCGCTTCTTGGCGGGCAGCTCTCTCGCCTCGATGATCCACAGCTTCAGCACGTTGTCCACACGCCGACTGTTGTCCTGCGAAGAGCGAGTCGACACGCTACGTACGCTGGGGACCGACGATGTCAGGCCACGTCGCACCGCCACGGGAAATGACTCAAGATGAAGGACGGACAGCGACGGAGACGGAAAAGACCTCTGGCTATTTTAAACACACGTTTGGGCTTTTTTTAAACATGCCAGGCTGAGTCAATTAGGCGATGTCATTTTGTTGTTGTCAGCATTGTTAACATTGGCGACAAGTCTCACAAAAAGTTCACGAGGTATGCCAACATCTCTCGAGATCTGTCAACATCACAGCAGAAGTTGGTACGCAACCAAATATGTCAAAGTCTAAAAATAAAAACAAACGTCTGTGGAGTCTTAAGAGAAAGCGCATGTTCAAGTCAACATGTCGTGAAATATGTCAAGATGGGTCAACGATCATGACGTGTCCAAGTTGCACGAGATATGTCGCAAGTTATGTCCGAGTTTCACGAAAGCGATCAGAACATCAGGAGATGCGTCAAAGTCTCCCGCTGAATGTCAGCTCTAAGCCAACGTGTCGTGGTTATCGTCATCGTTGTTGGCGCTCACCGGGGGAGTCGTTGTCATTGGCACTCGGGCCATCAGTTTGCTTTTTTTTTTTTTTTTTGCCGTAATTTATAATTAATAATTCATAGTTTGAAAGGAGGCGCCCATCTGCTCGCTCACACTGCTCGCCTAATTATCGCACTCACAAGACCATAAGGTTATTGTGACAAAACCATAAAAATAATATTCAGATTGGAATGTTTGTATTTATAAATCCGGAACATGTGTAATATACGGAGGAATGCACTGCGAAAGCCGACGTAGACGCCAACCGCTCCGGAGCTTCTGCGCATGCGTGAGATGTAGTACCGCCCCATGCCAGTGGAGGGCGATAGTCACTGCGTCAACTTTGACGGTGATGTTGAATAACGGCGGTTTTTCAAGAATTTGACGGCACGGTGCCGTCTGAAAGAAACCGGGTGAGGATCTGTCGAGGATGTCCAGAGAGCTTCCTCATCTTGGGACTGTTTCTGTTGTTGATGTCTGTCCAGTTTTTGCTCACTTTCTACCCTCTGTCTCACTACTCTTGCACCTCCAAGTTTTCTATTCTATACTAAAAGTAAATGACCAGAGGAGTTGATGCAGCAAGCTTCTGTTTCGTTCAGGAAGATGGAGGTTACACACAGGAAATGGAGCGCAAAACACGAACAGGAACACGAAGGAGGAGGGCAACAAAGTGGGACAAGGCGAGGAGCGACAAACACAGACACACACAGATGCAGTCGCACACAAAGTGGACGGCGGTCGCGTTCTTTGCTCGGTGGCTTTCTTTCGTTGCCTCCCCTCACCTTGTTGGGCTTGACGGCTCTCTGCAGGTTCTCGATCCATTTGTCTCTCTCGGCCGCCGAGCGACACGCAAAGCACTTGGTTCCCGACGCCGTGGTCACCTGAGGCGGTGGCCCACCCACAACAGTTAGTTGCTGTGGCGAAGGCCAGAGAGCGAGGGGCGCGCGGGAGGTGGGCGGCTCGCGTGCACGCGGCGGGGTGGGCCGTCTCACCTCGAAGCAGTACTCCTGTCCCAGGATGCTGGAGTGGACGGGCTTGATGACGGCGTCCTCGTCCAGCGTGAGGTCCAGCGCCTCGGCCGCGCTGCTGGGCGACAGCAGCGACTCGTGCGAGTGCGACTCTTTGAAGCTTTGCATCAAGCGCGTCCTGCCGGGGGCGAGAAGACAAGTGAGTGGGCGGGGGATCGCATTGCTCGTGAATCACAGCTTGCAACATTCTCGGTAGTCATAGACCGATTATCGGCCGGGTTTGGAGTTATTTGTGACCGAGTGTGGTCAAAATGTTCAACGCGCTCAGGCGAGGACACCGACCTGTCCTGGTCGGCACTGCGGAAGCGAGGCAGGATCATGTGTCGGAAGCTGCTGGTTCGGTCCAGTTTGGGCTGACTTTTGGCCCTCTTGATGGAGCCCTTCAACCTCCTGCTCAGGAAACTCTGCACGCACAAACGGAGCCGAGCGTGATGACAAAGAGCACAAGGGTTCGGGTCGGGTTACAGTGCGCCAACACGGCCTACGGTGGGCTGTGGCGTGCGTGAGAGCTCAATGTGGCCCTACTCCCTGTCAGGAGAGTCAACTCATCCAAAGAGGAAATAATAAACCAACATTTGCTATTTTATTGTAAATCTTTTTCCTTGGTAGAACCTTTTTTTTTTTTTATTTAATACAGTAAACCCCCGTTTCATGAGGTGAGTTAAGTTCGCTTTCAGATTTACACTGGTCAAACTAAACAGTGTGCCGCTATCTAGTGGTTGACAGTGGAATTACACCTAAAGAAAAGTAGGGGCAGAACAAAACAGAATTATGAACTGAAACCTCCACAAAAAGGCAATTGGAAAGAGTTTGCTCTTTTTCAAATTAATTAGCTTGCAGCATTTCTTTCAACCTAAGATCCAAATCGACATCAGCCTGAGAAAGAAAAAAAAAATATTGGTTGGGCCGACCTGTTATGATGCTTTTATTCAAGCACCGATTTCAGCAATTTTTTTACCAGACGGCTCGGAAGCATTTAACGGTTCGTCGAGCATCATTTTCCAAGTCGGGGGCGGTCCACATACCTCCACCGGGGGCAGTGCAGCAATGAGGCTTCCTCCCGCCACGGGACTCCAAGCGGCGGCCCTCCAGTCTCCGCCCCAGTACGGGAAAGGGGGGGAGGAGGAGGAGGAGGAGGGCGAGCGGGGCAGGGGGAGTGAAAGGCAAGGGGAGAGGGGCAGCGAGCGAGGCAGGGGGGGCACGCCGCCACCCTTCTTGGGGTCGCGTCGCCCCCGCTGGTGTGGAGCGAGAACGGGCGACGCAACCAGAGAGAGCCGGAAGGGGCTGGGCGGCGGGGTGCCGCCGGCCCGCCGGCCCCAGGCGTGGGCGGCGGCGGCGTGGGGGGGCGCGAGGGGCAGCGAGAGGAAACAGGCGGTGGGGTTACTCACGGATTGTCGGAAGGGTTGAAGGGGGGCGCTGGGGGCAAGGTCCATGCTGGGCTGCTTCCCCGTGGCTATGCTCTTCCGTCGAGGTCGGTGATCTGGCGGGACACAAGATCGGGAAGACGTTAGCAACTTTGTCATTTTGAAATCATTTGCCTAACAACTCGAGGGCGACTTTCTGGCGTCTGTTCAAGCGTCAGCGCGGCCAGCAAGTCCTCTGCTGTCAACTTATTTGTGTTTGTTTTCAACATTTGTGATAGTGGAAGCAAAGTGGGCGGGGCTTAAAGCATCAGCCCAAAATGTGTCGCAGTTTGAAACAAAACTAAAGCGCAAACAATTACTGTTATTCTTGTTAAAAAACTCAGCTGACTGACTTTTTATACTGTCAGTTGATTTTTTGAATCGTATTTCCCAGAACATCGTGAACAACTTGAAGATAAAAATAATTAATAAGCCAATGATTCGGACATGTCTGGATTTTTCAGTGTCCTTTTGATCCAACGGCTTCCAGCTCCTCCTTTTCTGTTTCAAAAGTTGAACATGACAAAATGATTCCCAACAAAGTCCAGTTTCTGCTTTCGCCAGCATGCTCCATTTTCTTTGTGCCGTTCATCCTGGCTGGCTTTGATTCAGCTGTCCAAATGGTTTCCTTTCAGCTGCCACTCTCGCTTTCTCTTGTGTAAATTTGAACATTCTCTGCAGCCCACGCCGGGAGAGTTTAAAAAAAAAACTGCAGGCCCGACATGGAGCCAGTGGCTCTTTGTCAGAAAAAAGTACACAAGTCAGAGGCCACCGAGGGAGCCAATGAAAAGTGACCTTAAGAGAAAAGGAGTCCAAGAATCACTAAAAGGTATCCAAGAGCGCACCTCCGCAGCCACCTGCGCCTTACGCAGCTTTCCGACATCCGACAACCGAGCAATTAATTCTCAAGAAAATATTAGTTGCATACAATTCACACCGCCTTCCAAATGATTACGCAAATGATATTTTTATCAAATTTTCCTGAATGACACTCAGCATCATTTTTAAGTCGAACAATCGGAATGTTTGCGAACAAACCTCCCTTTTGTATTTATTTTTTTTTTTTAATAAATCACTTCAATCGCACCATTCCAAATCATTTCCCCGTTTGATTGGTTGTCAAGAAGTGAAAATAGCCATGACTGAAATCCAATTTGAATCAAAAACATCACAAGTTGCAGGTGGGCAGAGGTTGCTTCACAATCGTTGCATCCGTTCGGCTCGTGGGAGATTTTCCGCTCAATTTTGTTGCAGGAGGTCAGAACAGCAATTCGAGTTGCCTGGCAAAGAGTTCCAGCAAGCCGCTGTCCGTGGTCCTGAAACAACAGCTCCTCTCTCAATGCTGCTTCACCACCAAACATGGCTGACACTTGACACTGCTGTTTCCTGTTCGTTGCCGAGGCAACGCACGCATAAAACTAGCATCAAGCATTTCGCTACCAACGAGCCCAGAAAAGAAAGACAAAAAAGGCCCACATAAAACAGCAGAATACGGACCCAGAAGCAGATATGAGACATGAGAGGAAAAGTCTAGAGCGACAGAAATACAAAGTGAGAACAGAGAGCAGGACGGATGCAGAAGATACTGAAAAAAAAAGCTTGACATTCTGACTCAAAGAAAGCTTGACGTTGACTCCCTCTTGAGCTGGTTGCTGCAATACATCAGTGTGGCGGCCATATTGAATGTGGCAAGGCTGCCCTGTCAACTCATGCAGGAACAAAAGTCCAAACAAACAAGCAAATGCCTCTCATTCACGCAATAAGAAAACGAAATAACTTTTCATCGGACGACTCGACAATTTGCCTCGCGTATTATTCTGTATATTTGATATTATCGAGGCGCTCTTCCAGCGCGGGAATGTTCTGCTTTCAAAGCGCGAGCCGACAACTCCAGCGGCATAAGCGGCAATTGCTGAGTTTCAGTTCCGACTCGACATGGGCTCGCTATTAAGCGCAGCATTGTCCTTGTCAGCCGGACAGACGGCCGGCTTTCACGCCCACGCGCCGCCCGCCACGTCCAATTACCGCTGACATTTTTGCCTTGGTAACGACGCCTTATTTGGAGGGGAATTAAAAACAAAAAAAGAGGAAGCAAATTGCTCCAATGGTTGGAAAATCAGTGATGAGGCCAGCGGAATGGCGACTCGCGCGCACACCCCTCGTTTGAACCCCGCGAGCACCCGACTCCTGAAAAACACTTTTTGAACATCACACGGCGTTCTCGTTCCCGTTCGTGCACAATGTGGATGAATTTGCACTCCGTCGTCACTTGACCTTGATAGCACCTTAATAGTCAGCGCAAATTAGACCGAGACATTAAGTATTCCTTTCAGGGAAAGAGCCAATCTGCTCCATTTTGTTGCCTTTTCTGCTGAGGTTGTCATGGCAACTCTCGATTGATACCAGGCAGACGGCTTGTTTTCAACGACGTGACGCACTTCAAGAAGATGTTGGCCTGCGTAGGGCCACACATCGGGGGAATGCGGCCCGCAAAGATGGCCGACATTTTGCAATGGAGTCCACAAAGATGGCCGACTTGTTGGAACACACTCCACAAAGATGGTGGACACCACGACAAGACATTCTTCAAAGATGGCAAACGTTCGGTAACACGGTCCACACGGGTGTGCTCAATACCAAACAGGTTCCATCAAGATTGCTGACTCTACAAAAACACACCCCACATAGATGGCGGACGTGCCGCAACAACTTCCACTTTCTGTACAACGTTATTAGAACGTTAAAAATGGTGACCGTTCTTGTGACGTTGGGGCAGCAGCTCCTCTGCAAAAATACACTCTGCAAAGATGGCAAACATGCGGCAGGTACTTTGGCACAAAAGCTCAACAAATTGAAGTGAACACACTTGACAAAAGATGGCCGACAAGCCTTCATACACGTCACCACAATCAACGCAACTTCAAATTCTTACATGAGTACAAAAATCAGCTTTGAAGGCTGATTTTCATTCCGTCATAAACGTCACACACGGGGAAAGATTTATTTGACGTACTTTCCACACGTTTGCACCAGACAAGGAGCGGCTTCCACGTGTATCACGACAATAAAAGACGTTCTCGTCTCTTCTCGTCTACCTGTTGCGCCCGCTCAAGCGCTTACGTAAGCGCCGTCGACAGATGAAGTAACGCCTTCAGAAACGGAAACGCGGCCCTTTGATGAGACTCCGTCTGGCCTGGGGTGGTAGACGAGGAAGACGAGGCGCGAGGCGCGAGGCGAGGGTGTCGGTATTCGAGCCGGCAGACCAGTTTGATTTTGTGACTTTGTGAATCATTGACGTCGGCAAAAGGCGCTCGACCTCGCCGGCCTCGCTGTTCTTCCAAAGATGGCGAACATGATTTGGTGTTTCTTGGAGAGGAGCGTTTTCATGTTTAATATTCCCTTTATTAGTCCCACAATGGGGAAATTCGAGATTCGAACCCAGGCCTCCTGGGGAGACTGGGTCCTGAACGCGGCGCCTTAGACCACTCGGCCATCCTGGTTTATTTCCACGACTGACATTAATTTCTCCGCCTACGGTTTCATAAACTTCCAATGTTACATTGCATTCTGTCAGCCTGTCTGTGTCCGTACTTCTTCTGCCAACTGAATCAACTTTTTTTTTGTTGAGACAAAAATAGTCACAAAGGAGTCCACAAATAAAGAGGACACGTGCAAAACGTAATGGAAACGCTACAAAAAAAAGGTGGGCAGGTAATTAAGATGGTAAACTTTTGACTGAAAAACATTTGATGGAGACGGCATACGTTGGGCTCGGGTCGGGCGATATGGCTGAAAACGATATGTCATATCGGTCGCTATCAATATATATTCAATTATTATTAGAATTTTTCTTTTTTTATTATTGAAAAGTGAAAAGGCCTGATTTTTTTTTTATTTTAAAACGTAACATTCAACTTTCAACATGAACTAGAAAAAAAGTCAAACACTCTGTTCAGTATAAATTGTTTGAGGCACGCAAGCTTAGCGGCGCATGCGTGAGCCTCAAGTTGTATTTCCTAAATGGGAGGGAGTTTGATGACGAGTTGGGCCGTGATAGGTCCAATCTGCTCCGTTGTTTTTGTTTTTGTTTTTTGGGATCAATAATTTATCGAAAGCATTTTCTATCGATATCAATCACAATAATATCGCGATACATATCGATATCAAAATATCGGCACAGTCCTACGTTGGGAAACAACTTCGAGAAAGAGTCTCAACACACGCCACAAAAATGGCGGCCGCGTTGTAGCCCACGGCAAAAAGATGGCGGCCATTCCTGCAACACACTCCGCAGCGATGTTGTAACTCAATACACAAAGATGGCCGACACGGTTCGACGCGTTCCGCAACAATAGCAGACACGGCCACAACATATTTCCTAGAGATGTAGGACAGATCTGCAACATACGCCGCTTCATACATTCCACAAAGATGGCGGACATGAACGGCGGTTATTTCACAGAGATGGCGGACACACCTCGACGTACTCCACAAATTGTCAGACGCGGTCACAATATATTCCACAAAGATGGCGGACACGGCTCAACGCATTCGACAAAGATGGCGGCCGTTTGTTCTGTAACAAACCGAGCAGATCCGAGCTCGTGTCCTCCGATCCCGTTTGGCCGTAGCGCCTTGGAGGGAAGGGTCGGGAGGCTACCAGCGGGGATATTTCCATCCTTTCCCGCCGTCGCGAAGGCGGCATCGCAACACAAGCGGCCCGGACGCTGCGTTCAAACGCTCGGGAAAACGTGCGAAACGGCAGCGCTCGGGCGTTTATGCAAATGTGCTGCCGAGCGAGCCGGGGACGGCTGAAGAGGGAAACGTGTGGGAGGCCGACGGCTTCCGGCTCAAACCCTCCGAGGGAGCCGAGGGAGGGACGCACTTACTCCGAGTGGGAGGGAGACGCGGGAGGGAAAAAAAGTGGAGTGGATGTTTGTTTAAGCTAAGCTTAAGCTAAGCTAAGATCTGCCATGTTGTGTAGGAGGAACCGGGACTGAAGACGGCGGTCGTGTCAGGTAGTGCGAGAACAAAAGCAGACGAAATTCAATGTGGTGGACGGGTGAGGAAGGGGCCGCGCTCCAGGCAAAAATGGAGGCTGGAGAGCTGGTGGGTGGCTTAATGGCATCCAAACGCTCACATTTGCTCTTTGTGTTTTGTTTTTTTCCATTCTACGCTTGTTGTGGTACAATGCGAACCTTAAACCAAACCCAACTTGTGTAAATGTCAACCCGAACAAATTTACAGTCGCCCGAACCAAACTTTAGCGACCATATCCAAACCTCCGACACTCAGCCTAAGCAAGTGCTTCTTAAATAGTGGGGCGGAAGACGCTCACTGTCACCGGGCCGGCTGTGGAAAAAGGGCACTCATGCGGAAAAAAGCCGAACAGCAACACAAAAATGTGCCGGGCGAATTGTGCGGCAGCTGTTGTGACATTTTGGTCCTGCCAATTAATCATGCAAGAAAAAAAAAAAAAAAGGCCAAATAGGACACAGGTAACGGCAACTTCATGCATTACACACACACACGCACACGCACACACACAGAAGTGAGGTCTTCTTCCAAGGGTGGTAACAGAAAAGAATTGAGAACCTTAACCTTACGTTGGGTAAGGCTTGCACATAACGTAGCCATCATGACCGGACCTTAACTGACCTTATCTTAACCGAACCAAACTAATCAGACCAGGCTTGACCCCGACCTAAACGCAACGGCGGGGAGAAGGAACTTATCCCGAAACAGAGATAGCCCAATCACGCCTCTAGAGAATGTATGTTTACGTATGAAGCCACACTTCAAAAAAAAAAAAAAAATAATTACTGAGCACTTAATTACATTTCTCTTGAGGAGAGAAGCAGAAAAGCTATCGTGAAAGTACAGGAGGGAAATAAAATCCTACCTAGAACTCAGGTGGCCTTTGTTTTGATGCCTTGACAGACTTTTATTCCACTGCTGGCACAAATTCCAAATGTTGCGTTTACGTTCCGCTTGAGCGTGTCCGCCACGTGATCTTCTGACTCCAAACTGGGCAAAAAATGTATTCTGCCACTAAATGAAAATTCGCTCGCATCCACTTGCAAGGCACCTCCAAAATGTCAATCTGGATGATTGCAATTATGCGGCGGCGGCGGCGGCCACTGGCATCATTCAATAAAACTCCTTCGACAGAAAATAACAAGCGAGAGAGAGTGCAAGAGTAGAAGCACAAGTGCGGTCCACGGAGATTTTGCGTCCTCTGAGAGAGGTTAAAACAAATCCAAGAAAAGTGGTCCAGGTGGACGGAACGGGACGGGACAGGAAGTACATTCCCAGCTGCAGGCCCCCAAAAAGGTGACCCCAAAGTGCCTCCGTGACGAGAGCGTGCGCCGCCCCCGCCACCGCCTCCTCTTCGTTTCTCTTCCTTCCTTTTAAGTAGGCCACTGTTCATTATGTGCTCGCATCTTCATCGGTAGTCGGCGAGAGAAACAAAAACAGACGTTAAGAATCTCACACCGAGCAGGAGGAGGCGGAGGACCAGAGCGACAACGAGGAGGAGGAGGAGGCGTGACGGCTGCGCTCAGCCCTCCGTCGCCGCCTTTCGCAGCGCCTCCTCGCGGCATCTCGCTCAGCTCCTTCCGCGGGGAGGCACGCGCAGCGGCCGCCGACGTGGCTCATCTTTCACACTCTTGGAAGCAAAGTGGACGAACGGCTGGCCGACGCCACGCCGAAAACAAACAAACAAGCAAACAAACAAACCCAAAAGACCGGCGCGCGGTCGCCTCCGTGCGGCTTTAGTGCCTCAGCTTGGCTGACGAGCGCGAGCACCGTGCGCCCCTCGATGAAGGCGCCTGTAAGCTACCGGGGCCGGCTTGTCGTCTGCCAGCAGCCCGCCACATGGACGTGGAGAGCATTCTGCAGGTACGGGTCAAATACAACGCTAGAGAGAGAGAGAGTGGAAGAGAGAGACACAGACAGTGAGTGAGAGGGAGTGTGTGTGAGAGAGAGAGAGAGAGAGAGAGAGAGAGCGAGCGAGCTCCCTTCTGGGCGTGCGTGCGTGCAAAAAGGAGGCGGGGTTGGTTGCGTCCCTCCTGGGAGCAAAACTGCTTTGCTGACTTCCATCCTCCATTTCTTCCCCTTTGCACCCTTTCCACTGCCCCCCCCCTAAAAACATTTCAGCAAAAACATTAATTACACAGAAAGCTCATTTCTACTTGCATTCCTTCGAAGAAAAAAAAAAAAAAAAAGAAGCTTTGGTTGAGCTTGGAAGAACTGTCAGGACTAAATGGCTCTCTTCGACGCGTTTCCATGACGACCTCCTTTTAACATCATGGCTTCTGTGTTGTTGGGAGTCACGCACTCCTTCACGATTCCCGAGTCGCCCTTTAGGCACTTTTTCATTGTCGTCCTTTTCAAAATGCCTCTCTAATGATGTGGGAGGATCGACCCCGGGATGACGAGACGGCAATTTTGTCGGGGCGCTGAATCGATGAATGACGTTCCAGCGAATAAAGGCAACCGAGTGCTGTTAAGCAAGCGGCCGTCTTCTTCAATGAATTAGCCAACGTCCGCTTATTTGGAAGTTGAAGCAACATCCAGTTGCTACCATCTCCCTCACTGAGGCGTTTTTTTACCGACAACACTTTCGCACTTTCAAAAGACGGCGCTAGAAAAAAAAAAAATCTCTTGGCCTTGTTCGAATGGCATTCAACGTTTTGTTTACCAGTGACGCCGCAAGTATGGCGACAATTAAAAGAAGCAAGAAAAAAATTCTTCTTGCAATTTCAACATTTAATATTAACATTAACACTCATTTAACGGTGACATTCTAAAAAGGAGTGCACATTTTTTTTTCTTTAAAAAAAGGCAGCAGGCCCGTACTTTTTTTGCCATTTTCATGCGGAGACATATTTTCATAAAGAAGAAGGAAAAAACAAATTGAATTTGTTCAGTATTTTTAAAGGCCTTACGCAAGAAAATATTTGCCACAGATGAACAGGACGCTGTCAATGAAAAAAAAAATGTGTGTCACTTTGCAGCATGTGGCTGTCCCTAATATTGTGACCCGTAGGCCTTTCTTCTCCGGCAGAGGCAAGCAAAGCTGCTTTCAACGAGAATGTCCTTAAAGTGCAGATACGACCTCCATGCGCACGCGCGCGCGCACACGCACACGCATGAGTTCAGTGTGCCTCGAGGTGACAGCTTCGTACTGAGCTGCAGTGTTGGCCTGACAACTGCTGCCTTCCTCTCTTCGTCTTCATCATCCTCACCCTCTTTCATTTAGTACGAACTGGAACATCAAAATGGCCACTCACACACGCACACGCACGCACACACAAGGGCCAAATCTGATTTGGAAAACAAAGCCACTCTTTTCTAGCACAGATGCGCATTCCATCCCAGGGACGGAATAGTCCGTCCTGGCCGGCCCTCCATTTTTTTTGGACAGAGACGAAACATTTTGGAAAAAGGCCAAACTAAGCAAAGACAGAAGCTTAGTTTGTCCCTTGCCAGATTAAGTTGCCATGGTGTAGCCTGACTTGCACGTGTAAACAGCCGAAGTACGACTTTATTGCAACGCGCTAGTCCAGAAGAGGCAGAAACCAAAGCGCAGGAGGGAGAAGAAGGAGAAGAAGGACCAAAGTCTAAGGAAGGAAGGATGCTCAGGTCGGGGGCGGAGGACGCAGGACGGACCGGCAAAAATGAGGTATAGTGCCCAAATAAATAAAATAAAATAAAATAAATAAAAATAAATAAAAAAAACAGCTCATTCTAGTAATAAAGTTCACATTTTTGAATTGTGTTTTTTTTTATCGTTAACTTAGTCCTAATATAACAATTCAATATGATGGGAAATTTGCAGTCGGAACTATCTCGGTCCACAATGTACCGTAACGTTCGTTATACTTTATGGTGATTAGAGAGTTTGAAATTCCCAACGAGGCCCGAGAGTCCAAAAACAATGTTTCATCCAAAAAAAAAAATCCCCTCCAGACCGTTTTTTTTTTTTTTGTACGTTTGTTTTTGTGTGTGTGTAAAGGATATGTACAGCAGCCGCACAAAAACAAACGGTAATTTATTCCGTCTTTCCACGAATTGACAAACTCGGTTGCTGCGCGTGAGTGGGTGCACTCGCATAAGAGAGTGAGTGACAGCACGTAGCGTTGGACTCAGCTGTTTTTCACATCCCGACGGTGCACACGCTGTCCAGAATATTCAAGGTGGAAGAGAACAAGCGTTGCTTTTCGACACTCCGACACGATGCAAGTGAATACGAAACAAGCTGGCTTTTTATGCGCGCGTGCATGCAAACCGTCTGCGGTGGCAACACGCAGTGTTGATTTTATCTGTTTCTCGACTGTCAATTTGAAATAATGTTGATTGGAAAAAAATGTTTTCGGATCTGATTTTGATCAAAATAAATAATAAGGGTCAGATTAATTATTAGAAGAATCATTTGTTGAAACATGCGAAATACCATAGATGGGCTAACGACAAGCTGTTTGGCTAGTTATCCAACGCGCCGTGTTGTTGGGGTCAAAGTTCGCATTAAAGGCAATTCAAGTACTAAACGAAGTCCTAACTTGCTCATTTTGCGACAATTTTCAGGCTGTTTACGTTTATGTCGATTGCCAAAATGAATGTCATCAAGACAGAAGCGTTGAAAGAAAAAAAAAAAAAATCAAACCTTTCACGGCTAAAAGTGTTCAAAGTCAGAGAATCGGCTTCATTTGAATTTTCACTCACGATCACACATCATAAAACACGTCAAGTCGCCTGCCACCAGCTACAAAGTTTTTATTCATTGTCTTTATTTTTAGTTTGCGCAATTGGAGCTAATGAGCGTTACAAAAGAGCTCATTTACATATTGCTGGCGTGGGGCCCAAACTGCAATTTTTGTCAACTGTTTAGAATTCACAAATCGATACCATGTCTGTTATCTCGACAAATTACTGACTGATCTAAAGTTATGATGCAATATTAATGGTTGAACATTTTTTTGGGTCTCGTAGCTACGCGCAATACTTAATCAACTAATCGCAAAAGTAATCCACGACCAGTCAATTATATAAAAAAATGAAATAAAATACAAATCTAATTAAATCTGCCCGTATTTTGCTGGGGGAAATATTGTGTCAACCCACTCGCACAACGCCACTCCTGATGAAAAAAGGTAAAAAAAGTATCTCGATCAGGAAAAGCTTCTTCCATCCGCCCCCGCTTTGACAAATGTTTTTCACCAGCCACAGTGGCCGCTGAGCAAAAAAATAAATAAAAAAATAAATAATTCCCATCAAGCACATTAGAAAACTGAAAATGACTTGAAATGGAAATAATGCTGCAAAACGTTGACGTTGTCTTTGGGTCGTTTATGTAAAGCGCCGTGCGTATGCTGCCGTTACGTGACCGGGCTCGTCTTTCACCCCCGTGGGCCGCTGCGATATGATCGGACTTCAAGTGGGAAAGCGGACGACAGCGCGCTTCGTCCTCGCTTTGAGTGACAGCTGGTCCAAAAAAATTTTTTTTTTAAAAAGGCCGTCGTCAATCTCATCATCTTGTTGGCAAGCTGGCGTTGACTGTCTCGCTGCTCGTCAAGCTTTAATCTTGCCGTTTTCCTTTTATGCAGTCGGAATCGTCGGAGCCACCAGATCTGGATTTGGACAGGCCGATTCCAATTCCAATATTGTTTGGACATTTGGATCAACATTTTCTACCGGATGTTACGGACCAACTCCCTGTCACCGTAAAGCCGGAAAAAAAAAAACGCAGACTTGGAGTTGCAGTTGCAAGTTTCACGTGTTCGGCACCTCTTTGAAATTCAGCGCAGCGTGTCCCTCCCTCGGATGTTCTGCAGATCCCAGCCGGCTTAAGTTCTGCTCGCCTTCGCGCCCGTCCGAATTAGTATTCGCTGTGGAAGCCGGGCTGCTGACCCTGCTGACGAAGGGGAACCTTTTGACTTCTCCTTTCTCGTCACTTCTGCTTGGCTACACTCGGATCGTCCACTCAGCTAGTTGTCGCCCTTTGGCCATCAGAGACAATCATAAAAGAAAAATAATGACCAGAATCTTAATCATAAATATAAATTTCAATTAACTTGTAAGCAGGCAGTCTGCCTTTTTAGAGGGTGGCAAGTAAACGCTGTGCCGTTTGGCGACACGCGTGTCACACATGCGCCAGAGGAAGCAAAAGAGAGCGTTCTCTCGGGAGAAGTGCAGTGACGGACGGTCAAGGCGACATACGAGAGCATCTCCAAGCGCCTTGAAGCTCTTCTGAGCGACGTGGCACAAAGAAGTCCAAGAATTTCAATCCAGGGGAGACGGGAGCCACACTCCCCGAACGTGGCGGATGATGCAAATTGGTGACAAAAGGAAGCCAGAGCAACCGCACGAGAAATTCAAGATGAACTTCAAGGTGAAGAAGGTCGTCCGATGTTGTCGTGGGAAATCATTTCAAGAAATTGTTCAGTGCATGTAAAACAAGCCACAAAGTTGCTGGTGCAATGTCTCACGGACAGATGCGACAAAAATGGAACTTTTTGGCAAGACGATTTAGCTCTGTGCTGACAGATGCAAAAATTGGAAGCTTAGCACAAAAAGAACACTGACCCTACTGTGAAACACGGAGCACGTTCATTGTCAAAGGTTGCTTTGCTGCCTCGGGCGCAAGGTGGTATGTTCTAGTGCCGACATGGGCAAACTACGGCCTGGGGGCAACATGCGGCCCGTTAAATGTTTTAATCAGGCCCGCCGAACTTGAAAAAATTAAATAAATAAACCTTGTTCATGTTTTATTTTCCCTGTAATTCTGATGTGTCCCCACTAGAGGGCGCACTCTCAGATAGATATTTTGTTGTAATGCGTTTGTTCATTTTCATTTAAAATTAAAACATGTATTTTCTCTATATACGATATGTAACTGAGGTTACCAAAACACTCCATCCATGTGCCCCTCTGTCAAATTTTACAACCCATTGTGGCCCACGAATCAAAAAGTTTGCCCACTCCTGGTCTAGTGAGTATTGAAGTTGCAGAAACATTTCCATTGGCGGAGGAAAAAATTACGCTCAATCCTAAATGAAATAAATAAACGGTCTTGAAATTCAGCAGAAAGCGTTGAAAGGCATTGCTCAACAATTTCAAGCAAAAAATTCATTTTGAATTTATGCAAATTCTGATGCAACACTGCAATATTTCCGATTTGCTTTGCATACATTCAGGTAAAAACTGAGCGCCTGGAATGCAGCATATGTCAGAAGAGTCAAGGACGAAGACGCACGGCTTTGACGCAAGCAAAATTCCAACGCAAACCTGAACAAATATGCCAACGCTAAGAATAAGAAACAGACGGGCGGCATGAATTAAAAAAAAAAAAAGACACATTCCACAATCACACAACATTCAAAGTACAAATTCATTCTTGCCTGTGACTCAATTGAATTTCGTCCAGCTTAATGAAGCAAACGTGGACGCGATCAAACAAATCAACGTAAAGAAAAATGGATGAGAGGCCAGACGAACTCAAAGAGGGCCGGCGGATGCATTTGACGGATTTCGCAATGAAGTTGATCGACTGACGTCATGCGAGAAATGATCGGGAACGCACAACAAAGGATTTTGGAACGGACACTTTCCAGGTTCAGTCTATGAAAATGTCCTCGTAGTCATCGAGAGCAGGAAAGGAAGGCAACATAATTTGGAAATTCCAAAAACAAAGATGGCCATTTCAAGAAAATAATATTTGATCCCAAACTAATTTTGTGTCCAGCATTTTTTTTCTTTTTGAGTTGCAGGGGGAAGGTGTTTGCGTGCTCACCCATCTCGGGATGCTGTCGACCCTCAACAGGAACGCTGACCGTGCGGCGTAGCAGCTTGTTCCTGTGCGACTCGGAGCGCCTCTCGCGCATCAGCAAAGGGTGGACCTGCGCACGCACAAGACAAGACGAAGTTACAAAAAAAAATGTCTGCCATACACACGCATCCGAAATGGTGAGCAAGCAATTATGACAACTCCGCAGGTGCCTTGAGATACGAGCACCTTGACTCACGGTGCTTCTGAGATATGAGCTGACTCTTGGCTGATTGATTAACACAGAAATAAAACGATGCTACTGGATACAACGAGAGTTGAGATTAGTGAAAGACCGATTATTCATCGGGACAAACAGCCTGTGTGGGAGAAATAATCACTGCAAAAGTTTTTTTTTTTTTTAACCGGCAAAAAGCGAGCCGTGATTTCGAGAGGGACGACTGTGTATGTGAAAACGCTTGCAGGGATGAACCTCAATGAGCACTCGCGCTAGCTCGCTTGATGCTAACTATAAAAAAAGCAAAGTGTGATTTGCTTTTTATTTGGGGACATACAACACACAAATAAAAAACAAAAAAAAAAGTGGCAAAATCAGAAAGTGCGTTTTGCATCCTCTTTGTGCAAGATGTCACCACAGAAGACTTGGCAATTTTTCAACAATTCGGATTGTGTGACACCTCCACCTGTTAAAAAAAATAATTTTTCCTATCGTTACCATGGAAATAATCCACAAAATAAACTTCATCCGGGACCATACGGGAAAGAGCTGCCAAATATCTTCACTCGCCAATGTCACAACATTTCACGTCAATTGCGGTACTCTATGTTCTTGTTTTTTTTTTTCTAGCAGCGCCAACGTGAGTCATGAAGTGAATCGCACCCACGCCACTTGTGGGGGGGGGGGGGGGACACACACCTGGAGGCTCATTTTTCACAGCGGGAAGCGGAATGTGAGCGGTCACAGCTGGCGGGAGTTTGCGGACGCCAGCCGGCATGGAGAGAGGCGGGCAAGAAAAAGAAAAAAAAAAAACGGAGCTAAATAAAACCAACAAATTATCGTCATGAGCCACAAAAAGAAATGGCCCGTGGAAGCGGAACAGGCAATTAAGTGAAATTTTACAAAAAAAAAAAAAAAACAATTGAAAAAAAACTCTTTTTAAAATAACTATTTTACTATTTTTGTAGGCAGGTTTTTGCCATTCGGGGGAATGTTTTCGTCATTTTTGCACCAAAATAACAGTGGAAAAAAATATTTTTGGGACGTTGCGATTTTTCATCCGTACTATTTTGACTCCCCCCGCACACAAAAGTGGCTACTTTTTACATTTTGACATTAGAAGAAGGATTTCGAACACAAAAGAATCCTTGGCGCATTTTCTCCGACTGCATGTTATGAAGACACCTGGGAAGGATTTCCAATGGTGAAGAAAATTCATAACACTCCTTGGAAAAAAAAAAAAAAAGACTTTCAGACACAAAAGGCTCTTTTGTTGTCATCGGATTGTGATGCAAATGCACATTTCCGGCAGACAAATTGAGCGTGCTTTCTTTCTTTCCGTCATTTTTCTCTTTTTTTTAACTATTGAACCGGCAATGCCGAGGGTCGGACTTGGCTAACAGCGGCGTTAGCGCTCCATTACTCGTACGCCACGTCTCCATCCGGAGGCGGTAAGGCGCTGGTCATTTATTCAAACAAAGTGACGCCACGTCTCGTTTCGTGTATCACGCGCGCCGGTGCCGTTGGTTCAGCTATTTCCTCTTTATTGGTTTAAGTGCATCTGTTGCAAGTTGCAAAGTTAGGAAAAAGGAATCTTTTGTCTCCAGGACTCATAATAACTTGTATATGATCATTTCTATGATGATGATTTTATTTGATTGGCTAAAGCAACTGAGAAAATGGATGGCTGAAAATCTTGCATGCACATGAACTCAGTGGAGTTGGTTTTTCTCCATTTCTGTCAAGGCTGGAAGCATTTTCATGGCCCTCTTTCTCCCCCTAGGGGACAAAAGCAGGAATAGCAGCTTGGCCAGAAAAAGCATCCAAAAGTTTGTTGGGCTTTGAATATCAATATCTCTCGGTATCATTTCATTTCATGCTACAGTATCGATACATACAAATAAAGTTGTGTTATTTTCTTCTTATCATTATTATGACATGCCGAGATCAGTTGGTATCGTTTTGATTTTTCTTAAATTACAGTATCAATTGACAAGAGACGGACCGGTATGCCATGGGGTGACGGCGGCGGCGGCGTACGTCCTACCTCTTCCTGGTCCAACATGTGGAAGGGCTTTCCGGGGCTCACGCGCAGACGGGCGTTCCAGCGGTCGGGCGGCGGGCGCTCGTTGGACGGATGCTCGTACGGGGGGCGGCTGTAGTGGGGGCGCTCGTAGGCGGGGGGAGCAGCGTGGAAGGCCAGGACCTGCTGGGAACGCTGCTGATGTTGCGGCTGGTGGTGGAGGTGATGATGGTGGTGGTGGTGGTGGTAGGATGGGGGGGCGGCACACCTTGCATCTGGACGGCGGACACAAGACGTTCAGGTTAGGGTCTCGTCAATTTTATAAAATAAATTAACACAAAGTTTTTTGCAGCCATAATGAACTGACGAAGAAAAAATATAAACTCATTTTAAAACAATATTGCACAAAGATGGATGGATGTTAAAAAAAATAACATAAATCGGAAAAAATGCAATTGATAGAAAATTAAATCAAATTTGGACTAAAATATATATAATATCTAAAAATATTGATGACATAAATCATCAGAAATCAAATCAGAATCAGTAAGATTTGGGGAAAAAAAAATGTACAAAAATATTGGATGAAAAAATTAACATTGGAAAAAAAAGGAGAAAAATAGAAAAAAAATTGTGAAAATAATGGTGGGAAAAATTCCACAAATACTTCAACAGGCATCATGTAGAGCAAAAAAAAAGAAAACTACAAAAAAAAAAAAAAAAAAAAAATAAGTTGAAGAACTGCACAATATTTCAAAGCAAAAAAGTTCAAGCCTGCTCGTGCCAGATGCCAGCGTCACGTCACTGCCGGTAACACCCCCAATTGCCAAATTGAGGTAAAAGAAAAGCACACTCCATCTTTCGGATTCTTTTTTTTTGGAATTATGGATAAAGCTGCTGAAATATAAATGAGCCCCCCCCCCTCCCTAATGAATGCAGAAGATTGCGAAGGTTTGGCGTGCTGCGAAAAGGTTAATCCAAGAGGTCATGTTGGCAAAGACACCACTTGAAATGAATCATCTGCTGCTCATGAATACTGTATGGCTCGCTCATTTGGACGCCTTCAGACTTGATGAGCCGCCGTCTTTTTTCCCTTTTTTTTTAACAACTGCTAGCAGGCGCAAGAGAAGAACAAGAAGATGGCGCAGAAAAATCACTTCACAACTTGTGTGCGGATTTCCAGTCGCTCAACGATTGAACGACGGCGCGCACTTTGACCGATCACAGACGGCCTGAACAGGCGAATGAGCCACGCTAAAGAAAAGAAGTCAAAAGGAAGGGGAAAGAATAGTTTAAAAGAAATTATGAACATCTTCAGGTGTTGAACCGCGAGTCTACGGAAAGTGGCGGGCCGTGCATTTCACACGTCGGCCTTCAGCAAAGTCCGACTTGAATAAATCCGGCTCATAATGCGACCTTTTATGACACCATTGGATGCAACATTTGAAATGTCCAAATCGCTGCCAAACATGATCACGTAATGGCGGCCAAAATGCTCATCAGCGGGATGAATTGCGCAACGCTGACTCCATTTTGTTTGTCTTGACGGGCCGAAGAAGACTCGAGAAAGCGACTCGGCCTCGTCATCCAAACTTTGCAAAGTCACGTCGGCTGTGGACGAGGGCGAAGGCGGCGTGACTCATGCCTTGGCCTGATCTTTGTGACTGTGGCGTCCTTGCCTCACCCCCGAGGCTTCCTGCCGAGCGCGCTCGGCCCGTACAGTGGCGGCGCCGCACGTTTGACGCGGCCAGAAACGCTGAGATGCCTATTTTGCTCTCCCTCATCACATCCTTTGTTTCGCTCGCTTCTCCTCTATCTTCTTCTCTCACTTTCTTTCTCTCCGCGGGCGCCTTGCACATTTTCTGCCACCCTTAGCAGTTCACAAAAGCAAAGCAAAATCTGTCGGTCTTGGTCAACTGCAGCCCGACAGGCCGACTGTTGATTTATACACAAACGAGGTGGCCAAAAATAAAGACGCAACAACCATTTGCCGGGCCAGCCGCTCCGTTTCCGGGCGGGGCAACTCACACGTGTCTTTGCCACCAACGAGGGCTGACCTGCAAATCATTATTTTGATTTTGGCTTCTCTCAATCGTAAAAAAAAAAAAACGTTAGAATCGAAGAACAACAATGATTGCTCTCAACCGTGAGCATGCAAAATTCCTGCATTGTGAAAGTAGCCTGAATGCAGCATTTTTATCGGCAGCGCTAGTGCTAGCAGTCGATGGGAAATCTTCGTGACAGGCTAATAGAAAATTAGCAGTGAATTTCTGGAGGGATTCATTTACAAATAACGACGCACACACGGGCATGATCTGTGAAAAACGAGTGATATGAATTAAAGCACTTTCTTCTTCTACTCCCTTCATCCAGATGTAAAAGTTTATCTCCACTCTTGCGCAGCACCACACTGCCCCCAAGAGGCCAAAGCGCACACACCAGGAACAGAAGCAGGAACTTTTTTTTTTCCCCATAATCACCAAGTTCAGCTGCACCACCACAACATCCGACTTACCAGGGCTAACTTTAACTTATGAGTTGAATTAGATTCTGCTTGGAATTCAAGTGAGCTCGTTAGTACGACGCTAATATTAATCATTCTACACGGAGTATGAAGGACATGAATGTGAGTTCTGTGATATTGTCGGCGTACAAGTAGTTACTGCACCGTTTGTGTTCAGTCTGTCACTTTATGGGTTAAAGTGGCGACACCTAGATGCTAATTAGCGTTAGCTATAAGCCATCAGAATGAAAAGCGAAGATGTGGTTGCTTTAACTACACAAAGTGTAAAATAATATTTTTTTTTATTTTTTTATTTCAAAGTCCAAACTTGAGGTGCGAGTAAGAAACCGCTCAAAAACTCTTTTGGGGATTTTTAATTGTTGACGTTTTGCCAAACGGCTTCATATAGTGAAGTTGTGTGTTAGGTTGAGCGGTTGTATCGCAAATTGACGTCGACACACACCACCGCAACCTCGAAGCCAGTCTCATTCAAACATCCTAAGCGCTCATGCCTCAGGTTTTACGTTCATGTAAGGGATTGTTTCACCTAGAACTGATTGGTCGCCACTGTAGGTTAATTCAACTCGTCACATGTGCCTCCGAACTTTTACGAATAAGCAGCACGTTTCGCCTCTCACTTGGCCAGCAGCGTGAGCAAAAGCAACGGAAGAATACGTTACAAACTACGAGTTGTGTCTGATATTCTTACTCATGGCACTGCAGAACATTTTGGAGTCCAGAGTGGAATCCCAAACTGCAGGGCAGTTTTATGCGAGGCACTCTAAGAGCAAAGGGGCAAAAGTGGAACAGTTACAAACGTGGAAGTGGACTGGCGCTGTTTTTTTTTTCCCTCTTCCTCGGCCTGTCGTTCCGCGATCGTCCACAAGGCGGCGCTGCGACCGCGCAGCCGCCTCCGGTCCGCCCCCGATACCAGCGCGCAGGAAACGAGGTTAGCGACCGAGAGATGTCACTTCCGATACGCCCACTCCTGCTCTCTCGCTCGCTCTCGCACGCCCCCAGCCTATCGCCATGACAACCCGAAAAGAATAGAATAGAAGTGAGCGGTGAAGAGACGAGAGGGAGGGATGAAGTAAGGAGGGAGGGAGGCGGAATTAGGGATGGAAGAGAGGAGAGGAGAGTGGGCGGGTGAGGAAACGGGGGATGAGGAGAGTGGGAGAAAAGGGAAGGAGGGATGATGGAGGGAGGGAGGAAGGGCAGTTTTTTGGGAATAGGGAGCCCGTGTCTTGTTCCCATAGCAACGCAGCCATCCGTGAAATAGCGACGAGTCGCCCGCTCATCTCTCTCCGTTTATCTCTCCATCCCTCGCCCCTTCCTATATATACACGCACACACGTAGCGTGAAGTTGGCATGAGGTTGCCATGAGGCGAGCTGTGCAACACTTCCAAGTTTCGTGAAAGGCTTGTTTTGTGGTTCAGATTGAATATTTTCAAGAGAACCTTCTTTTGACGTTTTTTTTTTTCTAAGACCCAAAGTAGAGTTGCACTTTTTTGGTGCAGTTCCACGTTGTGCCACAAGATGCCAGATGGCAGCACTGAGCACCACTGGAAGACATGCTGCGTAATTAACAGCAAGGAAAAGTGGCCGACAAGGCTCTCAACAAAACCTCAAAAATAGGAAGAGTAGAATTGTGCAGATATGGTCGAGACGATATAAAACGAAACAATCCTCAATGTTTATATGGGCTGACTTTGGCCGTTAACGATTCATCGGGCCTCTGAATGTTTCGGTGAGCGCATCTTGCGGTCAAATCACTTCAATCGTTTATCTCGTTTGCTGTTCAGAGGGGAAGTTGTCATAAATCGGGAATTAACTGACCAAAGTATTTTCCGTGACTATTTTCATCCTTCTCATTCACAAACACGCCGTTGTCTTGACGTGAACGGGTTCTTAAAGTATCGGTCCAGCCATGATGGCCCATTTTTCACAAACAAGCTCAGTCGATATATTTTTGGATCAAGCAACTAAAATTAGTTATCATTTTCTTTTTTTTAATCAATTCATTTTGGAGCATTTTTTATTTTTCATTTCATTTCATTTTTACACGCAAACAATATAAGTTTTATATAAGTGCCAATGTTCCCTTTGAGGTTTATCGTCACGCTTAAAGTGAGTTGCTCTGTAAGTTTTGACATGTCGTTTGTTAACGCTCATCTTCCCAGAAATTTGCAAGGCTAATTGTGACGTGATGGTGGCGACACAAGGAGGTGGATTTGATCAACAATGAAGGCCCGCGTTTCAAATGCACCACAACTCACACCAAAAAAAAGGCCCAATTGTTTTTGTCGGTGGTCATCACGAGTGCCTCGTCGTTCATCAGGATTCACCACATCATCAATGGTGCCAGTCAAAGGCCACTCGCAAATAAATACCAGCTGAGTGACGGCAACAGCTTGCGGCCATTCAAGCTGCGGCCAAAAGCAAAGTTCCTCTTTTAGCTGCCGAGCGGCCTCGTCCGCGTACGCCTCCTCTTCCTCCTCCTCCGCCACCTCCTCCTCTGCCGGCTTTCAGGCTCCCACTCACTCCCACAACTCTTTGCCTCTTTATTTCCACCCTCGTCAACCGGCCAGCGTTTCTCCGTTCACATTTCTTTGAGCTCATCTCGCCGTGAAAACGTCAAGCCGATGGCTCGTCACGCGCGTGCAGAATTTCACGCAACAGAAAAATAAAAAGTCGAAGCCATTCAGCCGACCAGCGGCAAGCGGGACCTCGGGCAGGTCGCCGGAACTCTTTGTTCTTCTTTCCACACACGCCTACACTCGCCACGCAACGCAATCAAATGGAACGCTCGCTTATGTGGACAAAAGTAGACGCAGCGCTCCCTCATTTAAGTACAATTGTAGATATGAAGACTCCGAGAAAAGGAAAAGCACCTAATCGACTTTTTACTTGACGGTGGACTTCTAACCGCTAGCAAGAGCTGAACGTAGCCTCATTTGACTCCTCCCCTACCTCGCGTCTGAGACCAAAGCCACGCCCCTCAACATCATGACCGTACCCGAGTCGGCCACTTTAGCGACGTATACGCTAAATGAGCCCAGCGTAGAGAAATAAATTACTTCCGGGCGACAGCGCAACTTTTTTTTTTTTTTAAATCAGAACAGCGCCGGTTCGTGTGAGCTGCTTCATGAGCATCGGGCACAAGAGTCCTCTAAAAAAAAAAAAATTGCGGCTTTGAAATTGAGCTGTCTGAGATCACGAATACGGTGGCAAAACGATAAATGGTTCAGGTCAGCTCACGACTGCGCCGCAAAAGTCGGCAACCAAAAGCCACCCGTTTCTCTTTGTCTAACATGAGAAAAGACACAAAAAAAGTCTCCAGAAGACATTCCTTAAAACACACACCAAGTCTGGCACTTTGGTCTGAAGTGGCCGTTTTAACGTCATTTTGGCCGTCAAAGTTCCTCAAAAGCAGATGAAGACTTGTTTTTTTTTTTTTGTCCGATAGCCATCCAATTTGAAGCGCAAATACCGGACAGGCACATAAAGATAACGGCGCGTTGAGAAATGGGGCAGAAGTCGTCATTGAGCAGGGGGAGCGGATGTTTTTTAAAAAGCAGCTGCGTATGAGTCGAGGCGGCCGCGCTCGCAGGCTCGGCCAAATCTTAAATCACGGCCCCGTAAACGCTCCGCCGGTGTCATTTGCGAGCAATAATGCAACTTGATGGAGGTGCTGAAGGCGACACAATCACCTTCTCCAGCGATCATAAACAACACATTCATGCTTGAGAAAGCGCCAGAATGAAGGAGCAGCGGAGGTTTATCGGGGCCACTTCGGTCTTGATCGCGCTCGAGCTGCGCTTCGAGACGCGACGACGGTGAGGCCGACTCCACCGCTAATTGAACTTTGGCCCTGCCCGGCGTCGCGCCGTGAGCTTGCCGTGTTCAAATGAGAACACCACAGCTGTTGACATTTCGTTGGTAATCCTGCTGTTTTACCCACCGCCGGCCAGATGCAGCAGCGGGAAATCCGCCCGTCGCCTTTACGCTTTATCCACTTAGGCAAGCCAGCCTGCTGCTTTCACGAAAATGCGCCGTGCATCCCAATGTGAAACAATGCATGCTTGACTAGTTTGTTTTTTGTTTTTTTTGGGGGGAGGGGGGCTGACGCCAACAATAATAAAGATGACAACCACCACAAGTTGATTTAAAAATGTTGATCCCATTTCATTTGGTCGCAATCGCAATCAAACATCTCAAGGAAAAGCAGAAGCAGCCAGAATGGATGACGTCCTGGCAAGTCATTAATCACTTAATCGCTCGACATGTGAAGCCCTTTGAGACTCTTTGGTGATCAAGACTGACTGTGTAATCGATAAATTTGACTTGACTTGCTGTGTCTTTTCAGGCAGACACGCCTCCCAATTTTCATTTTGTGGAACTGACTTCAGGAGCTCAGTTTTCCAAAAGACAATATTTGATTTGCATTCCTTGAGGGAAAATGGAGTCAAAATGGAGGCTTTTAATCAAAACGCATGGCTTCAAGACTTTTTGGTGGATCTATTCATGACAAACGCGTCGACCGAATTTCATGTTGCTAAGCAAAACAGGCAATTAAAATCCTTCAAAAGATCCCGAGAAAGGACAAAATTGGCACTGCAAGCGTTGACTCAAAATGGCGGACTTCCTGTGTCTTTTCAGACATGGATTCTTGCAGGCACGGCTCCAGAATTTTTTTTTTTCCGTCTCCAGAGCCGAATTGAGGGTTTGACCAATGCAAAGTGGGGCTGAGAAAAGAATTCATCAATACATTTTAGGGTAGCTAAAATAAAACAATCCTGAAGGGACTTTCTTACAGAGCACTCAGCAAACCTTAGCATTAGTTAGCTTAGCATTCTGTGACTTCCTCACTTCCCGCCCCGTCGCTGTCAGAAAAAGTAATGACCATTTAAAGCACAACCTCTGCAATTACAAAATTGCACTTTCACAAATTGCGACGACATCACAAATGCAATTAAAGGGACGCATAATTGACAAAAAACGAGCAATTCGATCTTGGGGAACTACCAAGCCCGCGCTTGGCCTTGGGGGACATTCGAAGTGTATTACGTCATTGACTTCTTGTTTGTGTGTTTTGCTTTTACCGCGCTACCGGAAAGCAGGCCGAACCAGGCCGTCCCGAAGAGATAAAGAACAATTATAGTCAGGCGTCCTGGATACAGAGATAGACGAAGAAACGGTGTCATTGTCTTATTACCAAAAGCGTTGTCGTGGAAACTTTGGCGCCTTATCGCGCTGCCCCAGGACAGTCGGACAAAACAAGCGTCCCTGTCGGGGGAGAACAAGAGCGGGTCCCGGCAAAAAGCTGACGTGAAATTAATCCGGGATGACTTTGCCGTGTGTTTTAAGCAGCCAGAAAGATAGAGCAGACAGACGCAACGACTCAACTCCGAAGCCAAAGCAGGAATCTAAATATTCAGTGTCCAAAGCCTGCATGAAATCTTGTCACCCCGTTTGGAGTTTGAAGCGGGTGCGTGCCTTCAAAAGTTTGCCAAGTGCTGGCGCAAGAAGCAATATGGACAAAAAGTTATTGGGACAGCTGGACTTCAAAAGCTGGCGTTACTATTTTCATTGCTTTTCATCCTATCCCACAGACAAATGTTTCTTTGCAAAGTTTGGATGGCAGTTCCTCCAAAAGTCAAGCAATTAAATGTGGGGTTCCCCAAGGTTCAATTTTAAGCCCAATACTTTTTCATCTCGACATCCTTCCACTTGGGGACGCTGCATCCTCTTACACAGCGACGCTGACGACACACAGCGATAGATTGCCGCGGGGAATTTGTTTTTAGATATTAAGTCATGAATGCCGGAGAATTTCCAACAGCTCAATCAGGACAAAAGAGAGGTTTTAGTTAACAGCTTCGAAGGTCAGCGAGAGAAACTTTCACTAAAACTACAAGATTTTAAACCTTCACAATGTGTGAAGATTTTTTTATTCTGAGCTCAGTTTTATTCCTCCTATTAAAAATGTAACTAAGATTGTTTTTTTTTTTACCTTTTGTGGGGGCCCACCAAAATCTCACTAAATATTTCCGAGCTGACGTCCCGAGACTTTGGGAAAAAAAAATAAAATCAATGATCAAACAAGTTCTAGATAAATTTGATGATTGATTAGTGGTTGATTAATCGATTAATTGCTGCACTAAAACTGTTAAGCTGTTTTTCAGCATATCGAAAGCTCGCATTTGGCAACTTGCGAGCGACGGCACTCAATCAGTCAAATCAAGCGCGTTTTCTGAGGCTTCTGCGTGAAAATCATTCCCCGTTTGTTAGTTTGGACGTTGCGCAGCGAAGTCATTCTTCAAAGCTTCCGTTGTACAAAATGCTCTCACGGAAAACGATTGCCTTAATGTCTCATAAAATTGGGCTCATTAGTTTTCCCTAAAGCCAGCCATTAGCAACAAAAGATTGATTGTGACTCCCGACTCAAGTTTCAGGTCACACGCATGAGGCGACTCATTTGTGATTGTTTGAATATGGACACGCAAGCTTATAGCTGCTAAGGGGGGGTCAAACTCATTTTCTTTTATGACAGTAAAAATGATATCGTGTTGAATCAGCACATCGTTTTATGAACAGTACAACTGACGTGCAACACATCATTTCATCCTGCCTGTCACGAAACATCGGCGGCAGAAATTAGCAGAAAGACAACATTAAATCATGAATATATCAATCGACAACTAACCCATGAAGAGATTAATCGGTAACTACTTCGATAGTTGATGATGCTACGAAAATGACACGGCGGTCAGAACTTGCGCAACAACACGCATCCAACACGTATCAGTGTCTCGTGGCGCCGATAAGCTGTCCGGGGAGAAATCAAGTGGCTGCCACTCCGACGTTCCTGAATAATCAGGGCGTCCCGTCGGCGGGCTGTCACTTCCCGTGGAGGATCATCAGCACGCATTAACCGCGGGGCCTTCGCACGCTTAACTCAGGAGGGGGCGGTGGGGGTAAATGAGATTCAAATATGTTTTGCGGCACAGCACGCATCCGACACTAAGGAACAGAAAGCGCAGACGTGAACGTTTTATTTCTTATTCTCAAGTAGATGGCGTGTGAATACACACGTAATCATGCGGACTCTGTCTCACACACACACACACACACACACACACCCCAACTTGGCCGTTAACAACAACACATGACATCAATTATAATCATCAACAAATGCGATAAATGGTTCGCAGAATGGATGACTGACTTGAGGGTCGTTGAGAAGAAAAGAGAAGTGACGTAAAACAAACTCAACTCCAGGGATGTTGTTGCAGGACGCGGCTGGACGGAGCCTGCGCCGCAGGTTCCAATGACACCAACGCTCCTCATTCATAGCCTGTCACATAGCCATACCACAATCCCGATAACATCAACTGTGTGATCGTGGTCAAAAGACGGGGGACTGACCGGCAAAAAAGGGTCAAGTGCCCATCTCAAAACAAAGTCCCCCGAGGCAGGAATCACGCATGATCTCACAACATCAACATGAACAAACACACTCGTCATGCACGCCGATGATTATACACAGTGACGACATTGCGGTCACGTCATGACATTCCCGCACACGGGAAGATTTTTGGTCACGTTTAATATTTAACGCGTTTCAAACCCGATGGTCGCGACAGATTTACTCTTCACCACCTCGGCCAGAAGGATGGAAAGCTAGTCGGGCGTTTGACGTCTGGAAGTGTTCGATCGGCCTAAGCCACGAGCGCCCACCACCACCGCTAGCAGAGGATCACGTGTGAGCGTGTTCGAGCGCGTGCGTGCGTGCGTGGCGAAGAGACGGCTAAGTAAGGCAAGAAAGGCGCAAATGTTGCAGCCTCGCTGCTTTGTGCCTCCCACTGCCTGCCTGTTCACTTGCCACTTGGCACGACTGCAAATGGCTCCGCACAGCACACGAGGCAACGTGGGCACCTGCCACATCACGCCGCCCGCTCGCTCGCTCGCTCACTCACCCCCCTCCCCTACAGCGGCGGCGGCGCGGATCGATGGCCAGCACCCCGACCCACATCCGTCCCACCCCCGCCTTCAGCAAAATCAGCTGTCGTCTTCGTCCTCACAGCACGTACAGCGTATGTGCTCCGTGGATGTTGAGTCACCGTGCGGCAAGCGTGTTACATAATGGCTTGTGGTAACCATGGCGATGACAACGTACACATGGCGAGGGACGCACGCGTCGGCGACCCTCAACTCGGACATACGTGACGGGATGCGAGTTTGCTCGTCGCCAACGTCTCGACGTTTTCGCTTGGATGTATTGAAGAAGGCACTTGATGAGGCTTCTGGAAATAGCTCTGGCTTCGGTTGGCATGGTTACAACAACAGGAAAAGGAGACAACCAGGAAATGAACTCATTTTATGAATGCATACTATGGGTGGCTGTATGGCTACAACGAGTCGTGAAAACCCCACACTGGCTTGCTTGCTTGAAAGTCTGGTCGAAATTGGATTCGGAAAAAGCTACAGAAGACATTTGCGTTCAATGACGCCACATTTAACCTATTTCCAGAAATATTCATCTCCGAAAGATCAAATTGCATTTGCTGCTGAGACCATTTAAAAGTTGGACGTTGTCGCCGCCGTTTCACTGACTTGATGGCCGCAGCATTTGCACAACGCAGTCTTTTACTTTGCACGCTATTTTACATATGACATCTTTGCCGTTGCCCTTGCCAAATGTAGCGAGCGTTCAGTTAGTGGCCATGTCTTTGACTTGCCCTTGTGTGGGTGGGTGGGTGTGTTTTGGCAGGAGGGGGTCGAGCTCCACAGAAAATGCAGCTAGTTGGACACGGAAACAAGACCGAGACTCAAGACCAAGACGGGTCTGGAGTGTACGAACGGTAGGACTACTTATGGCAGATCTGGTAGCGTAAGGTCAGGGTTATCGAACTCCAGAATGGAAGAGGTGATAAAGGCCTCTATTAGACATCAGCTGTTGTGGCCAACTGTGGCGTCAACCGAGAAGTCGGAATGTCGGACCGGAAAATGATGCAAGAACACACCGCAAAAGCTGACAGAGACGCCAACGACTCCGGACCTTTTGCAGAGATGTGAGAAGTGGTACCCCTGCGTGCCATTGATGGTGATAGTCAATGCGACGTCTTTGACGGTGATGTTGAATAACGGCGGTCTTTCGTGAATGAGTGATTATTTTGTCTTTGCGCTCCGGTCAGTCGTTATGTCCACAGAGGAGATGTGAAAATGAGCAAAGTTCATTTAGTTCTGGAGAAATAGCTTCAATTTTCAGCGTTTTTACACTCTCGCCACTTCCCGTTCTTGTCCAGTGCACTGATTCGCTCGCGAACAGCCAATCACAGTGCTCGTTTCTCACGATAGCCCGACCTGATTGTACATCGGCCAAGCGCGCCCCCTGCAGACGCCTAAAAAAATGGCTCTGACTTTACAACGTGGCGCTCTACACCAAACAGACGGCGTGTACCGACTCCCAACGTCGGATTGGTGTGTAGAGGACTCAAATCGCAGCTAAGTCGGATTGTAGAAGATATAGATTCCAAATCAGAGCATGCAACAACTGTTCAAATTTAGAAATGCGGACTATATTCAATTGTTCCAATCACAATCAGTAAAAACAACACCAACAGTGCCGCTGAGATCTCAAGAAAAGAAACAAATTCTGTCCAAAGTTCAACAAAACGTATAAGCCAACTGAGTGCATGCCCCAAAAAAATGAAATTGTCCTACCGCTCTTTAATACTTAGAGTTCGACACGAGACGTCCAAAAGGAACAATTGCAGCGATGAAGCCTGAAGATCCACAAAACAAAGCGAATGAAGAAGATTAAATGTTGGAATTGAACATCAGGAATCTGGGTCCAGAGAAGCCTCAATTTAAAAAAAAAACTGTCTGCACAAAATGTGCACAGCAATATTCACAATTATGCAGTATATAAACTCATTTCCGAACATTATACAAAGCTATGACTTCACATTCAAAATGTTCAACTTGAAGTTACACGTTGGCATAATCATCACATAAAGTACATCATAATGTCTTAAATTTGGCTGCTCCTAAATAACCACATTCATACTTAAAAAGCATGAATTGGAATGTAATTGACCTTACATATCTTGAATAGAGCATGAAACATAAAATGAACTAATCGCAACTCAGAAATGCATTGAATCGTTAAATGATGTGAAATCAAGTTTAAAATGTGTGGCCTATATGCAAACTTGTAGCAGAGCTAACGAATATTCTTCATAGAAAAACGCTACACGGTAACCAAACGACATGACTCACTTTACAGTTCGCACGGTTATATCTTTATGTTATCCTGCATTCCAATATTTCCCCGAGATCATTCATTTAAACGAATATTGAAAGCGTTTTAACGACTCGACAAATTTAGCATGCTAAACAAAAAAAATGCTAAGGACACGTGACTCACCGGGATAAGCACGTTTCACAAACATTTAGAACCAGGTCCAGGGTAGATGAACAATCGAACGTCCTCAAATATGTTTTTACGTGTATCTAAAGTTTGCGTGAGAATCTATTCTGCACTTAAATCGACTTCTATTTCCAGTTTAGCTTTCGTTTAGTCTTCACTATGCCGGAAAATCACGGAACGATGACAACGCCGAGTGCACTCTTATACTGCCACCATGTGGCGAACGTGTGAAGTACACCTCAGTCAAGTACAATGAAATTATGGAAAACTCGTACATGACCCCATAATTGGGCCAAATTCAGCGCAGGGTTCTAACTAATAAACATTTGAAGGAATGAATGGCCAACTCCCTTCACGTTCACCTCCTGCATTGCTCGCAGCGCATTTCTTTCGCTATTTTGCCAACAAAAGCCTTAGCGCAGTCTTTCTTTTATTTTTATTTATTTACGAGCGTGTTAAATCATCAAGTCATTTATGCAATGTGCTTATACAGTTTGTTTACAACACAGACATGAGAAAGCGGCAAAAGTTAACATGGCGATGCCAATCGATTCTTTTATTCATTTATTCATTTTTTTGTTTATTTACATTGGTGCATATTTTAAGCAGTGTAAATCGATTTAAAATGGATTTTCGATTAATTATTGCATCTCTGCAAATAAAATTTTGTTTTTATTTCCCAGGCAAAAGTAGCAAGTCTCGTCTTTGTCGCCTTACGCTGTCACAGAAGACAACATTGTGGGGGTGTTTGGATTTCGACGCAGCATGAGACTCGGCATTGTTTTTTGGGGCATTTGCTCTCTTTATGTTATTGATTTATTGTTGTAATTGTCTCTGTTTTTATCATCGGTCGGATTTTCACTTGATGTGCACCACTTTGTATGCAGCGATGCCCGTTTTTAAAATACTCTCAAAGTAAAGTTGAACTGAATGATCAGTCCAAATGCCGGACCATTTGTGGA
The DNA here is from genome assembly GCF_059441095.1 of Idiotropiscis lumnitzeri. Lineage (NCBI taxonomy): Eukaryota > Metazoa > Chordata > Actinopteri > Syngnathiformes > Syngnathidae > Idiotropiscis > Idiotropiscis lumnitzeri. The sequence goes on from NC_142400.1 coordinate 1,358,933, forward strand.
GCTCTGCCAGTCAACCAGTTGAGGAGCGTACAAAAGTGGAGTCGAGTCTTTGCACTTCACTACTTGGCACCACCGCAGGCCTCGCAAGTCCTTGCTGGCGTCAGCTGTTCACCGACGGATTCATCACATGCAGCCCACCTCTACTCCTGAATGCGCGCACACACACACACGCACACGCACACTTACACACGCACACGCAAACACTCTTCATCATCATCATCATCCTCGCGCCACCCACAGCACCTGCAAAGTCCAAACTTTGCTATGCTCGCTCTGCCAGTCCGACTCGGGCTATCACGCTCCAGGATCTATTCCAGATTTTAGCACGCATGCATGGCAAAAAAAATAAAAAAAATGAGGATGACGAGGGGGCTCACCGCAGCTCGTCTGCTCCCGGCCAGCATTCGTCACACTTGCGCTGCCATGATGGCCAAGCCAACGTCGTGACCTTTCACCTTTCACCATTGCCATACGTTTTGATCCGATTATTCAATGTGCTTTAGCCCACCTTAAAGGGGACGTCAACCCAAAAAATGTCTTGACAAGAATATGTTCTTTGCTGGCCCACTTGTCAAAACACAACATTCTGATTCATATTGCATTTGTGGAAGATGAGTTAAGCAGTAAAATCCACCCGTTTTAGGCCAGCTGAGGTGGCGGCCAGTTTGTCTCTTTCTGTCAACTAAAAATGACAAGTTGCTCAGGCCTCAACTAATAACCAATCATGGCTCAGCTTCAGAAAACAAGTGAATTATGGTTTGGTTTCGTTTTCAAAATGGGGCACACTGGTTCCGTTGGTTTCAGGCCTCAAGACGAGCTGCGAGAAGCCGAGCGACGAGACAGTTCCGAAGCCACACGACCTTGGCAACACTTTTGCTCGACACGCACGTTTATCATCTCCTCTCCATTTTATATTTGAGCGTGTCTCAGAGCAGATAAAACACCAACACAGGGAGTCCTGTCGTACTCTCCAACGACCCGAGCTACTTCCTGGCTAATGATTGATGCCAAGGAAGCGCTACGAGTTAGCACTAGCACACTTCTGAGGCAGCCTCCGTAGACGTCACTGACAAGTAGCGTTTTAACCGAGGAGGCGAACGAGGAGTGGCTAAACGAGCTTAAGTGAAATACAGAGTCAGTAAAGACCTAAAATAAGTGATTAGGTGTACAGTCGACTTTTAACACAAGTCTGGCCCGAACCTCGTTAGGGTGGAGCTATGAACAGAAATGTTGTATTTTAAACAATACGTATTAAAACATCAAAGAAGACGAGAGCTACATGGGCAATTTAGCAGACACTCTCAAACCGGAGCAAAATTCAATATTTTAATCAATTTAGCTTTGCTAAGGGACAATTTTAAGTTATTGGTGCATTTGGAGCCAATTTAACAGTTGATAATTGGCATAACTTCAGGTTTTTGACTTCAAATGTGATTCTCATTCACTTTAACGCCCAACTACTGATTTCCCCACCATACTAATTGTAAGTCTGCCTGCAAAATCTCATACAGTCGAAAAACAAAAATCTTTTTTTTTTTTTAAATGTTATTTTTTGGTGCTCCCACTTCTGAGTGGAAGTAGCTTACTTGGTGCTTCCAGGAAAACGACGGAACGTCATCGTGGCAGCATCAGCCGCACACTTGAACGCATCCTCACTAGTAGGCTACAAATGCCGCATGGACCCACGCTGCGTTTCGGCGCGCGCGCGCGCGTACGCGTGCGAGCACGCACCTGTCGGCTAGGCTGGTGCGTTCAAAACGCATATGGATGGCATGTCAGCCAGAGACCAGCAACGAACGGGGAGGAGGAGGACGATGGCAAGGGAAAGGGAAAAGGGAGGATGGGCAAAATCCAGAAAGCGGAGGGTGACCACATGAAGCTGCATGATTGTCCACAGCACTACAAGAAGAGGAAGAACGAAAGAAAGAATGAATGAATGAACGAAAGACAGATAGAAAGACAGCCGTACCTTGGATGGGAACATAGGACATGTTCCAACGGCATTGAACGGAGGTTGTGGCAGGTCTCGGCGTTCCAGGAAGCAAACACTGTACTAAAAAGAAAAATGAAATAAAAGAAATGCAATGACTCAAAAAGAAAAAAAAAAAGACAGGCGGCGTATTCCTTCCTATGGGAGCCGATGATGATGATGAAGATGCCAATAGTCCGCCGTGATCACCATCGGCATCCTAAAAAGCGTCATGATAAGAAGAATGATGAGAATAATCCACCGCCGCTTTGCGAAAGCGCGCGTGGCTCCCTCCCGATGCATCAAAGAGGCAGGATGCACAAACGTGCGTGTGAGTGGACGCGCGCGCGCGTGTGTGTGTGCGTGTGCGTGTGTGTAGGGGAGGGGGGGCACGAGTGGGTGAGAACGAGAACCAACTGTCGTTATGATGAAACCCACTGAGGTTCCAGGCAGGCCACGCCCCCACGGCGTTAGGATTGGCTGCCGCATCCGGGCGGGAAGGCCAGCCAACGCACAGCAACCACGTGACCGTGCCGAAGAATGAAAATAGGGAGTAAATTTGGACAAAATCTGCAACGCAAGCACGTTTTGTCGGGCACCACAGTGGGTCTGAAAAATGTTTTAATGCAATACGTTTCACATTTGAACGTTTAACGTTTATGATAAATTGACTTCTGTTTTTAGGAAACGACACACAGCAACACAGTCTAGTTCACGTCACTGGCGAATGCCTTTGGTGGTATCTGTTTTTTCCTTTGGTTGTTTTTTTTTTTTTTAGCTTAGACCTATTGAAACACTCAACCTGATTTTTACAACCCCTCCCCTATTTTATCATAGAGTAGCACAGTTACATAGCTAGTCATTTTGATTTCTAAGACACAAAAAGGATTGCTTCATTTTGTTTTGCAGAGTACTCAAGTCAGACTTATCACGAAACCTCATGTTATTATGTCATACTAAACTTTCATTTTACCTTGGGTGGCAGCAGCATGCTTCCGCAGTAGAAAGTGTCTTTTCTTTTGATGGAAATTGTTTTAGGAACTAATATTCCCCTGTGATTAGCTAAATAGCAATACAATACAACATAATTTACACAACGCCAAATGTTGCTATCGAAAACCACTTTTATATTTTAGACAATGAAGCAAAGCATCCTCATAGGCAAGACACTTTCTTCTTCTTCTTCTTTACCTTTGGTAGTTGCCAAACAAACTCAAAAGCATTTTACTGTGCGTACTGCGGACGTTGACATTACAAAAGGCCACGCTTGCCTCCGATTGGGCGCCCGACTGAAAACCGGAAGTGCATCCGGCGGAAGAAACCGAAGAGCCAAAATGGCGTCGTTTTCTATGAGGGGGAGCGGACGTTGCATTCTGTCGACGTGGGAAACTGCAACTTCAACAGGTGAGACGAGCACATTTCATTTGATTTACAGTTGTCGTTTGTTTAAATTATATATATTTATTTGAATGATACAGTTTCAGGAATACGTGTACCTCCCCCTCAACTCCAACAATCATTATTCCAAATAAATCACCCATGGACGAGTATATGGGAACAAAATGCAGCATCGAGTTTTGGTTGAAAAAAAATAAGTGTCGTCGCCACTTGGTGGTCAAAAGTAGCAACAGCACCTTCAGGTTGAACTCCTAAAATATAAGTAAGAAGTGAAATAAGCCACAATTCGACTACAATCAGGAATTAACGCAAACAAATTAATAAGGATGTCGTCACTGTTTTGGCCTCAAATTTAAAATGATCAGTAAAGTTTTGAAAATGCGATTTTAAGCACTGCTGCTTATCCATAAAAAAGCAAGTGGCATAAAAATATGTCAACCATTCATGATCAAATGACGTGCAAAACAAACATCAACTCCGTGTTGAAGACTATTTTCTGTCTGGTCTGCCACCTAATCAGTCCCGTCTTCATCCATCACCATTTAGTCTGCTTTGCAACTGCAACAAACCACCACTTTCCCATTTGCAAGAATCGGAAGGCCTTGCAGGAAATTTAGGAAAAAAAAAACCCCAAAAAAACAGCAACCTTCTCTAAACCTCCATTTGGCGGTGCAACCCCAAGCACAACGTGTTGTTGACAAACATTTTTAAGCGCCTCACTCTCTTGATCACAGTGCCACTTGTCGTCAACATGCTGCTCGTAGTTGGCAGCACTTCCATCGCCCATCTCACCCAAAAAAAAAAACCAGAATGCTCCCAAACCAAAGCAGTTCCAGTACATCTTTGTCTTTATTCCCTCCCTCCTCCTTTTTGAGAGAACAACCTAAAACGAGCACTTGACAGGTACAAACAGAGCATTAGAAAACACACTGAAATACATTCAACACCATCGCGGCCCCTCTTCCGTCTCTAATACAAAGCTACCAAGTCACTTGAGGGGCTGCAAAGTGTCACGTCGTCTCCAGTGTTGGAACGAAAACGACTTGTCCATTGTTTCGATCAGCAACGCCAATCAACCCACTTTGCGTGTGTCGTATCAAACACAGTGCTGTTGTAGAAAATAGAAACTCTGAAACTTTTCAAGCACGCTCTTGTCGTGACAAACAGTCAGAAACGTACGCAACAAGCACAAGAGAAAACAAAAGTTCAATATCATCAGATCAGGTCAAAATGTGATACATTTCACACGTTAACACAAGTTATGACTTCCACATTCAGGAAATCGAAACAACCGGTTCACGCGTCCTTTTTGGGTCTTTGAAATTGAATGTATTGGCTCCCGAGTCACACTGCTTTTCTAAAAGCCGAGAAAAAAAAAGAGTAAGAGAGTTAGCGAGAGAGAGAGAGAGACACTGAAGCGATCGGCGTGGCTGTGTGAAGAAGCAATTGAGGTTCAAAATCAGCATCTTAAATGACGTTTAATTGGAGCAAAGGGATGAAGTGCAATAAATGCGGCCATCTCGACCGTGCGACGACGGTCCCGTGAATTTGTCTTGCGTGACGACGAAAGTCTGACAAAGATTCCAGTCCGCTCTGCAACTACAGCTGCGTTGGGGCGGGGCATTAGGCTTACCGCGGTTAATCATCCAAAGCGGCTAATGTATGTTAACAAATTTGTTTTTATGGCTTAATTTGGCCATTGCGACTTTTGATCAAGTGTGTTTTGTAGCCCGGAAATTATGGTGAGGAGACGTAAATAAGAAATTAGCCAGTTAATGAGCTTTAAATGTTTATTAACTCATTTACTGCCACGAGACGTCAAAGATATTTTTTTTTTTAACTCAGCTGGAAATGAATGAGTTGATTATGAAACCTCTGCCGTCGGCTTCTCGTCATGTACAGACGTTTTCTTTTTTTTTTTATTCTTTTTTTACCGGGGGAGGGACTGGTGAAACGCAATTTTATGGGCTGCCTCGATTGCCCGCCAACGTCACAAAGAAGATCCACCTGCGGCGTACCACATCAAAACGTTCACTTTAAAATCAAAGCGTCCATAAATCGCATTCAGAATCCTGCACCTCAGCGACGGAGATCTTATTTTTATTTTTTTCGTTGGAGATACGCTCAGCTTACTCGAATTGCTATTTATCAAATCTTGTGTGAATGATGGTCGCCGCGCCGGCACGCTCCGTTGTTGCCATGTGAAACGTATGTGCGACAAAAACTGTTCAATTCTTTCTGTCTATGAAATGAAGTCATGACGACATGTTTTTAGAAAGTACAATATCATAAAAGGATATTTTTACCCTTAAAGAACACATGACAACATTTTGTGTTATTTTTTTTTTGGAACCCAATTCGAGGCTCAAAGATGTTTTGAGATGAGAGTATTTCCGGAGCGAATTCAACTTACAGCTCAAGGCACCACTGTACAAGAACCGGACGCATCCGCTTCCGCTTCGGACGTGTTTGGAGCCGTTTGTAAAGCTTGAAAGTGGAGCCGCCCGCTTGCTGCGCCGTCAGCGGCGGGCTGGACGAGCCTCGGCCTCCAAAAAGGCAACACCACAAAACGTCCCGGGAACTTTTGGAGTCGCCGGCCAGCGCACAAGCACGTGTTAGCGAGCGCGCAACGCAACCTGCTGCATTTTGCCACCTTTTCGTCGTCTTTGCGCCTTCCGGTCCGTGCGTGGAGTTCAGTACAAGCCCACGTTGTCCCACTCCACCAGGTACTGCACCTTCCCGTCCGGCGTGACGCGTCTGGCCAGGATTCTCACCGCTTCGCCTCCACCCCAGCTCCTGGCAATCCGTCCGTCTTCCGCCCCGTCACCGCCGCCGAGCACGTCCGGCGGCGGGTACGGCGGCAAGTCGTGGAGCAGGATGGCTTCCGCTTGCTTGTGTCCCGGCTGGTGGAGGTGCTGACCCGAGTTCAGGGGGTACGGGAAGCAGGGCGGGGCGACTCGACAGCTGTCGTCCATGCTGGGGGAGGAGTCAAACAACATCCACAACTAAGCCGTGAATCGAGTTGAGTTTCTGAAGAAATGTTCAACGGATTCTTCAGTCATCGCAAAATCATGTAGTAGGGCAGTGCTTCGCAATTTTTCTCCATCACGCCCCCCCTAGCAACTCTAAATAATAGCATTTTGGTTGCATAACAAACCTACACCGTAGAGTTAATACTCGGTGGGTAAGGAGAGCGCCACTGCCAACTACTGGAGTGGAGGTGCAATTACGCTTTATTGTACTACGGCGAAAAAAAAACCTTCCCCAGGGTCACCCCCCCCCAACATCGCACCGCAGCTCATCAAAACGCTCCGCAGAAGCCTGAGAACCGTCCTGATCATTTCAATCTGTAGTGTTGCAGGACAAAAATACGAAAAACACGCAGGACGGCGGCCCTCGAGGGCATCTGGCGACTTTCTGCTTCGGTCAGAAAAGAGACCAAAAGTTTGACAAAGTCAAAGCAGATGCGGGCAAATGTCTGATTTTTTATTTTTTTTTTAATTCCAATTATTTACGTGGAGGATTGCAGGAATTGGAAAATATTTTCTGCCCACAGGCTGAAAATGCGAGGATTTGGACAATTTGAAGTTCAACAAGGTCTGGAAACGATGAACAAGTGACCAAAATCGTTGCGGATGCTTTGAATAATCGCGTAGTTGCGGATAATTTGATGAAGTGTTGCACGTCGTATGGGCGCGAATGTCGAAATGGTAGAAGAGCAAAGACCTGTTGCAGGGATGGAGACCTCTGGAGAGCGCCGTGTGGTAGAGCGCGTACATCCGCTTCGGGGGGGAACTGCGGAAGGGAAAGCAAAATGGACGAATGACACGCCATCCGAGCTCACACCTGACCTTTCACCACAACTACTTTGGCAAATTTGACTTTTCCAGTCCAACTGCACGTTTTTGCTAATCAAAGAACTACAAAAATCGGCAGAAATGTTTTTCAAACTTGAGCGACTTCAATAATTGAGCATTTATTATTTATTTATTTTTCTCTGAATTGAAGAGGGTACGTCACTTAGACAATCATTTCAAAACTTGTTTTCAAAGCAATAACATGATCCCAGAATGCACCGGGCGGGTAACGCCACACCCTTCAACCCTCGGCCGCCAAACCAACAAAAAAAGAACGTGCGTCACCTCAGATGGAGTTCCTCCTCAGTCTTGGCGGGGGCGTACAGGCCGTCCCCTCCCATGTAACCATGGCAACATGGGAGCAGCTCAATGGCGTCGGACGAAACCGGGGCCGGACAAGCCTGGACAGGAGAGACAAAGCAAGATGGTCGACATTTGCGTTCAAGGAAATGCGGGGACGGTGGACCTCCGTTGCTCACGAAGGTCGCGGCTCAAGGCCAAAGCAAAAAGCGGCGACAAAAAGTGACCATTTCATTTTATGATGCGAGTTGAACAACGTTTGAGCACGTTTGGGCTCAAACCATCCCGCAGCTTATATAAAACGTGTGCCACGCCTTCTTCTGGGAAAAATCACATTTATTCGTCGATGGCAGTAAACGCTTGATGACAAAAAATGTCCACAGCAGTCACTCGTCAGCTTCTCCGGTCGGGCTGATTTTATTGATTTTGTCATGTAAGCCGATATATATTTCATGAGAACAAACTTTGAAGGCAGCGTCAGCTAAGAAACGAGCAGCGTTGGACTGATTGACGGCTTATTTGCACAGCTCGGGCACTGACCTGCGTCTCCATGATGCGACGCTTTGATTTGCGCGACTCAGGCCCAGACAGCCTCCTCTGGCACGCCAGCGACAGCGGGCTGGAACGCAAACCACGACAAATCAAAAAACATCAACACGCACGTTCATTATTATGCAAATGAGATGTTGGCGAGGCAAAGAAGAAGAGCAAAAAACATTTTGTGTATCAATCACCCAAACATGAAGAGGGCCTCTCCTTTACGGCGGGATCGACAGCCGATGTTTTCAAAGTTACGAACGGCGCACGCTGAACAAAGTGGACCACTCGGAACCCTTTTCAAAATAATCATAATCCGAGTTTTTTATCGTCTTACTTTGTCATGAGACAGTAAATGCTGTTCAGCGTTGGAGTCCCTCAGAAAATGTCCTTGTGCTGTTTGGCCACTAGAGGGAGCGCTGACTTCATACGATCAATACGTGGCCCAACGTTGGCCAGCCTAATTGTGTGTTGTTTTTTCCTTTTACAAATCTTTTAAGAAAGATTAAAACAAAAAAAAATAGGGAGGGGGGGGGGTCATTGGCACCAATTTGGTATTTTTATGGCCTAAAAAAGCTTGGGCAAAAATACTCAACTTTTTTGGGGGGGGGGTGCAAAGAATTACAATTTAAAACCCTTTTTTTTTAAACTTGTATTTAGTTTCCTGTCTTTTGCTATTGTATGAAGTGGCCTTACTTTGCTCCCGAGACTCTGCACCTTTTCACAAAATTATCAGACGCCAAATGCCGACGAACCGCCATTTTGAAGTGTTGGTCAAAATGTGACTTGGATTAAAAAATTCGCTGTTAGTTCTGCGAGCGGTCGGGATGACGCTGACCTTCTGCGGTGGGAGATGTTGATGGGCGGCTCGGTGATGAGCGGCGACGAGTCTGACGGCAGCGGTGGCGGGGCTCGAACCTGAAGCCCGAAAAGACACTTTTTCTTCTTGATTTCTTTTCCAGAGACAAATCTGTGCAAAAAAAAAAAGCTTTTGAGTTTGCCAAGATTTAGATTTAAAGCTGCAAAGAAACAGGTTGTGACAATTTTTGTTATGATTTCTGTCAAATTCAGAACTGAAATGCTTCGGAATTGGTTGAATAGTTAAAATGTGTTAAATCTGTCTTTGGGAATCCAACTTAAATTGATTGTTCAAAGAATTGTGCATCGCAGCCCTAATAATCATTTTATTCTAAAATGACAATCTAATGATTTCAGTTTCATTTTTCACTCAAAACCTTTTGAATTAATTAAATATTAAATTATTCAAAAAATAAATGAATTTGAAAACATCTCACCGGTCCTTTTGGGAGTTGAGTGCGTTGAGGAGGTTGTGACATCGCTCCTGCCTCGGCGTGTCGGAGAGCTGCGCAAACCAAAGTCAAAACGCTTAACGCAGACGAAAATCAAATTCCATTGAACTTGTTAAAATTATTTAGCTCTTCCAATCGTTCTTTGGCAATTTATACGGACTAAGTGTATAAAGTAAAGTAAAATGCTTGTTTGTAAAAGGAAACTATACTCAATTGTTTTTTTAAATTCAAAATAAAAGGTCAAATACATTTGTCTTAATATTGTTTCCATTTATATTTTTGTACCCCCCCAAAAAATATCATTTGAATTATCATGATTTCAATTATTACTAAAATAATCGTGATTCATATTTTTTTTTCATAATTGTTGAGCCTAACCTAGTAGCTCCTGATTGATTCTGTATCAATGTTGTGAGTTCCCAATTAAGGACGTCCATTCATTTTTGGGAAGGTCACACTTTTGTCCAAAAATGTTCTTCCTCTCAAATTCAAGTAATAAACAGGTCAGGTCGTCATCTTTTAATGTTTCTTTGAATCTCTTTTCCAGATGATGTCAAGTTTGCACTTTTCTAATGCTTTGAATTTGACTTTAATGACAGTTAATGGGCGTCAAGTCTCGGTTGCAAGAACAAAAACAACAACCAAAAAACGGCCTGCAGCATTTTGCATGATTTCATCATGTGACTTTTAAGCGGAGCGTTGACAGTACCGCGCCCAGGAGCAACGAGTCCCAGTTCTCGTTGGCGAAGGACAAGATTTCATGGTCGAAATCAAAGTACTTCCTCTTGCAGCACAGGGACAGGTGGTACAGAACCAAGTGGGCCAAGTCCACCCTGCCGCGCAAACAAAGAAAGGACATGAGCGGCTTCGGACCGGATTGTCAAGTCAGCAAATTTGACACCCTCACCAGGTCATGGGGAGTCTTTTGACCGTTTCTGCTCCTTTGTTACACACCGAGCACTGGAACTGATAAAACCTGAAAAAAAAGGCAAAGACAGCATTTGACTCAGCTTTGCGACGAGACCCAAAAAAAAAAAAAAAAAAGTACAAACAGGAATCAAAAATCTCAAATATATTCTTGCTTTTTTTAGCCACAATGGCCGAAGGAGGGAATTTAATTGCAGATACACTTGCGAGGATATTTTCAAGACGGACCTTTCGAGAGAAGCTCGGTCATCCGACGTCTTTCTGTTCATTATTTGTCCAGCCGTGGTGTCATAAATGATCGTATTATGAGGGCGATTCATTCAAGTGGGACTTGACCGAAGGTCCGGGTGGGAAGCGCACGGCCCGCCCAGAGTGCTGCCAAGCGCAATATTGTCATGACTCGGTTTTGGCAAATTCACCAATTTGCACGACGACGCGGCGTGTTCGCTGTCGCTGAAAACAACTCTTCGGAAAGAACGAGAAGACGCCGAACGGCTGTTCGATCGACGCGTTGCCGCCGAACACAATCAGATCGCTCAAGTCGCTGCTGTGCGGCCGACCCGCCATCTCGGTTGACATGGCAACAACATTGTCTTGCATCAGTCGGCTGAAGGTCACGCGGTGGGGGGGGTGCAAATGTAACATGCATCACATGCGTGCACGTTTACGATTCCACATGAGGACGCAGGCAGGCTTCCGTTTTCCTCCATCACCTGCCTGGCAGATGTCGCAGCTAAACGCCAGCTCGCCTTTTCACTGGCTGTCAATCAAAAGCGCACCCCCCCTCCCCGACAGCACGGGTAATAACGTCGTGTCGAGGCGGGTGTTAAACCCAGCTGGCTAATGACAACTTACAAGATGGCTTTGTTTTATTCGGCGCGAGAGATGCAAGCCTTCATCTTTGTCCTCTGAACATGAAAGACGCCCAAGCGACGGAAGCGCCGCTCGCTAACACGACGTCACGCGTTCTTGAGCGTGGCCGAATGCCAGTCAACAAAGCGTTTCAAATTGCTTTGAGATGCGTCAAGTGGCAGTCCGGCCTGAAAGAGACGCACAACGCCGCCTGCAGCCAAGTGTTCACATTTTTTTTTTTCCAATGCAATTAACGATCCGTAGATTTTGCGATTGGCGAGCCCGTCCGGTCCAAACGACTGTAACGACATCTCCCAAAATCTTGACCCTTTTTTGCCGGTCAGTCCCCCGCCCTTGGGCCGCAAGCTCTGTCGCCTTCCGGCCTAGAACCTTCAGCCTTATTCCTAAAATTTGTCAACACCCCGTCCCCGTCCCAAAAATGGACGTCCAGCTGGTCCGAATTCCGCCGCACTTGCCTGTCCCCGTAGAGGAGAGGCTTGGTGAGACACTGAGTGCAGGCCTCGTGGAACCACTGGCCACAGCTGGCGCACTGAAGCATCTTCAGGTTCCACCTACACGCGGCAAAAAACAAACAATCCGTCAGTGACGTCGTCCTTGAGACTTTTGACGGCGTTGGGCTCACTCACTCGCCGGGTCCGGCGCAGTAGCAGTAACACTGCTGCTGATTGGACAGATGCTGCGCGTCCCAGTCCAGCGACGTCAGCTGATACGGCAGCCGAAGCTTCATGAAGTGCATCAGGCGGGCAAAGCGGCCACGTTTGATGGCACCGCCTCTCTGGGGGGGGGCGAGAGGGGGGCGGGGCTTTATTGGACACGCACACTTTTTCTTGTCTTCTCTACTTTTTAAAACAATCTCGTTCCTTTCTCAAAATGTCCTTTTTTTTTTTTTCAAGATGAGCGAGAGGAGCGTTCCAACCTTGGTCGCGACGGCAAAGACGCACTGCCGACAAATCCACGACTCGCTGTCGGCTTCGGGCTCGATGTTGGGCGTGTGGCACTCGGCGTGGTAACCTGATGCGGGAAATATGTCATTGGTTTCCCTTCCAGTCACGGTGGCATTGGGAGATGTGAGGGGAGGGCGAGGGGTGGGGGGGGGGGGGGTCAGGGTGGGATGTCACATTGATCATTTATGACAGCGCCTTGTTTATTTTCCTTTTCCGAGTCCAATCTTTAAGGTCAGAGCAGGAGAAAGTTGACGGTGCGTGATGAGGTGCTCGTCCTTACCGTGACGACATTTCAGACAGTTTACAAGGGGTTCTTTAAGAGGCGGAGCCTCGCAGATACAGCAAACTTCTTCCCCGCCGACTGCAACTGGACAAGAAGGAAAAAGGGGGGGCGCAATAAAATAAGAGCTGCGACGATTAATCGGCATCTCATTGATTAGCAAATGAAGTGAAAACTTATTTGATAATCGATGAATCATTTTGTTTAACTTCAAACGGTCCGAAGCCTCAAAATTACAAACTCTTCTTTCAAAGGAATAATGATCTTTTTTTGTCGATAATGGAGCAAAACATCATTAACAATCTTTTTGTGCATTTTCTCCACGGCCCTTTGGAAAAAGTTTTGGGATAAAGCAGTGGAAAACGTGTTTTTAAGCAAACAGTTCCAAGTTTTTCTTTACGAGAATGTTTTCCATGCCCCCACGAGTCCAAAGGCAATAATCGAAGAAAAAGAGCCTTGATGGCACCAAAATGAAGCCATCCATTTTCATCCAGCTCAGCAATTTTGACAGCGCCCTCTGCTGTCGACTCAAATGAACATCTACGTGCCTTCGGGCTCATCTTGGCAAAATCACAGTTGACCTCTTAGGTCACGTGATGTTGACAATGCGAGCCCGGCGGCGCGCTGACGTCAATTTCAGTCGACAGGTGCGAAACGAAATGGACGGACGGATTCGTCTGAGCTTGGAGTTGATCGTGAAGAGCTGAGAAGAGTTTTCCTTACAGGAGTGGATGTCTTTTCTGAGGACCCAAAACTCGGAGTTGTCCTCGAATCTGACCAGACAGCATTGCTTGACGCCGTCTACCTGAGGTCGGTCGGTCGGTCGGGGGAGGGGGGGAAGGCAGGGGAGGGGGGGCGGACAATGATTGACACAAAGCGTCACACAGCAAATGTAAAAAAAAAAATTTAAAAAATAGACTTACTCGCTTGACGTTGCCCAGGTAGAGAAGCCCGTCGCTCCATCTGGCCAGCACATCATCGCCCTCGCTCACTCCCCCCATCCTCACCCCACCGACACACACACAGAAATGTGAAAAATGGGATTTATGCGCTCAACACTTGGATGACGAGAGGAGATGGCCGGGAGGAAGAGGAAGAGGAGGTGTTTACACACCCTCCCCCCTTCCGCCACCCGCCCCCCCTCCCTCCAAAGCCCCCCCCACCACCACCACCACCTTTTCTCCTTTCCTTTCTCCTTGCTGGATACGTCGTCAGTGAGGTTAAACGCCTCTACCCCCCCCCCCCTTTTTTTGGGGGGGGGGGTTTGAGGTGAACAAGAAGACGACATGTGCACGCGAGCGAGCTGCTTGTCATGACGACTGCCGCTGGCGTTTACTTTGACCAGCAACAAAACTTGCCTACCTTGTGTCGAGTCCAACTCCTTCCGTCCGATTTCCTTCCGTCCTTCCCGTCCGGGTCACGCCGATTCGCGGCCAAGCTGCGTGTGCATCCTCCTCATCATCATCATCCTCATCTTCATCCTCATCACCTTCACCGCTGGCTGCGTGTGCGTGCGTGCAAGTGTCAGTCAGGAGGAAGAGGAAGAGCAAGTCGTAAGCCAGCGCGCGTCCGTGCTTTCTGCGCCTCTCTTCCTTTTTGAATTTAGATTTTTTTACCTTCTTCTTATACCTCAACGCCACTGATTGCCTTTTGCCGTTTCAATCTGAGCGACCGCCAGCGTGTATCAAGCCGCCAGAGACGCCATCTTCATCCTCCTCCTCCTCCTCCTCTCTCTCTCTCCGTCTCTCTCTGCCAGCGACTTGTTGTGACGCAGACATAAAACACGGAGATAGAGAGGCAGGCAGACACAGATAGAGGGGGGAGGCTGCTAGGTGACGGCTGGATGGACCCCCAAATTGGGGGAAGAAGATGATGATGATGACAGCGCACGGCGGGATTTGGGGGATGGGGGGGGGCTTGGTGGCACGAGGCCAGCGCGCAACCTCTAAACGGTCAATTAAGCGGCCAATTAGGGAGTCTTGAAACAGCTCGTTAATTGCTGAGGCTGGCTGGAAAATTGGGCTGCAGGGATGCCCCACGGCAAATGACATCACCGGTATTTATCGCCTGTGGATGGCGCACCTCAACTAAGGTGCATTTAACAAAAACAACAACAACTCAAAGGTGCTACCTTAACCCTTACTGTTCGGGTCAAATTGGACAGCCATTAAAAGGCCGTTGACATTCAAGTCGGTTCAAATTCATGTTTTTTGTGTCAAGTCAATCCAAATTTATTTCTATAGCACTTAATCACAAGAAAGTCTAAAAGGTCTTCACGTGTCCACAGTTGACAAAAATTAACGACATCCCCCGATCTTAACCCTCAGGAGGGCAAGGAAAAACTAAAAAAATAAATAAATCTTAAGAAACCTTGAGAAGGTATCACAGACGGGGGAATCCCCTTCCAGGATGATAACGCCACAAAGGAAGGCTGGAGCCAGAATCAAACCCTGCACCTCCGCACTTTGAGGCCAGTTGGCCTTAAAACAATGCTTTTAAAATACAGTAGCATCAAAGTCTTCATTAAAAAAAAACAGACACTTTTTATTGTTGTATTGTAATCAAGCCATGAAGTGCCATGACCTGACTGCATGGAAACAGCTGATAGATGATTTTATCCACAAACGAGCGGTGAGAAACATCCAAATTAAATTTTAAACTCTTCTCTGAAAAACTAATTATGTATTTAGGACATTCCTTCTCAAATAGGGGGTGTGGTGTGATGTCTGGAGGGTGAGGGCTGGTCTGACCTCAGGGAGAATGTTTTTTTTTATTTTTTTCTAGCAGTAGTAGAATCAAGTGTAATTACACATCGACTACAGTAGGTGGCAGTGGCGCACAATCATGACGTCTGTGTCTTAATTTGCTCAAAAACGGCTGGTAAACAAATAAATTACAAGCCGCATGTTGAAAATGGACTAAGAACACACTATATTGCTCGTGTGCATTGAACGGAGCAGCTATCAAGGAAAACAATGTTCACCTGCTTCCAAACTACTGCTATGGAAAGTCTACTCACACGCAGGCACGTCAGCTCTTCTACGTTTGAGATTTTGAGTTCAAACGTTTAGTCACGCCGCCAGCCAAAAAGGCGGCCTGGCTGAGTGCGTGTGCGTGGGTGTTTGTGTGCGGGGGTGGGCGTGTGTGTGTGCGTGTGTGTGCGTGTGTTTCAAAATGGCCCCCGGCTGCCAGCATCTTTCCTCTTGGTGGTCTTTGTGCTGCAATACAAAAAGTGTCCACCAGGAGGGGCGCATGACACGTTGAGGAAGATGCCGCTCAGTTTCCATTGATTGACGCCCTAAAAAAAAGCTTTCTTTTATTTCGGTGGCTATTGTCGACAATGTTTCTTTTTTCTTCTCTTAACTTGATCGACACATGATGATGATGATAGCGCCCCCTAATGTTTGGTTGCCTGGTGTGTGCGTGTGTTTTAATTTAATTTAATTTTTTGTTTTTGTTCATTTTTTTCAACATGTGCCGCGACTGCTTTTGGGAGACTTTCAAACATCTGCAAACATTGATGAGAACTGCTGTATAACAAAGTGCAAACCTCAATACTTGAAACAAGCAGCCCACATGTAAAAGCCAGTAAAAATAATTAAATAAATAAAATAAAAGTAAGTAAACACTTCAAGAACAACTGGAGATAATTCACGAAGGAACTGTACAAACACTTTTCTTGTTCTTTTGTTAATTTCAAGGTTTTTACATATCGATGAAACTCAATAAGAAATTCACGAATATTCGCAAGGGGTTTAGACATCCTTATTTTGTGTCAATAAAACTAGCCAAATCACAACATAAGATTGATCACAAAGGACAAAGACCTGTTATTGTGTACAAAACTTGTCACGATATCCTTTACAGAAATTGTAACAGCATGACAATTGTTTTCTTCACAAATATACTATTCAAAAGCTCTCCGGAAATTTTATGACAGAGAGCAGCTAGAAAATAAATGTAGAATTGTTGTTTGGTTGTTTGGTGGCGACGCTGTTGCCAGCGGCGGTGACGTCACACTCCACGTGTCGTGTGTGAGAGAGAGAGCGTGCGAGAGAGAGAGGGGGGGGGGCGGCCAGAGCGTGAGTCACTCTGTTGGTCGCGTATCAGCTGCTCGCACAGGCGCAGCGGCCACGCCGATAGCGGACGAAGGCGCGGCAAGCAATTTGGGAGAGGCGGACGACTACGCCCCCCCACCCCCGAGCGAGCAAACACCCTCCTGCCCCCCATCCTGACACCGACAGCCTCCAGTTCCGGATGGGCGCGACTTCTCCGTCGCCGTCGCCGTGGCCGTGGCCGCGGAGTCCACCAACCGCATCCAGCAGCTCCTCGTGAGGCCGAACCGAACCGAGCCGCACATGTTGTAAGTTGAGCAGCTCGCCAGCTTCCTCCTTTGAAAACCTCTTCCTCTTTTCGTCACGTCATCGTGTGTCGGGGTCACGTGAGCGTGCATGAAAACGACTTGACAAGGAACGTCCCGGAAATGAAAGAGGATTTCAAATTCATTCTCGCCACAACGCGTTTGAGTTGCCGCGAGATACGAGAGACCCAACTTGCGAGTTGTTGAGATATGAGCTGATGAATCGACGGCGAATGTTGGAATCGCCAACTTTCCTGATGAAAAGTTGTCAAAACAAAGCCTCTGTCGTGAGCGACTTTTTAGCGACGTTGAACAAAAAAAAAACGTGATTACTCAAAATTTGGACTGCATAATGTCATTGTCATTATTTTTGCATGAGGCGAGTACCACCGAAATTTGTGATCTAGGTCAATTTGGGAGCGATGACAGCAATCATCTGTGAGCATTTTGACTGCATCAGACGTGGCGCAAATTTTGCGTTCACATTTGCAAGTTGCAATCAAAGTTTGTTGTTCATTTTGAGTGTTGCATTCACTGACCGCATTCTTTTGTGTTGTGCGGATGACTAAAATTGTTGTCAGATTTTCTGTAATCCTTTTTGATTTTGTTTTCAATGTTGAAATACTCGCTAGTTTGTTTTCAGTAAAGTCGCTTCAAAATAGGGACGGCCCGATACTACTTTATGATAACCGATATCAATACTGCAGCCTTGAGCATCAGTCGATACTTTTTGTCGTTTGTTCACAATATGTGGATGTAATTTGCGAATATTGCTCAAATATTTTCAAAATAATCCTCGCTCAGCAACTGCTCATGTGACGAACGCACAGGCACGTGGCAAGTTGGCAACCATGGCAACAGCTCATCACGCAAAGTGAAGTTGAGTAGATGATGATATCGTTTGGCTTGATGGATTGGATCGGAATCTTTCTTCTTAAAAAAAAAATAATAAAAAAATAGAAAGACAAAGTCTGATACCGATCGATTTATTATCTGGCAATTTCAGAAAAATATTTGAAAAATTGTGATAATAATCAAGAGCAGATGCCGTGCATAACGATTGATGATTTTTTTTTATTTATTAATTTTTTCCCAATCTCATCCTGTCCGGAGTGTCTCCACACCAACCAAATTGTAATCCTGATGCTGTGCTTTCAACTTGCTGTGTTGTGTTGCGTTTTCACTTTGAGTCATCTGGGAGCAAATGAATAGCGGCCATTCATTCGCGGCAAGCCGCGCGACTGAACGACGGACGGACGGACGGACGAGCTGGCCTCCAACCGTCCGTGCGGCTGTTGAAAGAAAAAAAAAGCTGCAGCAATTCAAAATACGGGGCAAAATGACACAACGGAAAGTTGTGCGTGCCAACACTCTTACCAGCTGCCGCCATTTTTGCCACACGAGGGGGAGGAGCGAAACATCTCCGTGCACAAACTTTTGCCATTTTTTTTTCTGTGGGCCAAAAGTTTGTATGTGACCACTACTTACTTTTTTATTTTTATTTTTTGCAACGACGCTCTGCACTTGCATGTCCAATATCAATTGCGTGTTTGTTTTTCAACATATGTGGCCTGTGAAGGCGATTGTGACCAAAACAAACGCAGAATTGAGAGAATCCTCCACCGAGGACTCGACATATCTCAGCAGCCCAGCTTTTTTTTTTTTCCCCTTCACACAAGGTGAAAAAGCAAACAGGCATTTTACTGCTGATTGGCTGCTACCCACTGCACAAGTAACCAATCAGAAGGTGCTGTGGGCGGGACAACCTGCTTCTGCACGCGGGGCCACGAGCACACCAGAGAAAGAGAGAGGAGTGTGCTGCTGCAAACCAAAATAAAATAAATATAAAAAAATAATTTTAATTTATCGGCCTTGAAAGTTAAAAGAAAGACAGATGCGGATTATCGGCAAAATGCCAAATATCGGCCCCGATAATTGGTCATCACTAATTTGAATAACTCAGCAAAAATGTGTAATATCCTAAAACAGATTATCGTTCAAGCCAGACTTGAATCTCCTCCAAAAAATGTAAACCTGCGTCTGACTTTGTGTGTGTGTTGTTTTTGCATTTGTGTGTTTAGCCTCTGCGTTTGTCGTCATGCTGCCCCGTCACATACGAGCAGGTGGCTACGACCTGCCGGGTTGCGAGTCCAGCGCCGTGCCCCTCCTGGCTTACCGGCCTCTCTGCGGCGAGCTGCCGGGCGCGCCTCACGCCAGCGTGCTGGTGAGTCGTCATTCGAGATGTTCTGCAAACTATCGGGCGCGAAGGTTGTCGTCAATCATGTCGAATCAAACGCAGGCACCTTTCATTGAAAATTCTCGCGTCACATGACCAAATATGGACGAGTTTTGCCGTTAGCGGAAGGGCGGCGACATAGAAAAAGGGAGCAAGTGAGAAGGTCGCCTGCATGTGTCAACTTCCCAGCACCACTTTGCAACTCTGTTAATGTTTAACCCGCCTGATGAGGACGCCGATGATGTCAAGGCGCCTTTTAGGGACAAAGATGGAACGAGAACATTTGGAAAGGAGGAAAAAATTGTCAACGAGTTCCCTTCAGTCTTTTTTTCTTTTTTTAATTGATTTGTTTGTCTTAAAGATTTTCGTTGAAAATGTTTTTCATGACTCATTTCTTTTATTTCTCAATTGACCACAAAGCAATTGATGCAAAATAATTTCAAAAAAAATTTAAAAATACAACTCACTGCTCACCATTCACACCACCACTGGCAGCAGTTTTATTCAAATTGGATAAGATAAGATAAGATAAGATGATCTTCATTTGTCCCCACCGTGAGAATCTTGGAGGTTTTTTGAAGCCTTTCTATGTCTTCTTCAACCTCAGGCCGCACGACGTTTGGACGATCTTACATTTGAATTCTTGACCCAAACGACTTCAGCACTCTGCAACAAACAATAAAATAAAAAAACAAAATAAATAACTGAACTAGATGGTATGATTTGGGTAGAACTAATTTGAGGGAAAAAGCCGAAACATGTGGTCGGCGTCATCTTGATTCTTTGCCAGCGTGGGCAGACCCGTGCACGAACCTCCTTCCTTTTGTCGCCGTCTCGTCTTCGACGCTGCGCTGAATATCGAATGCGGCTGCCGCGGGCGCTCTCAGTTGACGGCGGGATCCGATTTCTCGGCCGGCGCCGCCTCAAAAACGGAATCCGATACGACCGCTCGCTGGATTTGAATGACGATGTTGGACAGTGCAAAAGTCGGTCGTCTCCGGGGGGACCACGCGTTCCGTCAGCTCGTTCACGTGTTCTCGAAAGGACTCAAACACTTAATGCAGAAGGAAATATTCACTGGGGCTGCCTTCTGGTGATTTGGCCACCGGGGGCAGCATGATAGTCATAAAGGCACAAATGAAGAAGACTTTCACAACTACTCCAAGTGAGCCAGTAAGCTGTCGAAATTGTTGTCGTTTTTCGCGGAGCGTGAACAGCATTTTCCTGCATTTTGTTGTTTGCATGTGCTGCTCCACCATTTGTGTACCAATATATTCATGTTTTCATGACGCTGAGCTGAGTTTGATGTGGTTGTTTAAAATAGAAAATGTGAAATGCATTTTCCATGTGGATACATTTGCCTGTTTTTCATGATCGTGCTTGAAGCAACTTCATAGCACAATCGTGATTGGCCGACTAGAGCTGACACTTTTTTTTCTGGAAATGGGGCATCTTAGAAATAGAAGAGAGCAGATAGCGGTTGCCGAAGGCTTGCAGGATGAAAGGCTGGCAAGACGAGCAGGAAGGAAGCCGTTGTGCCTGGGGAACACCTTAAAAAAAAAAACTCACACACGCACACACACCCCCCCACACACGCACGCACACACACACACACACGCACGCACACCCCCTCACACACGCACACACACACACGCACACACACACATTGGTTGGCCTCCAAAAGCAACTCTTTGTTTTTTGGCTATTTTTTCAGTGCTCATCTGAATGATCGCTCAGGAGAAAACATTTGCAAGGGCAGACAAATAAACGGCTCGGAATCCAAAACCCAAAACTTGTTAACTGTAGTCGATGAGTTGAGAATTAAAAGCACCAGGAGGGGCAAACTTTTTGGGCCTGGAGGGCCACATTCGAATTTTAGATGTTGTTGTCCTTTGTGGATGAACTTGTCGCCGTGTTGTGGACCGGAAGACGAACGGAATGGCAAAAGGCCGACAAAAGCGTGTCCGGGCGTCCCTCTTCCTGTGTTTGTCGCCACTTATTTTGCACTTCCTGTGCTCGGCGGGCCAACTTTGAGCAGCGGCGCACCGCAACAAACGACGAGCGGCACGTTGGCTGGTGAAAGCCTCCCACTCAATGTCGTCGTCAGATGTTTGCACAAAGCTGCTGACATAAAATGCACTCGATTGCTAAAATGATAATCGGCAATTACTCTTTATTATAGAACGGCCGAAAAAAAAAACATGTTCCCCAGGGTCACACGTGCCCCCCTCAGCATCGCCCTAGGGGGGCCCACCCCACTATTTGCGAAGCACAGAATTAGAGGGATGCACAGCCCGAGAGTCTGCGCCATTAAAATCGCAACATGGTGAGGAAGGAACGAGCCCGCCATTGTCAACACAACCGGTTACTTTATTAGCTGTGATTCGATCAATCGTTTCAGCTGGAGAATCGACACCAGACGTAATCAATCCTCTGTCAAAATTGCTTTGTCGTGATGATTGGTTGCGTAACTCGCAGCCGAACAAGGACAAGGCCGACGTTTTGCATGAAGGTGGGTGCGCGGCAGCCCGTTTACGCTGAATAGGATGGTCGGACAAACCGGTTTAACAAAGTCCAGACAAACACAAAGAAAAAATAAAGCGCAGAAGAAAGTAGAGAGGGGGCTATTGTTCTGGAAATAACTCGGCGGCTTTTGCTTTGTGCGTTTATGCGGTCGACTGCTCACGTGTGTTTAATTAAGGGTGTGAACATTTTTGTGTGCAACTCAGTCGTGTATTTTACTCTAAAAATTGTGACTTTTGTTTGGCAAAATATGGCAAATGCTAAGTACAGACATTGGCCTCCAGGGGGCGCCACTAAATTCAGACAAATCCAGTTCAAATTCAACGTCGTTTTTTTTTAAGCACACAAATAAAAGCAGCCGATGAGCCACTAGGTGGCGTCCTCAGACAACAAATAAAGATTAGATCAGCTCACAAACTCAAATAACCCATTTGGGTTTGATCACCATTTAGGAACCTTATTGTTGTTTCTTTGCCATTGTTTAAATGAAAATAACACTTCCAATAAAGCACACCAAAGGCAATAAAGTTTGACATCGTCACTCAATTTCCTTCAACACCGCAAGAATGTCCGTGTAGAAAACAAGCACGATGGCACAAAATTCTGCCAGCTGAGAAATTTTCTCTCGATTTATTGTTTTAGTTGGCTTAACAATTACAATCGAGTATCATTCACATGTAGTTTTGTTAAAAAAGAAAGTGACCCGGTAAGAAGCAAGAAGCGCAGCACGCACGTTTGTTTACGTGCAAGTGTGTTTAAAGGGTGTGGCCAAGCTGACGCAGGCAGGTGAGGGCGGGGTCAGGTACAGTCTCGGGGGGGGGGCGTGGGCCTTTGCCACAGGCGAGAGAACCGCGAGTCCAGACTCTAGCGGCCGTAGCTTTGTCCTCGGCGAAGCGCCTTGGAAGAGGAAACTCGCCGGCCGCATGCGACAGAAGGCGCAGCGCGCAAATGCAAAGAGCTCCTGCGCGTCCATCTTGAACATTTCCCGGAAGCTCCGCTGCTGCTTCCTGTCTGGACTTGCCAGACCAAAGGTCAGCGGGTTCTCCTCGTCTGTGCGCCGTGCACGTGCACGTGCACGTCTCTTTGTGGCACTCTGCAGTTTATGTCCCAGAATGAGTGTGTGTGTGCGTGTGCGTGCGTGTTGTTGCTTCTTGGATGGGAGCAATTCCCAAAGTGGAAAAACTGGTTTTGGTGTTTCGCCACGCAAGCCTCGCTTGACCTTTCACGACTTTTCAAAGGGAACTTATGTCGAAGGCGAACGTTTGTTTGTTTGGCGAGTGCCTCTCGCCGTCGAAGGCCAGCCGGCTTTGCGTTTGACTTCAAACTGGCAAACGAAGCCCCCGCATACCGCTTTGTCTTTGTCGTCCTTAATGACGAGTTGCTGTCTTGTTGAGCAGGAAGCGTGCGTCAAAATGATTGGCAGCTCTTGTTTTGTTTACACGAGTCTCACGCACACGCCGGCCTCTTTATTCGGCCCAACATGCGACCATGTAACGCCACAACATGAAGCTCATCCACACCAAAAGTGGCAGCAACCCAAAACTTAAAAACAAGCTGGAGCAAATGTCGGGTGGCGTGTAGCTGAGAGTGAAGAAGTTCATAAATCGGCTGCAATGGAGAGTCGGCTTGTGGTTTGCATGAATCAAAGATGAAAAGTTCTGAATTGTATCTATTAATAGTTAACGTAACAAAGCACTTGAATTTCATTTCCCTTTCATGTAGCACTCGATTATCTTTCAAAATAAATTCAAATACAGATGATTTGAGTTGGGAAAAAAAAGAATGTTGGCGTCACAACCTGTAAGAATTCAAAAATTCTACTTGTGGCCATTTATGATTTTTTTTTTTTTACTCTAGTGCAGTTATTTTCATTTTTAAAAAAATTTTCTGTTCATGCCCTTGTATCATTCGGTTTATGTTCTTGACCTCATCCATAATATGGTGAGACTAAATTAAATATAAAAAATGAAATGATTTTATCCCTTTCACACACTCCAAACACAACCAGACTTTTGAGAACGGACATTGATTTTTTTTTTTTAAGTGCTTGTTCTTACTCTGTCGCTCACGTGGTTCTTCCAATAAGAGACCAAGTGTGCTTGCTTCAAGTTATTTGTTATGCTCAGTTGACGTTTTACTGTAAAACTGACACCGAAAACAAAAGGATGGTAAACATCGTAAAAACTGCGACTTGAACACACACCGCAACAGCGCAGGTAACGATCGAGCGCCTTCGTACTACACGGCAAAATTGAAAGTTAAAGTTGTAACTTTGGAGATGAATTCACATGAATGGTAAAAAAAAAAAAAGATGCCACTTGTAAAACGTGTCCGGGATGAAGCGTCCCTCTTTGATGTGCAAGAACACGTTTCGATTGTGTGACGCCCTGGTTGTGTTTGGGTGGCTCAGGTGGACTCGTCGCCCATGAAGACGACGTGGTACTGCCCGCTGGATCTGGTGAGGCCACCGACGGCTCTTTCGGTTTGCTGACAAAAATTGAATGTCATGCGTTTGTGTGTGCAGTCCACAGTGGAGGAGGAGGAGGAGGACGGACTCATCTACACGGTGGTTGTCAAACAAGTGGCCGGCTCCCCCACGGTGAGATTGGCCATCGTTGTATGAGTGCATTTCACCAAGATATGTGAGAGGTTTTCACTTGGGTGTGTGTGTTTCTGTTGTGTCTGACCATATTTTTTTTTGTAGCGTGTGAGTGTGTTCTCATGATGAGAGTGTTTCAAGAGTGTGAGAGTCTTTCACTTATATTTGTGTGTTTCGGTGATGTGTGAGAGCGTTCAAGTGGTATGTGCAAGTGTTTAGTGTATATGAGTGAATGTGTGTTAACTGTGAGAGTATTTCAGTAGTAACTGTGAGAGAGCATTTCTACGCGAGTCTTTCCGTAGTGGATTGTGTGTAGTGTGTGCGTGTGTGTGAGAGAGGTAATGGCTTCCCGTGTGCTGTTTTGCTTTGCCGTTGCCGTGGCGACGCAGTCGTGCGTTTCGCGCTGCCATTGCGTGAAGGCGGGCACGGAGGAGAAGCTGACGCTGCACCTGCTGCGCGCCTTCGCTCTGGGCGACCCGTCCTTCGTCACCATCTTCCTGGCGACCTATCGCTCCTTCACGTCCACACAGAAGGTGTTGGACGTCCTCAGCGACAGGTAGGGATGCTGCGGTTTCCACGGCGACGACCAACGCGACCTCACTCGACATTTGATCGCGCAGGTTGGAGCGACCGCCCGCCGACGCCGATGACGGCCAGCCGGGGAAATCCTTCAACAGGTCGCCGACACTTTCTAAGACACGCGACAGTCCCCAAAAATAAAAATGCTGGTGATGCGACGCAATCAGTCTGATGAGCAGAAAAGCACATTTATGTGCAACTCTTCCATTATCAAATGAAGCGACAACTATTCCCCCCAACAAGAAATATTCTAGGATTTGCGAGTGAAAACAGACTGAAAACATTGCAAACTTCTGCTATCACTTTGAAAAACACTCATCGACATTTTTGTAGATTTTCTGGCGGATGTTGTGGTTCTTTGATCTAATGCACCAATTATTGGGGGATGTCAGATCCAAATAATCATTAGTTGCCACTCTACTGTGATTTTTTAGGTTTTTTTTGCGATGCAGCTTGAAGGCGCATTCGCCCCACCGCCCGTCTTGTTCCTTCACCAAATTGAGTTGGCACTTGAGCAACATTGTGACGTTAGCTGGCGTCATCTAGTGGTGGGAGTCTGAAGCGCACTCGTATCTCATGTCCAAAAAACTGGCGAGGCCTCGAACCGTTTCACGGGGAATCTCGTTGAGGCGAGGAACTCGTATCTCAAGACACCGGCGTACAGTGTTCCCCTGTCAAATTATGCTTCCTTTTGAAGCAATCCTTTTTTGTTTTGTTTTTTACTGTACTGTATCAAGAAGGCAAGTTGCGAGCCTTCAGTGTAATACCGCATTGTGCCACAACATGCCATTTGGCAGCACTGAGCTCTTCTGCAAGACACGCAGCGTCATGAACGGCAAGAAAAAGAGTCAAAGAAATACAACGCTAACTTCTGTTAGCTCGTAACACTGTATGTTAGCATTACGCCATCGTAAGTTTCTTATATCTTTAGTTGAACATTTAGATGTTTAAATATACAATACTTTTATTCAAAAATCCTTCTTTTTTGGGGGGAATCTATTTTAAACTGGATTGGAGCGCATCCTCGGTATTCCGTCCGTGAGCAAGTGACATGAATGAATGTCTCTCAGGTCACTCCACACATTCGACGAAGGCAAAACACACGCGTGGGTGTCCCTAATGTTGTGTCCTGTACTGCCTCCTCCCCCGCAGAGCCGTGTGCTCGGTGTTCGGCGCTTGGCTGGTCGAGTACCCGGAGGACTTCCGCGGCCTCAAGGAGCCTTCGCGCCTCCTGCGGCTGGCGCCGCTTCTTCCTCGAGACTCGCCGTCCGCCGCCGACCTTCGAGCTCGCGTCCTCCGCCTGGCGGAGGAGCTCAGCGAGAAAGCTTTGCTGCCCGACGACACGCATCGAGGTTGCGGCCTTGGACGCGCACGCACGCACGCACACACGCACTGCCCTCTGAAAAAATTTGCTGTTCTTTTTTGGGGGGGGCGCTGGTTTTATTTATTGTTTTAATCCACACTAAGTCATTACAAGTGTCAAGGATATTTTTTTAAATCTCCTTTTTTTATCAACTTCTCTCTCGGTTGTAAAGTTAAATACTACATGACAAAGTTTTGTTGCCAGAGTTAAAGACTAAAAAAAAAATGTTATCCATGAAATGTTTTGTTTTTTTTAATCGGTAATTGGATTTTTATTCTGTCACTAATTGTAATCTGCACAAGGCTCTGAGAATCTACATCGGCCGGCTCCTATTATCAACATTGTTTTTGGGGTTGTGTGTATTGTTGTTCATGTTTTTCCCCCCTCGCTCCCACGCAGACGTGAACGTGGCCAGCAACCCGCCGTCTCCGGACCGCCGCGACTTTGAGGCCGCCGCCATCCTGGACTTCCCGTCGGCCGTCATCGCCGAGCAGCTCACATGCATCGAAACGGTGAGAGCAAATTTTTTTGGGGCATTTGTGCGATCTGCATGTGTGAGGCAGCTTTGCACTGCCGTCCGTTTGTCTTCGTTTGGGAATCAGTAGAAAGTTTGGTCCAATTTCTCCACACTTGGCAGATGTGCTCTCTCGGGAGATTGAAAATTTGAAATATTTGTTTGTCCGACAGCTGCAATTGGTTCCAGAACGCCCGCGATCCTCGTCAGGAGAAGTGGCTCGGCTAATGGATGGATTGTTGTTATTAGTATAGATTATGAAAACGTGATGTGCTCGAGGGAAAAAAAAAAAAACAAAGTCCGATTTGCAATCTGTGCAAAAAAAAAAAAGATTGTTGTTGAGCAGTGTAAACAGTCTGTTCCTGGTTTTTGGGGGGTCTTCAACGTATTTGTGAGCTTTCCATTTCTTTCAGTGGGGAAAGATGATTTGAGATACAAACGCTTTGAGTTACAAGCTTGGTCTTGGCACAAACGAGACGCATAAGTCAAGACGGAATTTGATTTTAGAGCTGCGTGTGTGTTTGTCTTCGGTGCCAAAGTGGTCCCAAAATAAAATGTGTTGTGTGTGTGTGCCCGTGTGTGTGTGTGTGTGTGTGTGTGTGACAGGATCTGTTTGTGCGGCTGGTACCATACCACTGCCTGGGCTCGCTGTGGTCTCAGCGTGACAAGAAAGGTCGCGAGGGCGCGTGCCGCTCCGTGCGGGCCACCGTCCGCCAGTTCAACCGTCTGGCCAACGCCGTGCAGGCCTCGTGCCTGAGCGGCGCCAGCGCTGGCCGGCGGCGGGCCAGGCTGCTGGAGAAGTGGATCGCCGTGGCCCAGGTGAGCTCGCAAGTGTGCCGTCACCTACGACGATGCTCATTTTCAAATCGCCTTTGAATCATCTTTTGCACCTCTCACTGGCTCCTTTTCGTACTCGAGCCCAAATTTCATCAACTCGCTGTGAAACTGAACACGTGCACACACAAGGGACAACTCAGACAAAATCAGTGAACTTTTCGACATGCAACGTGTGTGTGTGTGTGTGTGCGCGCTTTGGCAAAGGCTTGTCGCGCCAGGAAGAACTTCTCTTCGCTGTACGCAATCGTGTCGGCGCTGCAGAGCAATCCCATCCACCGCCTGAGGAGGACCTGGCAGGACACAGACAGGTACCAGCACGCGTGTTGAGCGCCCCCTACAGTTTCCTAGTGGTCCTCAGTACTTGATTTTAGTAGACCTATAAAAAAATATTGACATACTTTTCTAAATTGAAAATGAAATCTCTTGGATACATTTCTCTACTGGCTTGATATTTTTGTTTTTTGTTTTATTGAAGTATTTTACATAGTTTGCAAACATCCAGCCATACGAAATCTCTACTTTGTCGCGCCAGCTTTGACATCGGCGATGATAAAAAGGCACACATGCAAATTCTTCTCTTTTTTTTTTTTCTTTTTTTTTACAAAGATGTAAATATTGTTGGCGTTTTTTCACCTCCATTCGGCGCCCCCTACTGTTTGCTTATTTGACCACAGTGCAACTTGGCGATGGGGAGGTGTTCGTCTCCAATATCCATTTCATTTATGACTTCAAATAATGAACGATATAAAATTGCTGCATGTCATTTTTTTCCAGGGAGGCAATGAGGAAGTACGAAGAGCTATGCGAAATCTTCTCAGACAAGGACAACTACTCGCAGAGCCGAGAGTTGCTTAAGGAGGTGATGAGACGTCTGAGCATATATGAATATATTCTTGTGGGATATTTTCTTTTTCCTCTGCATCGTATGACTCTTAGTGCCGCACTGATGAGCTACGAGCAGTCGAGAGGTCTCGGTGGACAGTAAACTTGTCTGTCTGTCTTCTACTGCCCCCTGGTGGCAATATGCATTACAATGATTTATTTATTTATTTTTGCCAAGGGTGTTTGAATGGATTTATGGCATTTTCACTCAGTTCAATGTGTAAATGCGTTTAGAAGGTCTTTGACCAAAAAAAAAAAAAGCTTTTTTTTTGTTGTTGTTGTTGTTTTTTTTGTGTGTAGGAAGGCACATCCAAGTTTGCTAACCTGGATGATCGCATCAACAACAAACATGACACCAGGGTGAGCCCAATTCATATCGCATATGAAAAAAAAGGTACCACAATATGATGAGGTCATCCCTTGTTGATATCAAGAGAAGAAATTGAGAAATTCAGGAGCTGCAAAGCAACACCCTGAGAGAAAATTGTTTTAAATTTGTGCGTTGTGATTTAATGGCGCAATCCAAATCATAGTGCCGTTGCTTGTGCTGTGCCCGCCTTGGCCACCAGGAGGCAGTACTCTACGATGCAGTCAGAAAAATGTTTCTTTGTCGGTTGCTGCAATCGTTGCCCCTTTTTTTTTTTTTTTTGCCTTGGATTATTGTTTAGAATTGTCTCCATGTGTTTGTGTTGCTTTGAAAAGCGTGACTTTGGATGCTAATCATGAGCATGCCACTTTGCATCATTTGTTAGCGTTCCGCACTGCGGCTTTTGCCAAGATGAAGTTGTGTAATTGTTTTTTTTTTTGTTTTCCTGCTTGTTTTCTGTTTGCGCAGTGGGGCGCGTCGCCGACTTCGCAGGGGACCGTTCCCTACTTGGGCCTGTTCCTGACCGACCTGACCATGCTGGACACGGCCGTCAAGGACCGGCTGGAGGTCAGTGGGTCTCGGCGCACTACGGCGCTGTTTGTCGTGCTCGTTCGGTGACTTGTGTGCTCGTGTCGTGTTGTTGCAGAACGGCTACGTCAACTTTGACAAGCGCAGACGGGTGAGTGGCCATGCACACTTTGACACGTTAGCCATCCATTTTTTTTTTTTAAGCAAGAGCAGAATGCCAGCACCCCATTTTTGAGTCCAAGTTGCACTTTCAGTAAAACAATTGCAACCTGACACTTTGCGACTTTCAAGTGAACTCAAAGCAAAATCAAGGAAAACGAGTTCAGCATCAGTATTTAAAAATTGGGAGACATGGTAACCGCTTCCTGATCTCGGAACATTTGTTAGCCGATCTGCGGAGAACCGCAAGAAGAAAGGAGGGATTATGACAGAGCAGATGTGGAAGATGTCGTCTCTTCTTCAGCAGTGGACATTTTGGAAGGTCGTTTGAAATGTCTGCCACTGTCCCACTCTTAGCTGACGACGACATTTTGCATGCGGGAAGGAGGCCCGTCAGCACCGGCGGGTCGCGCTCGCAAGCTGACGCCGTCATTTCTGCTTCCCCCTTTTTTTTTTTCTGTGACAGGAGTTTGAGGTTTTAGCTCAAATCCGACTGCTGCAGTCGTCGTGTAAAAACTGCGTCTTGGTCCCTGATGAGGCCTTCCTGCGCTGGTACCGCAGCGTCCCCACGCTAACCGACGAGCAAAGGTAAAAAAAAAAAAAAATCTCAAAAAGTGACTTTTTTTTAACCTATACAAATTTATATTAAGATCTCTCATGTATAAAATCCATGTTTTTTCCCTTGAAATTATGAAAGTTTGTATGCGTGTCACGCTCTCTTGTGTGTGTTTAGTTACAGGCTGTCCAATGAGATCGAAGCACCGAGCGAAGCGGCGGTGCAGCCCGCCCGCTGCGTCGGCGTCGGCGTCATCACACCAGCCGTCATCATCACGCAGTGCCCCGAGTAAGCCAGCGTGCCGCTCAAACGTGCGGCGGAGGTTTTTTTTTTTTGACGCCGACTTGTGTGCAGTTTAAGTCGCTCCGGGAACAGCCTGCCCTCGGACGCCGACGCCCCCTTCGACTCGTCGTCGCCCGTCAACAGTTTGCTCTCCAGACTCACCAAGGCAAGCGTGGCCGTCGCTCAACATGCAGACAATGGATTCCACGAGCGTCTTTTGCTTTTGCTCCACAAATTTTCTCTCGTGTGCTCTAAAAACCTTCTGGAGCAATCGGCATTTATATTCAAAGAAAAATTGAAAGCAAGGAACTTTTTTTTTTTTTTTTGACATATCTTTCTCTTTTTTTCAGTTTTGTTTTGGTATTTTTTTAAAAATATATTGTTTAAAATAAATTTTTAATTGAGAAATTTAAAAAAATAATCATTTTTATCTCATTATAAAAATAATGACAAAAGTTTAGTTTAGAAAAGTGTGGTACTTTCTTGAGGAAAAAAATAGATGGAAAAATATGCAACTGGAAAAAAAAAAGTTTTCAAATGTAATTGTTTTTTTCTTCACCCCAAAAAGCGACAACAAAATGAACATTTTTAAGTTTTGTATTTTAAAGAAGTTAGAAGTTTTTTTGCAACTAAAAACAATACAAAGTGATTTTCATCAAATGTATTTTTTTTGTTTCCAGCACATGAGATCCCCGTCAGTGTCGTGTCTGGACGTGGACACGTCGCCACCGGCGACGGCGCTGCCCGCCAACGACATGGCGCCCTTCCAGCTGGCTCCTGGGACGCCTCCCAAATCCCACCGCCGCTCGGCCTCCTGTGGCAACAACCCGTCCGCCTCCGCCAGCAGGGGTCAAAGTTCGGGGCCCGACATGCGCATCATCAGGATCCGCATGGACCTGCACGACGGCAACTTGTACCGCAGCATCCTGGTCAGTGGACGCTCGCACTCGAGGGATGAAACACGATGGAGATGTCCCACAAATGTCGTCCTCCTTGCGCAGTTGGAATGCAAGTCTTGAGTTTTTCCGTCCGTCCTCAGGTGACGAGCGACGACAAGACGCCGGCCGCCATCGGCTCGGCGCTGGAGAAGCACAATCAGGACCCGGCGCGGGCGTCGGCCTACGAGCTGATTCAACTTCTGCCTGAAGGGAAAGGTGCGCTCGCTTAAGCCCCGCCTTTCGGCGCTTCACCATTTGCCGTTTCTGTCGAGGATGCACTAAGTTGAGTTTGGCTTGTTAGTGGAAATTTTGAGTCGTAGGTTTGGAATGTGAATGGATGGAGGGATAGACGGACGTCTTTTAGGAGCTTTGTGCTGCATTCACAGATCAGGCTTTTATTTTCATTTATGATTTTTTTTTTTTTACAATTGTGGTTTTGTTAAGGTGTTGTTATGTCTGCCAAAAGCATAAAAATGTTGAATGATTGTGGCAATACGTCAATATTAACGTATTTGAATTTCCTGCGCATGAAGTCCGTTGAGCTCAGGCCGATATAAAAGTCTAAAAGTAATGCTTTGGTGCCATTTGGTTGCTAAGGAACTGCAAGGAGGAAAAGATCATAAACGATTTTTTTGTGCCAAATGGCCAAAACGTTTATCGCTTATACTTGGTAAATATTCATTTTGACTTTTGTTATGTAAGTTTTTGCAGACTCGTTTTGATTTAACTTAAGTACAGGATTCGAAAGAGTACTTTTTAGTTTTTTACCGCGCATGAATGTGTAAATGTACTCTTTTCATGAGTGAGTAATATTGGAGTATCTATTATTTTTGTACTTGAGTACATTACATTTACATGAGTATTTGTCTTATTTTCCATGGGTACTTGTACTTAAATACAGAGTGAGAGTTTTTTTTTTTTTTTTGTTTGAGTTTTTTTTTTCCCCACACGCGACTTGCGAGTGATGCGAATGGCGCGGCTTTTCCCTCAGAGTTGCTGCTCCCGGCCACGGGCAACGTTTTCTACGCCATGACGTCATCCAGCGTGGACTTCCTGTTGAGGAGGAAAGCCAGCGACGCGTCTGTCGGCGGCTCGCCGTCTCTCGGCCAATCGGAGAGCTCCGCCGCCGCCACGTACCCGCGAATCAAGGCTAAGGGAAGGAGATTGGCCCGAACTCTCTTTTGACGCCAACCCAGCGCACGGCACTTCCACTTCACTACCTTGGATTCCATTTCATGTTGTTGTTTTTTTATTTTATTTTATTTCAGGGAAGTGTCATTTTCCTCTGCAATTTTATTTGATCGACTTTATTTTATTTTTTTTTACAACTTCAGAATATATTTTACAACTTCTCCCAAATGTACTTTTTAAATTTATTTCAATTGTTTTATTTTCTCTTAATTGTATTTGTTCGTGTTTCTTGTAAAAAAAAAAAAATAATTCTGTGAATATGACTGCATTTGACTTGAAATCATTTTGGTTGCTTTTTCTCTCTCACCAAATAATTAGCTATAATTTCATTTGACATTTTGTCTCTATTTTAGTTAGTTTTATTTTCATTTTAGTTTCTAGAGTGCTTAAATAGTTTTGGTTTGTTTGTTTTTGATGAGTGTGCGTACCAAGTGTTGT
Source organism: Idiotropiscis lumnitzeri (assembly GCF_059441095.1). Taxonomy (NCBI): domain Eukaryota; kingdom Metazoa; phylum Chordata; class Actinopteri; order Syngnathiformes; family Syngnathidae; genus Idiotropiscis; species Idiotropiscis lumnitzeri. The sequence continues at coordinate 1,391,680 of NC_142400.1, forward strand.
CCACCAAAATGGCAATCACAGCATGTTTACGAATCTTCTCTTCATTTTTTTATTTTTTTTTTGCCAGCTGGTCAAGTTCCAAATAAGTCGCTTTTTTTTTCTTTTTTTTTCCACGTCTCCAATTTTGATCCATTATTTTGCACTTATCTCCAAATTTCGTGACAGTTTTTGCTTTATCATTTTTTTCCACACATTCAGTATGTCCAAATTTGTCGACATTTTTCACGTGTCTTTTTATTTTTTGCATCGATGTCCAAATTTTTTGCTGCCATCTCAAACTTTTTTCCACCTGTTTTTTTTTTTTAAGTTGAGTTTTTTTCTATTTTTGTGAGTTTACACTTCTCAAAATGTCCCTGCATTTATTTATTTTATTTTTTTTTTGCCTGTATCCTCTTCAATCTCATGTTGAAATGTCCCCTCGCTGAATTCTCTTTGCTTTTTTTTAACTCCAAATTTGGTAAGATTTTCCACATTTTTTCCCATTTTCTCCAAATTGATTTTTTGTTCCAAATGTTATTTTTTTCTGCTCCAAATTCTGATTTATCTCCTCCAAAAATGTTTGAGCAAATGTCCACTTTTTTTTTTTTTGCAGATTTTTTTGGTAGGTTTCTTGTTTGTTTTTTTTTCCTCTACACACCTACAAATGAAGTTTTTTTTTTCAATGCGCATTTCCAAATCTGTGTTGCTTTCCGAAACATCCAACCATTTTACTTTGTTCTGATGGACTTTGAAATGTCTGCACTTCAGCCGTTGAAGCAAAAAATAACTTTTTCCACTTGTGTGTTGCGCGTGAAAGTGTGTGAAAGCCCAAATCCGGCCGTGCGTGCACTGCCAATGAGGCCTGCCGATTGGCCGAGGCGGCGCCAGCTAGCCGATTATCCTTTTCTCATATGAAAAGAAATGTTCATCTCTTTAGTGCCTCTCTGTACAAGGTGCTCACTTCTCTCATGTAAATATTTCCAATAAATGTCCTATTTTTGCACACGCAGATGTACTTTTCTTGCATAGATTTTGTACAACGCTCATTAAACAGATCATGGGCACCACACGGCAACATCTGCTGTCATCTTTGCAAGAAAAAGCTCACAAAATACTTCCCAAATTAGAAAATGGAGCTTTTTTTTTTTTGCCAGCATTTCCAAAATGTTTTGGACATATGGACCAGTTTTTGTCTGTTATTTTGCAAGCATCTCTAAATTTGGAGTTTCTTCACACATTTTTTCACGTATCATTTTTTTTTTGCATCAATGTCCAAATTTTGTTTTATGAGTTTTTTCACACCTGTCCTTAAAATGTCCATTTTCAACATCTTTCGGGTCATCTGTCCACATTCTGCATTCTGCATTGTTTTTTTTTAATTTTTTTATTTTTTACCCCACACCTATTAATATATGGTCATTTTCCCCCCAACATTATGTACATTTTTTCCTAATTATTTTTTCCCAAATATTGGTAATTTTAAGAGTGATTTTTATTTTTAATATATATGTATAAAAAAATTGAGATCCAATCTTTTTTGAAGATTTTCTGAATTTTGATGACGATGCAAGCGTCTCATTTGTTCAACGTGAATTCGCCTCAAGACAGCTTCCGGTTGGCCTCGGCCTGGCACGGCTGAAAGTCCAGCGCGGCGGCCCGGTACGCTTTCCACACGGCGGCGTGGCGCTGACAAAGCGCGCCGCCCCCTCGCTTCTCCTCCGCCTGGTTGCGGTTGATGTCGGCCACGCAGAGCCAGCCTCCCCCGCTCCCCCCGGGCGCCGCCGGCTGAGGGCTGACGGCCCACTTGGAGTGGTCCTTGCTGTTGTTGTAGGGCGACAGCCCGCCCGGGGAAAGGCGCGTGACGTCCAGCACTTTCCAGCCCCGGCTGCAGTTGGATGGCAGGATGCCGCCCGAGTGGATCCAGAACTGGACGAGGAGGTCTGAGCGCAGGGTGGGGGCCACCAACGACTGGTACAGGCCTTCACCAGGACAAGAAAAAGACGAGGAGGGTGAGCGCAACATTCCGCAACTCAAATACTTGGCAGTTTAGTGCCGCAGAACTGTCGTGTGGGCAGGTCTCAAACTCAAGGCCCGGGGGCCAGATCCGGCCCGCCACATCATTTTATGTGGCCCGCAAAGGCTAATCATGCACGACTTTGTGTTTCTTGCTAAAATACCAAAATTGCAAATTGTTGTCAATTTTAAAAACGTTAAAATATTGCAAGCGTTTTTCTTTGTTCCCTTTCGATTTGCAAGCATTCAGGCACGCTGCTACGTGAAAGAGGCCGGAATTGAAAATGCCCTTTTACCGTCGTTGAAGTCGGCGCCTTTGGCAAAGCTGACGAAGTCGGTGCCGCCTTTGGACGTCAACGTGACGCTGCGATTGGTGGCCGGGACTCGAGCGCCGCGTTTATGGCACACGGCGGCCAGGGCCGGCGCCGCTGTCGCAAAGGATTGTGGGACGTGGCAGTCGTACACGTGGGGCTGATTGATCTGCAGCTGCTCGCCTGTCAAAGGGTAGAACGGACTCTCGTTAGAAAACTCCTTTGGTGCGTAGATGTATTTATTTTTTTGTCTTTTGTAACATTTACCGATGGTGTGGAAGCGCTCCAGCGGGAAGGTGACGCACAAGAAGCTTTGTCCAAAAGTGGCGCCGCTGTCGGGGAAGCGGTAGCGTCCCGCTTGTCGAACGGGAGGAAAAACGGGCGTGCTGTGGATCAGCCAGAAACCTTGAGTCCTGTCCAGCAGGACCACACCTCCATGCACGGAAAGAAATGCAACAAAAGGTCAGAAACGTAATTATTGTCACAATCGTCAGATGAGTCAAGGAGATTGTGCGGCCGACTGCAGCTCCTTGCACGTGTGCTTGAATGTTTATCGCGTTCAATAAACGTTTAGTTTTTTGTTTTCCTTTCACTCAAGTGGCGTAACAAACAAATGGTGTTTTTCTTTTCTTTTTTTTTTTTTTAAATGGACAAATGACATTTGTATTCATTTGAGTGGCACACAGAAGTGCCTCAAAACGGCTCAAGTGCTGTTTTGTTTTGTTTTTGAGCTCACCTTTTGTGTGTCCTCCTTTGTGGTTGGACTGATACTGGTCATTGTAAAGGATGTACGCCACTTCTGCATTCTGACAAAAAGAAGAAGGGAAAAAAAAATTGTGTTTAAGCCATCATGGCTTTGGACACATTTCTCACGAGTGCTTTTTGATTTTAGCGAGAGCAGCTGAGAGAGCGAGCGAGCGAGCGCACTTGAGCCTGCGAGTAGAGTTGTCCGAGCGTCCTGCCCAGCGCTCCCGTGGTGTCGTTGATGCTGCCCCGGCCGGGCGTCCAGACGACATTGCCCTCGTCCAGCAGCAAGTACTTCAAACCTGATGACAAGCCGTGCTCCTTCGGCAGCTTGTACATGTAAAACCTCAGTCGGCAAGAAAGAAGGCAGAAATACATTTGTTAGCTTTTTTTTCACGGGTTCAAGAAACGGCTTCATTGATTGGCTGACGAGGACGCTCAGCTGAAATCGTGCCACCGACCAATACTTTCCTCAAGTCCGTTTTTCAACGGCTACCTGTGGATGAGCGTCTCGCCCAGCTTGTGTGTCAAATTGCATTTTGTAAGCTCCCGCACTGACTAAGAAAGGCCTGTAGATGGCGACATTGCATCCCTTGGGATTGAAGATCAGCACAGCTTTTGAGTAGAACATCAAGACTAGGCAGTGGATAGGATAAGATATTTGGTAACGTCAATTATGAGGGAGAAAAATGTCAATGTGTTGGAAGTCGGACAGATTTCGTAACGTGAAACGCGGGATGTAGATGTGCGCAATCAAAAGAGTTTGCGTTGAGGTTGATCGTAGAAAGTGTGACTCATGGTCATGAGAAAAGATGACGCGGTTCATAGAGCGAATGGCAAACGGAAACGCTTCTTTTGGTTTGTTTTGAAGGTTTTGTTGAGTTGTCATTACCAGTCGGTGGGATCGCCCTGGTCGTTGTAGCAACTTATTGGGGATGCGTCGCCCCCGTGTGGTAAGCAGCAAATCAGCAGCAACAGGTAGAACATCTGCAAAAGCACATGCATTTTTAAAGAGGTTTTTGTGTTTTGTGTCAGTGCCACATACACAAAATGACATCGCAGTTGCCCAGGGCTCACCTAACGGCCAATCATGACTCAGCTTCAGAAAAGAGGTGAGCTGTGATTGGTCGTTACCTGTGTAACTGTGATTTTGTTGCTTAACTCATATTCTACAAACGCAATATTAATCACAATGCCGTGTTACGTCAAATGTAGCTCCGTAGAACATATTATTGCAAAGAATTTTTGGGGGTTGACTTCCCCTTTAAATATTTTGTGCAAATGTGTTGCGCTGCAAGTTTAACACAACCTGTACTGTCTTGGAAAAACGTTGGACAAGATGCATGCATAAGCTCCAGGAAAGCCAAATGACAGTCACAAACATGTCATTTTAACTATAAACATGTCGTGTATTTTTTCATGATTTCATCATCTGTAATTATTCATTCTTCACGCACTTGCCATCCAATAAATGATGTCAAAGTGCACGCTGATCATAATAAATAAATAAATGTATAGTTCACGAAATCAACTTGACTTGCCTCGAAATGCGGTCGTTGGTCCTCATGTGAGTTGGCCAATTTGGCTTCTCGGCAGCAAATCACGCATACTTCACTTCCCACTCATGTGGTCCACTTTTCATGCTTTCTGTTTTTTGTTTTGTTTTGTTTCGTTTTCTGAGTGGGAGGGGCTTTCAAAGAATTTGCTCGATTGCGGAAATAAACCTGTCTTCCTCTACTAAAGGAGAAATGCAGATGCAATAAGCGAGACAGTTCGTTACCGCCACCTGGCGACTGTCTGTTTTTCTGATTTCTTTCGCACCGCTTTTATGAACAATATCTTTGCTGCGTATATTTGCGTAGCGCTGCCGCTCCCATTCAGTACTCTTGAATAACGCCTTTTGCGACAACCACAAGCAAGCATTATCATAACCAACACAAGGACGCATTCTCGAGTAGATTGATGCCGCCGCCATATTGGATGTGGCAAAGCATCACGCATCTTGGTGACGGGTCTGGCACTGACAGCGAAGATAAAAAAAAAGATCTGAGCTTTTTTTAGTTGCTGAAACGTACACGGGAGAAAGTGGAAGTAAAACTGTTTTTAAAACGTCAGTTTTGAAATGTACACAAGATAATGCAGAAGTGGAAGTATCTTTTTTGTTTCATCCATGCTTCACTTTTAATAAAAAACATTTCAATCAAAGAGAGTTAAATTATTATTATTATTATTATTATTATTATAATTATTAATGCATGCCTACCAAGCAGTAAAAGACAAAAAAAGCAGCTGCAAAATGTTGTTTGGTCATGTTGCTGAGCAAATAAAACCCTTGAAGAGTTGAAGAAGCCTTTCGTGTCAACAGGCTAACTCTTTTTTCCCGTCTTATCGACACTATATTTTTGTCTGACAATTTGTATTAGCCCTCATCTTCCTCTTGATTGTTTATCCTTGAGAGGAACAACATGAAATATTGCCGATTGATTTGAATTTCCCATTTCCAACAAATGGCAGATGAGTTTTGTACGCGTCTGCGCACGTCACTCAACAATATACGATTGTGCTCTCTTATTTTTATTTGAGGAAGTGACACAGCATGCCGGCGCCGTCAAGCCTGACCTCTGTCGCCAGTCAACAGATGGAGCAGAACTTCCTCCTGCCTGCCAGCTGACTGGACTACAAAAACACAAACATGCCAAAAGAAGGTCAGAGGTCAGCAGGAAGTGCCGTGTGTCTCATCACGGCCTTCCACTAGGTTACCAAAGCCCGTGCAGCTTTTACGCTTGACATCCTTCCACCTGGTTGAAAATGGTCGTTTCAGTGATATACCATAATAACGACGGCATATTCGTCCAGTTCCATAAAATGTCCAACGATGATCCTTTTGGCTTAAATTGGTGAGCATTTTCGATTGAAGGACTCCCATGAGTGAGCGTGTTCACTCAATGAAGTAAGTTCGGGATGTTTTTTTTTTAATCCGCAAAGTAGCAACCATGTACATGAGATCGTTGACTAAGAATTATATTTGACAGCTTTGTGCAAATACAAAATATGCATGTGGCGTTATTTTCGTCCATGTGAGGTCACTTAATTGGGTGAAAAGGTAATTCTCAGTTTCTTCCCGAGAGCCATCACCATGCTGAAATCTAATGTGTTTTATTTCATATTTATTTTTTAATTAATGATTTCCTCTTTCATTAATTTAATTGATATATGTAATTAAATTATTTGTTGTATTGCACTGGAGAGGGGAGCAAACTTTTTCAAAGGTGTAAAAAGTCTGAAAAGCAGTATTCCAAACAAAGCAAGAGGCTGGGATGCACTTTTCTTTTAATGAATTGTTAAGTCGGGAAACACAAGCAACCTCCACTGACTCACCCCCCTCAAGCAGACGTTCAACAAGATGCACAATTTAGTAAGCTAGCAAAACGCTAATTCACATCCAAGCTCTTTCTGATGTTTTTTTTTTTTTTCCAGCCGTCTTGGCGGTCATGTTTGCAGCATGCAAGGCAGTTCAGTCCTCTGCTCGTCCATGCGCCCCCCCTGGACCCTCAGCAGCAGCGAGAAGAAGTCGTCGTCATCCATGGGGCCCGGAGCCCGGCTGCGCTGATCCTCCAGCCTGCCTTGAGCCTGCCGCGCCGCAGCCGCAAACGTGACGACGACGACACAAACAAAAGAAAAAAATGAAACAGGTACAAAACACTCAACAGTTCAGCGCTGAATCCGTCGCAAATTTAAGTTCAAACTCATCGACAATTATTTTGATCATCGTTTTAACTTGTTTCAAAGTACTGAGAAGTCGTTGATCTCCAGTCTTGAGACTGGAAACATTGTAGTTTATGGTAGCTGATGAGGTTTTGCCTCTTCTTCATCGTGGTAATTACGCAGAAACTCTTCCAGTAGAGCTCAGTGCTGCCTCCATGTTGTGGCGCAACACGGTACTACACCAGTGCTTCTCACCAGTGCCCCCCTAGCAATTACCTACTGGCTTCTGATTTCAAAACTGTCTTTCCATCAATTTGTTGTGTGTATGTGATAACGTGAGGTGATCGTAGATTTCTATGGGTTCACAGAACGGCCCTTCTGAGGGAAACCAGAACTACGATGTGGCCCGTCCACAAAAATGACTTTGGCACCCCTGCGCTTGATTAAGCGCCACAATTACCATATTGACCCATTTGGAATGTGACGTGTCTTTTTGAGGTGGGAGGACATTACAAGGAGTAAACATTTGATTCTTTCAGGAAGTCAGTCGTTACTGTCTAATCGGAATTTAGAGGGAGAGTCCGAGTGCTAGTAAGAACTTGTAAAGACAAAACAGTGGGTTCATTGACAGTGCGGGCTTGATCGTAAATTCATTTTTTCCCCCTCCAAAATGTGTCACACAATATCCCATAAGAAAAACAAGAAAACATTTTTGGGGAAAAACATGTTGGCGGTCGGGCGTTGCGTTTGGCCGTTCTGACCTGCGTGGTGAGGATCATGTCGTAGAGCTCCTCCTTGGCGGGCATCTTGGGGGCTCTCCTGGCCAACGAGAGCTGCTTGAGACTTCCTCGGAAGTTTCGGCCTTTCCGCTTGCACCGCGGCGACCTTTGCAACTGCGCCCGCTGCTCGTCCAGCCGGCGAGCCTGCGCCCTGGCCACCAGCTCGAAAAACTCCTCGCGTTGCAGCGACGTCATGGACGAGAAGATCACTGGCAACGACACGCCATAAAACAATTGCAGAATGTCCGTCACGCGGGTTGGATGGTTGAATCATGAAAACTGTTTTTCAACTTGAATGCAACATGATTTTGTTATCCGATGATTTGTTTCATCAATTCTCCAAATCATGACCGGCCCATTTTCTCACCCCGGTGCGTAGGCTTGGCGGCGTTGGGCTCCGAGTGGCATCGCCTCCTCATGCCGCCGTCCAGCATGAAGGAGCAACGCTGGTCGTTGAGGCGGCGGCCCTCCTGCAGCGTGCACAGCAGCTCGTACAGCGACTCCGGGAAGTCCGGCAGTGGGACGCCAGCCTGGCAGCAAACAAAAGGGATCGCCAAAAAAGTACTCATTGAACTCCTTGATTCCTTGACGATCCTGTCGAGCCAATTCTGCTATTTCGCCATGTTTGACGATCATTGCGGCACTGTACGTAAATAATGATTCTGGTGAAACATATTGCACGCCAACATTTTCACAAATTAACAGTTTAAATGCACCTAAAAGTTCAATACCAGTCGAATGTTCTTAAGTTGTCATTCTTTCATGTGCCACTAGAGGGAGCCTGCATAACTTTTGAATACGCTGCTTTTTTTTTTTTTTTTTACATTTTGGAGCCGATGAATTGGATTGACTTAATTCTCTATGGAAAATATTTGCCTTGGGGTTGTTTTTTTTTATGATTTGGTTTAAGTCCAACTTTTTCATCACCAAAACCGAGCTTCCACCTGGTCTAAAATCCACCTTGTGTTCTCGGAGCCACGCAGCGTTCACTTTAGGCTTGTGCGAACCACTACACTCGCGATTTTTTTCAAACATAAATTCCGCATTTGGTCTTGCTTACGCGTGGTGCCACCAAAAGCATGTAGCATGTAGCATGTAGCATCTACGTAGTCTCTTCACACTAACCTGTTGCACATCCTCCGCATGGATCTCAAACACGTGACACCGAACCTCCCGGCTTTCCTCTTCCTCCTCTCCGTCCTTCTCTTTTAAAATCTTCTCAGCATCTGCCGCCTCTTCCTTTCTGGCGTTTTCAGCAGCGTTCGTCGATGTCGCGCCTTCAGCCATGTCCACGTTCAAATTGGCGCACGCCATCGATCTCGAACCTTGCGGGAGCGATTTCACAAGCGGAGAAGTGCGATCGGTTGAGTGGAGGTGAGCATGTGGCCCAAAAATCGCCCTCTCAATTCAGTTTAGCAAAAAGTTTTCGCTTTCTGAGCATTTCCCTCTGTCCATTTGGTCCTCGTGGGGCAGTGCCCCACGTTGCCAGGGAAACGGCAGTGTGAACGTGACTGTGCCATGGCAAAATACAAAAAACTACAAATAAGTGGCTAACATCTCCACGATGTGCTTTTCTTTCTTTTTTTTTTCTCCCTCCCATCTCTCCCTGTCCGTTAACGTTGGTGTGAGGCAGGGCCTAAATCAGAAAATTTCCATCCTTTTTCTTTTTTTTTTTTTTTTTTTTAAATCGCTTAATCGGCTTGAGGCGCAAGTGATGACGCCCCGTGAATTGTCACATTGAAGAAACGTCTCAGACAGCAAAATATGTGTACAAGCGATCACTGTAGCGTCCTTGTCAGAAGCCTGCAAAGTGTTTGGGTGTTTCCGCAAAAAAAAAAAAAAAGGCATTACAGTGCAAGTCTTCAAGGGTCGCATTGTTGACCAAGCGATTCTGAGCCAGCGCCGAACAGACCAGGCTACTTGTCGTCTTTCTCTCTTGCTCGTGTAAAACTCAAACCAGCCCAGCAGGTCGGAGCTTGTCGCCTCGCAGATTTGCCAGCGAAATGAAACTTTTGACATTCTTGTTTCGTGTGTTGTCGAGAGTCGAGTTGGAGAAGAACGTTGAGGGAATCCAAGCTTACCTTTTTCTCTTCTGCGGCCTCTTCTAGAACCTCAGCGTGGTGGACGTTTGCATCTTGTCAAAGCCTTGATGGAGCTCACTGAAAGGCTGCCAGTTGTTGCAGTTTGCCCGCGTGTGTGCGTGTGTGTGTGTGTTCGTGCGAGGCTTGCTTCACTCACACTCGTCTGTCTTCCTCTTTCAGCTCCACACAGCCCACCCCCGTGCCCATCGGCGTGCCCACCCCGTTTGAGGTGGCCGGCGGAGAAGCAGTCGAACAAAAGCAGAAGCAACAACGCCCCCACACGGCGCCCCCCCCCACCCCCCCAGCTCTGCCCCTCCTCCTGGTGGGCCTCGGTGAGGTCACGAAGGCGTTGCGTTTCCAAGGAGGTGAGCTCCTCTCGTCGTGTTGAAACAAGTGCGAAAGCTTCTTCTGTGACAGCGCTGTGGTTTGGCCTCACTTCCTGTTGATTTGCAGCTTTCAAAAAAAAAAAAAAAAGGAGAAGTCAATGAGTTAAGAGGCGTCAAGTTTTCATGACTTGAGGCACAATACACAAAATGGCAATAGGTCTCCTTTTCGTTTTGGGGTACATCGTGGCCCATCTACTTGACTTTCAACTCAACTCAGTTTGATTCAGACGTAAAAACAAAAGCAGCTCAAACAATCAATTCCTAACATAAAAACTTGAGTGCTGTCTTTAGTTAGTAACTGTTTTGGAGGGGGGGATTTGAAGTCTGTTTAATCCGAATCTCAAAGAGGAATGTTTTAGCTCCAATGTTTTTGTTGTGGAGGACTGGATAGCACGTCTGCCTCACAGTTCAGATATGTGGATTTTCTCTGGGTACCCTGTTTTCTTCCCACATTCCAAAAAACATGCAGGGTATGTTGGTCAGACACTCAAAATGGTCCCTCGTTTGACTTTGTGTGCCCTCCAATTGGCTGGCAACCAGTTCAGGGTGTACCTTTGCCGACTGCCCAAAGACAGCTGGGATAGACTGCAACACGCGTGACATGAGGGGTGAAAACAAGTCAGTCAAATCCATTCGCAGCAACAAAACAGCAACATCCACTGGCGTCCAACGTCGTGTAGTTTTTGATAGCCACCACTAGGGGGCGTCCCGGCCGCGATGCCTGCTGGCTGGTGGCCGCCTGGTGTGCGGGTTCGGTAGCGCTGGTGCGTTAGCTCAGTCGGCCTGCAGCAGCAGCAGCAGCAGCAGCAGCGGTCGCCGCCACTGCGCGTCGCTCGACGAGATGTTGCAGCAGCCGCCGCAGCAGCAGCAGCCCCTGACCGCCAACGGGGCCTCCAACGGCCGGGGCCTCCCCATGAGCGGCCACCCCGGCATGGCGCACCCAGCCGCGCCGGCGCCGCATCACCACCCCGCCGACGAACCGCCGCAGGCGGGCCTGGAGAACGGCGCCGAGAACGGACACGAAGTCCGCCGGGACATCGGCGACATCCTGCACCAGATTATGACCATCACCGACCAAAGTCTGGACGAGGCGCAGGCAAAGTCAGTCAATGTTCTGCGATTTCTTTGCGATTTTTGACCAACTTTATTTTGGAAAGTCTCGATTGACAAACTTAAGTTTGACCAACTTGTTTGTTTGCTTTCGTCACGTGCCAAATGCTCGCTTCAAACTACTCCGAGTCAAACAATAAAACGCGAAAAATGTTCGACGAGCAATGGAATAATTATTCAATTTGTAGCTTTTTTTTTTGTTTGGTGGTTGTCTTTCCTGAAGCTAACCAGGAAGCTATCCATTGTTAGCTGGCTAAGCTAACGAACGAATGCTACAAAGGCGAACGGCGGCCACCAGGCTCCATTAAACATTTTCTTATTGATTGACTTGACTTTAATGCGTAAAATAATTCGCAAATATTAAACTTACAACATGTCCAGTTTCTCGTATGTTGCCCGTTCGAGTCGCTTGTGATGACAGTTGACATCCTGGCTGTCAGCGTTTGTGTTGTTAGCAGCTAACGGTAGCGACAGGGATTTTTTTGTTTGTTTGTTGTTTTGTTTTTGTTTGTTAAACGTGTTTCGTATTTCCGTCAACGAATCGCGCCCGGCCCAGCTCGTAACTTGCGTGCCAAATTGCCGAGCTGTGGCCTCCTTTTAGCTCGCTACCAATGCTTTCATACATATTTCGTATTTCTCAGTTAGCCATTAGCTTGCTAACCAAGTTAGCCTGCTAAGTATTGGCTGCCGATGCCTCGCACTTATTTTAGGGACAAATACAAAAACATAACTGTGCATCGTCGTGCCTGTAGCAAAATCTGATTTTGCAGCGCCCGTCCCGGGATGCGATTTTGACACTTAGCTCACTGATAACGCAAACGTGTTTATTTTATATTTCCAGTTTTTACACAGTTACCTTGAAAATGTAACAGTTTCTTTACTGATTACTTGATTTAAAAAGTAACTTCCACCGTACCGGTACGCACGTTTTAAAAGATCAGACATTTATAATTTTTCCACCATGCTCCAATAATCTCAACACAAAAACAAAGACAAGCAGACTTCTCTGGATTTGCGCCAATCTTTCCCGATTATTGGCGGTGTTGAAGTTTCGTGGTAACAGCCTTGTGTGTTTGCTGTTGCCTTGACAGGAAACATGCACTCAACTGTCACAGAATGAAGCCCGCTCTGTTCAGCGTGCTGTGTGAGATTAAAGAAAAGACAGGTACACACACACGCACACACACTGTTGCCTTTGTCATGCTTGTGTGCGCTTGTGGTTTTCTCTCAGCAGCCACCAATAAGCTCCTCTACTTCTCAAAGGTAGGCTTTCAAAATAGACATCAGCTGGCCAAATAGACGTTGAGCATCACACATGCGAGACGGACGGCTCCTACGCGTTCTTTTGGGCTATGTTGGGGGTCACTTCACATCCGCTCTCTCCCACACTGTCCGTCGGCTGCTTTCGCGTGCTGTTGGAAAGTCTTAGTGAGTTCATGTGGCGCGCGAGGCATCTTGAAAAGTCATCAATAACACTGGTCACTAGAAAAGAGATTTTCATTGGACTGGTGACTCAACTATAAAATGACTTAAATAGTGATCAGGGAGCACGATCCGATTGATCGTTTCAGCCCATTTTGAACTGCTTTTAAATGTCTTCTGTGGACGATCCCCAGCCCCGAACGTGACGTGACGCTTGTTTTGCCCACAGGCCTGTCCATGAGGAACAACCAGGAGGAGGAGCCCCAGGACCCCCAGCTGGTGCGTCTGGACAACATGCTGCTGGCCGAGGGCGTGGCCGGCCCCGAGAAGGGCGGCGGGGCGGCCGCCGCCGTGTCGGCGGCCACCAGTTCGGGCAGCATGTCGCCCGACAGCTCGCTGGAGCACTCGGACTACAAGAGCAAGCTGGGCCAGATACGCGGCATCTACCACACCGAACTGGAGAAATATGAGCAGGTATGTACGTATATATGGCTTCCAAAAAGAGGAGAAGCGGCTCGAATAATGGATGGATGGATTTTAAAAAGTTGTTTTCTCTAGTTTTTCAAACTTTTTGTTGATTTTCATCGCACATAAAAATGTTGAATGTTTAAAGAGAGAGGCGTTTTGGTATTTATATTCAGGGTTCTTCACAACTCAGAAATTCCCAGAGAAGAAAAGTATTAAACGGTGTGAATGGTTGGCGCGTCTGATTTTAATGAATTTTCTCTCATGAAACGACAAAATGTGTTTGAGGTAGAGATGCAATAGTTAATTTATTAATCTATAATTCAATTAAACAACAATTTTGAACACTGATTTATTATTTAGCGACAAATTTTAACTATAAATTGCCCAAATATTTAGAATTTTAGCATCTCCACAGTAAATGTTTTCCAATTTCTGTCTGTTAAATCGGAAATCAATGTTTCTATGTATGGCTTGGCCTGGTGAGTGACTTGGGTGTCAGGGAATTCCAGCAGAAGAGTTGGTTGTGGCGAGCTCACGTTGGTGGTCGGGCGGTCACTCTGAACATTTTGTGGTCCGGCGCAGGCGTGCACGGAGTTCACCACCCACGTGATGAACCTTCTGCGAGAGCAGTCGCGCACGCGTCCCGTCACGCCGCGTGAGATCGAGCGCATGGTCGGCATCATCCACCGCAAGTTCAGCTCCATCCAGACGCAGCTCAAGCAGAGCACCTGCGAGGCCGTCATGATCCTCAGGTCACGCTTCCTGGATGCCAGGTGAGCCCTCGCCCTCGCCGCCGCCGCAACGCCTTGGCAAACGTTAGCCGTCGGTCTGCGACGGGCGGCTCAATGGCCACCTCGTGTGTGCCGTCAGGCGCAAGAGGCGAAACTTCAGCAAGCAGGCCACCGAGGTGCTCAACGAGTACTTCTACTCGCACCTTTCCAACCCGTACCCGAGCGAAGAAGCCAAAGAAGAACTCGCCAAACAGTGCGGGATCACCGTCTCTCAGGTACAGCGCGGCTGTCGCGGCGCTTCAAATTCATTTTGGAGTGGGTGGGGAGTCCATTTTCAATCAGAAAAATAGATTTAATGTTCCATATGAGCATGTTTATAAATTGTAAAAAAGAAACTAAAAAGAATTTGAAAAAGAGCGAAAATGTGGCGCAATTGTTTTATATTTTTATTTAATGATTTAATCTTTAATTAATTTAATTGATCTATTGAAATCAATTATTTGATATTTGGCACTGAGGAGGGGAGCTCTCCAATCTCGCTGTACACTGACGACAATCACACTAAAGTGCATTCCGATTTGTTTGTCATATTTGTCTAGCTTCAAATGTGGTCATTTTGACTCACGACAAAGCAAAAAAAAAAAAAAAAGTGTTTTCTGCTTTTCGTGGTGGAATTGAGGCCTCCTGTGGCCAAACGAGACTCGACTTGGACTTGATATGACAAAAATTCCGTTGTTGCATTCTTTTTAACTGGTTCGCCGCACTTTGCGCTTTGCGGCAGGTCTCCAACTGGTTCGGCAACAAGCGAATCCGCTACAAGAAAAACATTGGCAAGTTCCAGGAGGAGGCCAACCTGTACGCCATGAAGAACGCTTTGGGAGCGCGACAGGGCGACGACTCGCCGCACACGCCCAACTCCACAGGTGCGCCGCTTTCTTTGCGCTCATCGCATGGATTAGCAGCTACACTCACAAAAGCGCCACCTTGAGTTGGGACGCTTCAAACAAAGTCGCAGCCACCCAGCATGACCCGAAAGAACATTTTTGTTTCGTTGATTGAAAGTTTTGGCCGCACACTTGACCGGATGCAGCAACATTCATCACTTGACACCACACATTTGCTGCGTTGCGCTTTCAGGCTCGGGCTCTTTCTCCGCCGACCTGTTCGTCGGCGTGCCGCCGGTCAACGGGGAGGCCGCCTACCAAATGGGGGTGCAGGTACCCAATGCCAACGCCACCAGAATTTTAATTGATATACGTGTGTTAAATGCGACAAAAACAATCTTTGGTTGTCATATTTTGCATTTTTGCTCTGTCATCAGGGCAACGGGAGCTGGCAGGCTCGAACTTCGCCCCCGCCGGGCACCTCCCCGCCCCACAGCGACCAGTCGGACAACTCGGACTGATCCACCCCACCCCTCCGACACACACTAACGACCCCCCAGCACCTCCCACCCCGCCCTTGCCAGACAAAAAGATTGAGGAGCGACAAAGACAGAACGAATGATATCATCGCCCCCCCCCCACTCAGTCGCGCTTCTTAATATTTTTCCCTTTTTGGCTTTTGTGCGTTTTCTTTTTTTTTTTTTAAGGGAGTGAAACATGGAAGTTTGTGTCGTGTGCATGCAGGGTGTGATTTGATTCTTATTATTACCATCAGGGGTTGTCATTTTTCCACTAACATGTTAGCGCGTGCGTGACGATTGCATTTTTCTGGTTTGAAGCACACGAAAAGAATGACAGAGTAGAGTAACTGACGTTGCTGTCGGATGAAGACAGCAAATGAGGGCAATAGAGAATATCCAAAGACTTTGTATGTTGTTTCTGTCTTTTTTTGGGGGGGGGGGGTTCTACTTTCATTTAGTATTTTTTAACAGGCTTGTGTGTGTATGATGTCCTTTTTTCTGTACAGTGAAACACCTGTATTCTCTCTACCTCTTTTACAATAAATACTCTGTGTATTCACAAGCACCTGGCGCCTTCTCCGCTTTCGGATGACAACAACATAGCTCAGAATTTGGAGTAAAACAAGCAGATCAGGTTAATCAGCATTGAAAGTGAGATGAAACCGAATGAGCATGTTGGCAGGCAATTGTAGCAAATCTGTATGGTAAAAAGCTAACTTAGCAAATCGGTTGGCAACCAACGTGCTTTTGTAGCTAACTTGGCGTCCGAGGGGCTGGACCATTTCGCCCCCCCCCCCCGGGACAGACTGCCAAAGCTCTGCTAATGTAGCTAAGTAGCATGTTGACAGGCTTATACAGCCAACTGGTTCCATGTAAACATGCAAACGTCAACGATCTCATTTCCGTAGCTAACTGGTACCCAGCCAACATGCTAATGTTGACATGTGACTGCAACTAAGTGATTCCGTGTCCACGTGCTAACGCAGTCAACAAAGTACAGCATAAGACAAGATGGAAAAATGTCTTGCGACGCGGTCCAGGTGGTGGCGTGAGGCGTTGCCATGGCGACGGCGCTCATCCGCCTTCTGATCCTTTGATCCTCTTGCTCAAGTCGACGTGCCAACAGGCAGGACGAGCTCATTCGCCCGGGATGCCGCTTTTTCGGCAGCTCGTCGGGATCCTGGCGGTCCTGTGCGGCCTTCTGGCGGACTCGGTGCCGCCGCCGCCGCTCATCCGCCACCCGCTTCCGGTCCTGTGGATGCTTTCAGGAGTGGGCGGGGCCAATGCCAGCGTCGGCTTGAAGTTGGCAGTTCGCATGGCTCTCGAGGACCTTGAGCGACAAGCTGCCCCCCTCGGGCATTTCCGTATGCAGCTGCACGTCATACACGCACAGGTTGGGTGCGCCATCCGCGTCATTGTGTGGCACTGATTGTTGAACATACATGTTGGCTGTGGTCATGATTGCTGGCTGCGCATTGCTCTTGTGATAGTGGACGTGACTTTTAAAGTTGTCGTTGACTGTGTTCACGTGTTATTATGACCGACGTGTTAACATGAATGGTGGGCAAGTGGTGGCCACACGAACATTGACATGCCAATATGTTCACGTGATGGTTGACCATGCATGTTTTTCTGTTGGTGATTTTTGAATGAATTTCACGGCGCGCACACACGAGGCAAGCGGGGTTCTGTCAGTCCGTCCGTCCGAGGGAACGCCCACCTCTGTTTGTTTTTTGTTTCAGTGCGACCTGTCCTCGTCCCTCAAATCGCTCTTCGATGCGATGTGGGCGGGGCCAAAGTTCCTGCTCCTGCTCGGAGGGGCGTGTCCTTCGGTGGCGGCGCAGCTCGCAGGCGCCCTGCCGGCTCTCCGGATGGTTCAGGTCTTTTTCATGGTTTGTTGTAGTCAAAGACTTGGAGTCCTCATGGCGTCTCAGCGTGTCACTTCCCGTCCAGGTATCTTATGGCGACGAGGCGTCCCGCCTGTCCGACGGCAAACGGTACGCGAACGTGTTCAGCGTGGCGCCGTCGGGTCAAAGTGTCAATCGGGCGGTCGTCGAGCTGCTGCGGCGTTACAGCTGGACGCGTGTGGGCTTGGTGGCGGGAGAGTCGTCCTCACAGGTAAGTGATGCGTTTTGGCGCCCCCGTGTGGCGGAATGTTCCCCAGAACGCTGAGGTCAGGCTTGCGGCTCCGCTCTGCAACCGAGTGCTCGCTTAGTACTTTTTTTTTAATTGTACAACGCAAAGGAACTTTCTGAAAAGACTTCATCTTGACATTTTGGCCTTGAATGTTTGTCGTGTGTCGGCAACATCGCAAGTCACGTCACTGGCAAACAAAGGTTATGTAAAAGCCAAACCATATCTTTATTTCAAATCAAATCAGATATGGAACTGTAATGACTTTGCTTTCAAAGAAAAATCTCATGATTTTATTGTTGTTGCTATGAATGCAGGACAAGCACATCTCCCCCATTGTTGTGTCAGTCAAATAAATACGGTAAAAATAAACGAACAAACACCAGAAGAAATAGCTCCAAAGATTTTGCCGTCGAGAAACTCGCAAAATGAGTAAAGATGAGCTGCCCCGTTAAATAATTGAGCCCGATCTCGTTTAGATGACCGACGACTTGACGAGTCGGATGGCGACGGCCGACGTGCGTCTGGTTTCCATGACGACGCTTCCGGACCACAACTGCAGCGGCCTCGTGGCCATGAAGGTGCGCCTCCCGATTGTTTCGCTCGCCGGCCTTAAATTGCTGCTCAAGTGAATTGAAAACGGCAGAACGCTGCCGTTGGCTTGCCGTCATGTGACAATTGATGTCGTTTGATGGATTGTGACGCAAATGACCACGAGCGTTGTCATTTTCGATGAGGATGTTACGCTCTACAATTACCATTTGTAACGTGACACAACATGGCCTCCAAAGTGTGTCGCGTGTTTTCAAGATGTTTTCTTACAAAGCGACATGATCAAGTTACAAGCGGTTCTACAGGCCCGTGATGTGCGCGTCATCGTCATCGTTCTCACACCAGCTGATGAAGATTCCCTCGCTCCGATCTTCTGCTGCGTGAGTTGAACGTTCTTCAAACGTGACGATCACATGACGTGTGTCACTGGCGTGTTGACGGCGTGTTGACGGCGCGTTCAGGCCTCCAGGCTGAAGATGTTCGGTGCGCGCCATCAGTGGATCGTGGCAGGAGGAGACCCAAGATGGAGGTCCACGTTTCCGGTTCCCGGCTGCACGTCTGATGATGTCACGGTGGCGACGGAGGGTGCCATCTGGCTGCCCGTCACGCGTGTGGGCCGCTCGGACTCGCCGGGAGTTTCTGGATGGGTGGGTGGCCAGTCCGCACGTTTGTTTTGATGGCACACGCTCGTCGCCGTCGTGTGTCGGCAGACTCTCGAAGATTTTGAGCGGGCACACCTGCAAGAGGTCCGACGCCGCCCGGGGGTCTTGGCCAGCCCCCGCCACGCCTTGGCCTATGACGCGGTGTGGGTGGCGGCCAAAGCTCTGAGTGGCCTGACGGAGGCACTCAAGCGGCGCCACAAATTCAGCCGGAACGCCAAAGTCAGCGATGAGGAAGCGAGCCGTGCCCTGAGGGACGCCATCGCGCGCACTCACTTTGATGGCGTCACGGTGAGGCGATGGTGGCGTTCCGCCTCGATGGGCGTGTCACGTGGCCGTGATGACATCATCATCATCTCTTTCTCAGGGGACCGTTTCCTTCCAACATGGCCGACGCAGGTCCTCCGTCCACGTCATCCAGACTCAAGGTGCGTCTGGCCATGCGTGTTGGCGTGACGTGTGCACACGTGATGTGCTTGGTGACCACGCATGTTGGCTGTCAGGCTCCGCTGGCGTGTTGGTGGGCCAGATGGACACGAAGACACATGAGCTGCGCGTGTCCGAGCGTCTTCTGAAGTTCAAAGGTGACGGACGCGTCGATCGCGACGCGAGGATGTGCGCCCTGACGCCGAAGTGTTCGCTGGCTTTTGCAGGTTCTTCCGCGCCCAAAGACGGCACGGAAGTGCGCGTGGAGCGGCGCCGCGTCGGCGTCCTCGTCTACGGCGGCCTGTCGGCGGTCGCCACGGCAACGGCCGCCATCTCGCTGAGTGGCATGTACGCGGTGGCCGGCGGGTGGCGCACGGCGGCACGTGTCCGGGAAGCGATGCTGCTGATGTTGACGGCCATCTTCCTGTCCGCCGCCGCTGTGGTGGCCGGCGGGCCCGACGATGACTTTCTGGCCACGGAGACGACGCGCGCGCTCTGCTCGGTCAGGCGCAATTTTGACAGCGGTTGACGCCGTTTAACACGTTCTTGTTTGCAGCTGCGCACGTGTCTGCTGGTGGCCTCTCACAGTCTGGCGTCGACGTCGCTCTTGGCCCAAACGTGGCGTTGCTTATCGGGCGGCGCCGAGGTTCCTTCCACCTTCCACCTGGCGCTGGTCTTGACCTCATTGGATGCGCTTCTTTTGTCAGTCTGGCAGACGCTGGCGCCTCTCAGGCGGGCGGAGACGCGACACGGGCCGCAGGTCAGTCCGTTTGCTGGCTTGGCGTGGCGCGGCGCGGCGTCGAGCGCCTCAACGTGTCGGCCGACCCCTTTTTCAGAGCGACTCGGCTCATCCGGACGTCATCACGTGGATCGTGTCCCAACGTTGCCATGGCGACAGCATGGACGCCTGGACGGCCGCCATCTACGCTTACAAAGCGCCTCTCATGGTGCACGCGCACGCGCACACACACTCACACGCGTGGTCGTCAGCACACAGACGTGCACACGACGCCCGCGTGGCAAGCAAGAAACGTACACGCTGCTCACTGAGTCGTGCGTGTTGCAGGTGTGCGGCTGTTTGCTGTCCCGGTTGCTGGCCGACGGGAACGGCGGCGTTGGCGCGTGCGCCTGGTGGGCACGCGTGTGCGTAGCATGCGCGTGGTGGGCGTGCACGTGGGCGGCAACGGCGCCACCTTTCCTTTCCCGCGATCCTTCGCGGGACTTTTGCGCGCTCAACCTTTCGCTACTCGCCTGCGACATCATCGTCATCGCCGTCGTGTTCCGAGACCACGTGAGCGCCACAAACGTTTGCCATTTTTATATTTCGTTTTTACAAAGCACCGTCGATGAATTGTTCGAACGATCAATTCGTTTTGCAGCTCATCGACTCGGGCGGCGACGTTGGTCCGCCGGCCGCGGGGGGCGAGGCCCGGGACAAACTTCACTGGCAGCTGCAACTTCAAAGTATTGAGGTGAGGCGGCAAAGATGGATGCCGGTGTTGTGGAGGACAAACAGGAAGTGACACGCGTGCGTGTGCGTGTGTGTGTGCGCGTGTCGGGGCAGCTGGATGCACAAATACACACACTAAGCACGCAGCTTTGTGATGGACATCGGCAGACAGGAAGCAGCGACACGACATCATGTGACGTCATCGATAGCGACGTCAACTCGCCTGAACTGTAAGCGCACGCACGCACATTGATCAGCATCCTCAACGTGACTTTCTGCCTGATGTCACTTCCTGTTAATTAATTGTACTTCCTGCTCGACGTCACTTCCTGTTTCTGGTGGTCAGCATGCGTCGGCGCGTGTCGCTGCAGCTGCCGATCCTCCATCTTTCCTACCTTCCTGCCATCGGCGGCGTCAGCGCCAGTGACTCCGCCTACTTCTGGGACGCCGCGCTCACCGACGCTTAGCGGCTGGCTGGTGGACAGACGTCATGTGCCCGCTTTTATTTTATTTAAGTCCACGAATATTTCTTACTTGTTATTTAATATTTTCTACAAATTTCATTTGACTGATGTTTTTCTGTCAAATAAAATCTAAAATGATTTTATAAGTTAAAGTTCACAGTTGTTGCTCATTTTTTATATACATGTTTTGAAATAAATTGTTGACTATTTTTTTTACAGTTGGTGAATTATTCAATATCATTTAATTATTGAATAATGATTTTATGTGGTTAAAATGTGTTACTATTTAAGACTTACATTTTGTTACAAGAGTGGCTAGTCGAAGCCGGGATTCGACTTGCTGAACGCCAGACACTCAAATTAATGATTAGGTTGAAACCATTTAAATTTGAGTTAGGGTTTAAAATTAGGGCTTCAAAGTATAAGGTTTCAAACTAGGGTTGGGGTTTCAAAGTCAAAGTTGAATTTCTCTTTTCAATAATTCTCATTGTTCAGTCTCATTTTTATTATACATATATTTCATATTCGTCCATGAAGCTCCGTCTTTTTTTTAGGATTCGGAATGTTTTCTTTTTCTTTGTCGTTTCTTTGGGAAAGGCTTGTGTCGCGTGCTTTCTGTGCCACAAGGGGTCGTCATAAACACATTTTTGTAATAGATTTATTTATCATTTGCACATCTTACAAAAAATAGCATTTTTACAATCGAATGCAACAAACGAAATACACATCTTCAACAAGAACAACAAAAATAGGACAAAAAATAATTATACAACTAACCTAATACAATAATAATGCTGTAGTTTGACATTTTTTCACCCTTTGTGAAAACTTTTTTTTTCTTTTAATCCCCCCCAAAAATCAACTCTTAAACACATCATTTCCAACTTGGTCAGGGGAAACAGAAAACGTCTCAGCAAAGTGTGACATAAACACTTTTGTTTGGCGGAAGGAAGCTCCTATTATGAGATACGTGTGAAGATTACGTAACACGCACGTGAAGGTCAGCGGAGCCAAGGCGGAAATTTGGTGTGAAGGCGCCACGGCTGACGTAACGCCGGCGTGCTCATTAGCGCTGACTGAGGGGGAGGGGGGGGGGTGTTAATTGGGGGTTAGCTCGAGTCGTGGGTTCTTTGTTTTTGCGGCATGAGGGGGCGCAGTCCGGTCAGGTGGTGTCGCACGTGTCAAACAAAGCATGACTAGGCTCCACTCGTGTTGGGATTGTGAAGGTCGAGCAAGTTTCTTCGTCCAAATGCGCCTTCTACGTGCTTCCCCACTCATTTGATCAGCGATTATTTGTCAATGAATCGATTGCTCGGGACACGTCTCGAGGCAACATCATTACAAGATTGCCCAAACGCTCATGTTTGGTTGCACTGCTGCCTTGACATAAGAGTGAGCCCACTTTGGAATTTTCATTTTTTGGCCTGGACTTGCAAATTCAACTTTAGCAGTCTTGGCGGGAGAAGTCCCTCTGTGATTCGTGGGATTCGCAAGTCTGTCTGGCGGTTTTGCACGGTGGGCGTACCGGAAACTGTGCCACCTGTCTTCAGGTTACACCCTGAACTGGTTGCCAGCCAATCGCAGGGCACACAAAAACAAACAACCTACCATGCATGTTTTTGGAATGTGGGAGGAAAAAGCCACGCAGGTCCGAGGAGAACATGCAAAGCCCACATGGGAAGGTTGGCGGCAGAATTGAACCCATAACCTCTGAACTGGGAGGCAGATGCGCTAACCAGTCGACTGTTTGAAATTTAGTATAGCGACTTGCCCAAAGCATCCAATGTGAAAGTGTTACTTGTTGCATGACAGGCAAACAGGCTCCCTCTAGTGGTAAGTGGAAGAATCACTACCTGAGCTGCAACTCCAACTTCATTATTTCATTTTGACTTTCGTCTCTCGGGCTCGTTTTTTTTTTTTTTTTGGGAGTGCAGCGTTACATTCACATCACATATATTTCAACTTGTTTTCCCACAATATCACAGCTTGTCTCAGCTCATTTGATTTTGTCCTCATCATATTTTTTCAGCTCCAAATTGAGGAATGAAACTTGTCATTTTGGATTGAAAATTTATTTGAAGGTTTGTTATGATTCTACGACGGCGAGCGGCTTCACGTATTACGGTGCCGGTGGGCATGAAAAGTTTGCGAGGCACCCAACGCTCAAAACATTTGTCACACGTGAGCCAGGCAGCAAAAGTCCCGCTGAGTGACGACGCCATAGAAGTGACACTCGGCTCGCTTCCTTTTCTTCATGAGGGCAATCCCCGCCCCCTTTCGCCTCTCCACGCCATAGTTGGATTTTCCCGCACGTCACCGGGAAAGTGGCGGGGGCGACCAAGTCTTCAAGTCGTGTAGCTCCTTGTCGTCCTCTTATGCGCTCGCAGCAGCGGCGTCTGCGTGTTGGCGTCGCGCCACGCCAAAGTCCGTCCAGGAGGGCCACGCCCACACGCCAGCGCGGCGAAACGGAGGATGCCCGGCGACGTCGACGTGATGGCCTGCCGCGCACACGCGCACACACGCACACGCACATGTGACCTTCGAAGCAACAAGTCAGGTGATTGCGTGTTGGTGAAAGTCGCCCACCTGCGTGACGTACAGGACCACAGTGGACACGCCCACAACATCCGACGATGACCTCATCGCACGCAAGGCCACCAAAGCCGCCGCTGATGCAGAACATGACATCATCAACACTGACTGCCAATCATCATGCTTCCATCATACGGGCGACAAAGTCGAACGTATGTCGTTTGATCCAGAAAAGACGTCGGCGCATTTTGAAAATCATTTCATTTGAATTTGTTGGCCGTTGATATCGCTGAAAAAGTCGAATGTGATATTTTTCCACTTTCGTTGCCAAAATGTTTTTCTCAGTCAATGCGTCTCTCCAATGAAAGATGCTAATTGCAGTTGGGCTTTTTTTTTTTTTTTCCATGAAAACTAACAAATGTAGCGTTCCTAATTTTTTGTGCTTCTTTTTGAAATGTCACTCATGTTGTTGTTGCAATTCACCAGAGGGCTCTCTACACAATAGCAGACAGCAAAAGAAATGTTACTTCTGAAATGTCGCAATTTCACAAAAAATTCAACATTAGAAAAGCGTCGTTCCCGTTTTTTTTTCCAGAATGATATGCAAATGAGCCAAATGCGTGCGACAAGAAACGTTTGGACTAACTTGGTCCCCAGCAGACGGCAAAGGTGAGCGAGTACGTCAACATCTGCAAGTCCAGCGTCCGGAAAGACGCCCGCTGCTGGTTGCCAAGGTAACCGTGTGATGTCACTACACGCCGGTAAACCTGACGAGATTTTCCCATGAGCACCTGGGGTGGGAGGAGCTACGTTAGCGTGTTTGTCTGTCACGTGGCACTACGCGACGGAACATCACATGACGCACTCACCAACATGCTGACGAGCGTGAGGACGAAGGCGGCGAGGAAAACGACGCCGCAGTAGCCGCGCAGAAGACGGCAGGCTCTGATTGGTCGCTCCGCGGTAACAGGAAGCACGTCGACGGGCATCAGCAGACATCTGTCATCGCGAGCGCATGCGCGCAACACAATGAAAATACGTTAGCCGCTCGCACGTGAGGCCAGGCGGCACACGTGCGCCGCACTTCCTCACCTGTAGGCGTCGCTGCAGTTGGGCGCACAGCCGCCCACGTCCGCTTGGATGAAGACGGGCGCCATCAGGAGAGGCGGAACCACGCTGAGTCAGCGCACAAGATGAGCTCATCATCGCGTCACACGCTAACGGGCTGACGAGCTCAAACTCACCTGGAGAGCAACGCTGTCATGTTGGCGGTCGGGACGGCTCGCTTGGAAATCTGAGGATGAAAGTGGCACGGCAAATCAAAACAAAATGGACGCCGGCAACAAGTGGGGGTCATTTGCATAACAGTGAAGACACACACCATGGAAATTCATTTTACTGATCAGTGTATTTAAATTGCTGGCAGTTGTCAAAAGTTAAGAATTGTTTCATAAAAAATCTGTATATATATATATATATATATATATATATATATATATAAATTAATGTTAAGAATCCAATGCGTCGTTTTTTTTTTTTTGTTTGCTTCTTTTACAAATGTGGCACAAACGCTCTTTAATATTCACGCCACCGATGGTGTTGTTGCAATGCACCAGAGAGATCTGCTTGCATGTGACGACCGTTTTGCATTCACACGATTGCAAAAGTTTTGTGACAATTTGTGAACAGCTCACAACAATTGATCCGATGTGATGTGTGTGCGTGCGTGTGTGTGTGTGTGTGTGTGTGTGTGTGTGTGTGTGTGTGTGTGTGTGCCACCTGAGCAGTTAGCTGGTGAGGGACACACCAGAAGTTGAGACGTAGACGAGCATAGACGTTCCACATGTAGTTGAGCGTGTAGAAGAAGGACGCCAAGCACACAACCTGACAAGCACACAAACATGTCAGGTGCACAACAATGTGACACTTCCTGTGCCAGACACTCAACAAAAGATTTGGGTCACACACGGCCTTTTGCTGGTGCCGCCTGACTGGAACACACACACGCACTCCCACCCCCACACACACACAGCACTTCCACAACACGTGTTAACACAAATACATTCACACATTAATGAACACACAAATAGTAATTAAAATTAACACGCACAGCACGCACACAAACGTGCACATTGATACTGTACATTCATAAACACACGTTCAAAGACACACAAATGCACAAACATACACGCACGCACAATGGACGTTCAAAAACACACGCGCACTCTGTACATATATTTTTTTCAACACACGTTTTGCACGAGGACACACACTTACTGTACAATGTACACGAACACACATTTTTTGTTCACATGAAAACACGCACACAAATATACACAAATGGCACTCACACAAACACACGCGCGTAATGTTCACGCTTAAGGACATTTTCCCGCGCACACGTTTAGTTAGAAGTGGCGTGGTTGCGACCTGTCGCGCCGCATGAAGTCGGTACCAGGCGGGGGCGCCGGCGTGGCGCACGAGTAGGGCGCCTCCGAGCAGACCGCAGAGGGCGAGCAGCAGGTCGGACAACGCCAGCAGGAAGAGCGGCTGCAGCTGCAACCACAGTGACGTCAGCGGTCCTGCGTCGCACGCGCGGCTTCGAGTCGACCGACGCTCACCTCGTACGTGGCAAAGCCCCGGCGGCGTGACGTCACGCAGGTGACGACGGAGGCGGAGCCCAGAGCGCTGCAAGGACAGTGGAGTCCTGCTTAGAGATGCGGCCAATACTCATCGACGATACATTTACAATCCATCCGAGTCAATTACAACTGTGGGTCTTAGTGGCTCCCTCTAGTCGTACGAGAAAGCATCACCAACTAAGGAGAGTTCAGATGCGTTGTACTTTTTTTTTCGCGTTCAGCTTTGAAACTTTTTTTTTTTTAAAGAATACAATAAAACGAATAAAAACTTTAGTCACGACTTTACTCACATCATTTCGTTCCTCACGTAATATTTGGAATTTATTAATGTTCAAGATTCTTTTTCTCCTAATCTTGATACATACCAGGTCTTTCAAAGTATTTTTAAAACCAGTGTTTCTCTTTTGTTGATCAATGCTTTTAAATTAAACGTTGTACTTGTATATGAAAATTGCCCCCGAAATAAACCTGCCTTCTTGGAATGAAGTCGCTCGCGCTTTCGATGAATATTCCCAAAGTTGGTTGTGATGGCGCTACTATTTTTTATGTGCCACTTGGCGTATAAAGTTGACAATCAACATGTCGGAACCATTCACAGCAATAACAGTGATTGGAACCAATCAATGAACGATTAGTATTCAATTAGTATGAATCGCAAATCACCTGATGAGAGCGATGACGACATGGATCCACGGCAGCGCGCTCAGAACCTGCACACGCACACAGAGCTGCAATGAGGGCTCATTCAAACCGGGTATCGACAAGCCCCGCCCACCGCCGTACCTGCGTCCACTCATGCGTTCCGGTCTCGTTGTGCATGCTGCCCATCGCTTGTTGGCTCTGCTGGTGCCTCTGCTTGGGCTGCGCGCGCTATTTATGATTTGGACAGCCTTTGGCCACGCCCACGAGAAGGTGTCGAGCGTCCTGTCTGTCCGCAGCGCCCTCCAGTGGACTTTACGTGCTCTACACAGTCTGCATTACGGGAAGACAGGATTCCGGCTTGAAGTCAAGATGAATCAGGCGTTCGAGTTTCCATGTCCGGCTTCAAGCCGAGATACTTTTTTTTGTTTAAACAAAGTTATTTTTTCTAATTACTTTATGCTTTCAAACACATATAATGCATTCAAGGGCTTTAAGCAAAGGTAAGGATTTCAAGCGCTATAGATGGCATCACTGACACCAACATTTTTTACATTCTCATTAAACAAAAAAAAAAATCAAAAAGAAAATACAATCTAACATGCTGATATGTTGATTATTTTTATTGAAGATAAGAAATGCGCCCAGCGCATCACTCGCAATTGTCGCCACTTCCGATCGTCCCCTCCACAACGGCGTCCTCGGCAACCTCGGCGGCTGTTGGCGCAGCGATGGCGTCCTGGGCGGTCGTGTCGACGCCTTCCTGCGCCTGGTGTCTCTTGGAGTGCTTGCGAAAGGCGCGCGCCCCGCTGAAGTTCTTGCGGCAGATGCGGCAGAAATATGGCCGGCTGGCGTCGTGCACGTCCACGTGGTAGCTGAGCTCCAGCGGGCGGCTGAAGGCCTTGTGGCACACGGGGCAGTGGTGGCGCACGTCCGAGTGCACCAGCATGTGGCTCTTGAGCGAGGCGGCCTGCTTGAAGGTCTTGGCGCAGACGCGACAGGCGAAGGGCCGCGCGTCGCCGTGCAGCCGCTGGTGGCGACGCAGCGCGCTGGAGAAGGTGAAGGTCTTGGCGCAGAGCGTGCAGGCGTAGGGCTTCTCGCCTGTGTGGATGCGCCGGTGCTCCTTCAGGTGCACCTGCTGCGTGAAGGTCTTCTTGCAGGTGGCGCACTGGAAGGGTCGCTCGCCCGAATGGATGCGCAGGTGCTTCTGCAGCGCCGACGCCTTGAAGCAGTCGCGGCCACACACGGGGCACACGTAGCCGCGTTTGTCCTCGCCGTCCCACCGCGTCGCGACCACCCTCGTCCGTGTCCTCATTGTCATTGTCATCGTTGACGCTGTGGTGGTGGTGCCGTCCGATTCTGGGATGAAAAAAAACAAAACAAAACATCAAGACCAAGACAAAGAAAACAAACGGGCTAGGAAAAAGAGGACAAAGAAGATGAAAATAAAGAGGACAAACACGAAGACAGAGACATCTTGGCGGTGGCGACCGGTCCACGTACGTAT
The DNA here is from genome assembly GCF_059441095.1 of Idiotropiscis lumnitzeri. Taxonomy (NCBI): domain Eukaryota; kingdom Metazoa; phylum Chordata; class Actinopteri; order Syngnathiformes; family Syngnathidae; genus Idiotropiscis; species Idiotropiscis lumnitzeri. The sequence goes on from NC_142400.1 coordinate 1,419,818, forward strand.
GAGGGCGGGGCTCCAGTCTTCTTCTTCACCATCAGAGTTGATGAGACCGTTCACCGTTTCCTCCTCCTGCTGCTCTTCCTCCCTGGCGTCCTGGTTGCCGTGGTTACCAAGCAGCTGCTCTTCTTTGGGCAGCTCCTCCTTATTCTGAGGATGACAACATCAGCGTCAATATCAAGATGGCCGACCATCCAGCACGTGTTGCGAGTGGCAACGTAAGATGGCCTCCAGTGGCTTGACTTCTCGCTACAGTGAGTTAAACTACATTCCGCTGTTCGTCCATTCGTTTATAAGTTTCAACCTTCGAGCCAACGAGATCGAAATCCCTCCATTGCCATTTGCAGAAGACATGCACGGAGCCAGCCCGCAAACAGCTGACGGCCATTGCACTCAACTTGCATTGGGGAAAAAAAATACATTGAGTAAAATTCTCAAATAAGTGGGGATATACTGCCAAAAGGCATTTTCATGAGAAGTGGGTGTTGAAATAATGATAATTAAAACAACAAAACTAAAATGTATTATACAAAAAAAATCTGTAGCTACGTGCCAAGCCACGAGTATGTGGGCGGGCGTCCCAGTGAGTCAATAAGCTCGGCTTTTTGAAATGTGTATTCTGTAAAGTTAGTTACAGAATTACAAAAAGTTATTTAGCATATCATGGTTGAGAATTAAGATAAATGTCGCTTACTCCCGTCTGAGGTTGTGCGTCTCCGTCCTCCATGTTGGTGCTGATGACAGGAAGCGATGTTGATGACGTGGTCGTCGTCGTCGTGGTCGTGGCGGGCAAGGCCAGGAGTTCATGGCGCTCATGCGTCTTGATGTGCTTGCGCAGCTCGTAGGGCCTGAGGAAGCACTTGGAGCAGATGTGGCAGCGGTGCGGCCGCTCGGCCGTGTGGATCTTCTCGTGGGCCTTCAGGTTGGTGGCGTTGGCGAAGCTTTTGCCGCACACCGAGCAGCCGTGCAGCCGGGTGGCGGCGTGAACCTCCAGGTGCTCCTTCAGCTTGTACGGCCTGGAGAAGACGCGGCCGCACAGCTCGCACTCGTGGACCTTCCTCTTTGTTTTCTTCAGGCGCGACGAACGCTCTGCTGCAAAGATGGCGATATTTGGATCTGGCCCCCGGGCCTTGAGTTTGACACCTGTGGCTTAGCGGGAAGCCGCCGATTCGTCTCACCTGGCAAGGACGAGCCGTCCTGCGAGCGCTCCTCTTCCTCGCCGTCCTGTCGGGAGGGTGAGGTCACCGTTAGTCATTATGAATGGATGACGCCATACACGTGGAGACGCCTCATTGGGTGTGCTGGCAATCACTGGAATATGTCAGTGTGTCCGCCATATTGGATGTGGCAGACTAGCAATCTCACTAGAGAAAATACTTGACGCCGTCTAACAAAAATCACTAAATGGTCACACGAAGAAAGAGGCTGACGCACCAACGTACATTGCCACATCCAATATGGCGTACGACAACTTGACGGCCCTGTAGGGACTCACTGGGGCTTCTTCCAGATGTTTCTGCAGATGCTTCCGGAGCAGGCCCGGCCGGTTGAAGCTCTTGCTGCACACGGAGCACGGGTGCGGCTTGCGGCCCGTGTGCAGCGTGGCGTGGTCGCGGAAGGCCGACGGCGTGGTGAACACTTTGCGGCACACGGCGCAAGTGTAGGCGTCGCCCGAGTGCGTGCGCTGGTGCTCCGAGCGGCCCGCCGTGGAAGCGAAGCGCTTGGGGCACAGCGCGCACGCGTACGGACGCTCGCCCGTGTGCACGCGCTGATGCTGCAAAACCAAAGAGATTTTTTCTTTTTTTTTTTTTTTTTTTTTTTACAAACTTCAACCACAACAATAAAAAGAAACTGCGTGCGTGCTGAGTTGTGGTTGTCGTCTGAAAGTAACCTGCAGAAGGTATCGTCGCTGCAGGAAGGCGCGGCCGCACTCCTCGCACACGTGTTGCTTCTGCGGGGCGTGTCGCAGGCGGTGGCGGCGCAGGCAGCCCAGCTGGGCGTAGCGGGCGCCGCAGTCCTGGCAGGCGTAGGGCTTCTCGCCCGTGTGGACGCGTTGGTGCACCTTGACGTTGATCTTCTTGCTGAAGCGCTTTCCGCACACGCCGCAGGCGTGCGGCTTCTCGCCAAAGTGCGCCGCCATGTGGTCGGAGAGGCGTGACGGGCACGAGAAGTCGCGCTCGCACAGCGTGCAGTGGTGCCGACGCTTGGGAGGTGCCGGCGAAACGTCGCCTGCGGGAAAAGTATCTGTGATTGCTTTGCAAAAGAATCAGTGCCTGAATACAGTTCAGCCATAATTATTATTATTTTATTTATTTTTTTACGTTTGCATTTAATCCATAAGAATAGTTTTTTTTAAATTAGTATTTAAGGCTTAAAACAACATTGACCTATCTGCAACAGATTTTAATTAAATAATTATTGCAATTGTTTCTATGTCGCTCCATTTTAAAGTTCATCATGTTACATAGTTTATCCTCTGTAAATGTTTTTTGTTGCTGTTGTAACATTACAATTTGACAGATGGATATTTGGATTATACGGGAAGAACTTCAAATTATAATCAATAAAGGCCTTTTTCTTGCAAGATTACAACTTTAGGAATGTCACTCGTCTTGTTTTTGATGAACATTTAGATTTACGATTATTTTACTGTGGAACTTTGAGAGCCAATTACTTTTGGGGTGATGCAAAAAGTTTGTTCAGCACTTAGATTATTCCCTCCACATTGCAGCAGCATAACAAAACGTTGCCTTTACCTTCAGCCGGAAAATCAGCAAGCTTTTCCTCTTCTGGTTGGGCTTCCATTTTCACTTTATCCATCGTCTCCACACACACACAGGGCCGCTCGCTCCTGTACGTTTTAGATGTTTCCTGCCTCCAATACACAAGAATCAGATGATCCGCTCATCAGGAAGCTCTGCAGAAGCCTGATAATGAGAACTCTGGTTATTTGGACGAGGGGAAACAGGGAAAGCATGCAGGATGTGGACGTCCCTCCCGAGATGATGTGTTTTTCGCACTTAAGATGTCCAAGGGTTTTGTTTTCTTTTGGTGGCAGACGGTCGAAATGTTTTTTTTTTTGTTTTTTTTTTGGGGGGGGGTACTGAAGGTCGCTGATGAGTTCAAGGGAGCTAACGCGAGCTAAAACACAAACGGCAAGCACCTCAGCAACATCTCAAGGGAGTTCACGATATTGACAACGACATTATCAGCCCGAAAAGGAGATTCGCCACCAAAAAGGGGCAGCTGCCAGTGGGTTAGTGCGAGCAAAAAGGAAAAAAGAAAAAAAAACACAACTCAAGCTCATGCACGCTAATACCAACTAAAGGAGCTTGGGGGAGCTGATATGTTCTTTTAATTTTTTTTAAAAAAAGCTCCTAAAAACCAAAGGCCGCCGACAAAAGTGCATTTTGAATAAAGAAGAATTTCCAGTGCGAATACGTCTTCGTCGTACACACGTTCGAGACGATGCTAACAAGAGCTAGCTCGGCTAACGACGACGTGACGTGTCGAGCGAGTCACCAAGAAAATAAAGAAAAGACAACTTTTGCGATCAAGTCAAGATGGGAATTGCGTTCAAGATTGAACATTTAGTTACCTTCAGTGAGCGCCGCAGCGACCGTGGGGCGAATTGGTTTGACGTCGCGTCATCAGCGGTCACATGCCCGCGCACGTTGTCTTGCCGGTCGCTCGCGCACGAGCACGTACGTACGTACGTAAGCACGCTTAAGTGAAGTCATTCTGCACGTCACGTTTCAAGAGATCAACACTGACGATGTCATGACTCCACCACTTGCAAATAAAATAAAATAAGGCTCTCCTCCTCTCTCCTCATGAGTAGCATGGGCAAGCTGCGGCCTATCGCAGCTGACACTGTGACTGATGCACACCCTTGACTGGTCGCCACTGGCTAGTTCTTGGCAGGCCACAATGACAAACATTTGGACTGCTCACCATCGGATGTCAACACACGTGGACAAACAATGGACCGGTCACCAAGATGTCAGACAAACAAAAAGACATTATCGACACAGTAGTGTCATTGGACTGGTCGCCAGTCCATGTCATGGAACATATGTACTGAATAATGAATTCCAACAAACTGCAGATGGCAAAAGGTCATCCTTTATTAGCACATACCAAAATGTGTGTCATGTGACTATTGTCATGGCGACAGACGGAAGCAACATTGAGTGGTCCTGGAGACGGCATTCGTTTTTCAGCAGCTTTCTTCATACATGTGGTTCATGGTTTTACAATTTTTTTGGGAAGCTCCAAAAAAGTTTGCGTGTGATGACATTTACGCATATGAATCCAAAATGCTCGTTGACCTTGACAGGTCAAATTCTGAATGCACATGCGACACAGGGAGGTTGACACAGAGGACCTGGACAGTTCCTCCTCTGAAAATCCCTTTGCAGCCAGAATGAGCAAATGATGACAAACGTCTTCACTGTTTCTTCTTGACAACGTGCGCGCAGTCATATTTACCCCTGACGACGGTGAGCTTGACGCCAGGCAGGTCTTGAGTGCGGCCGCCCTGCACCAGGACCACGTTGTGCTCCTGAAGGTTGTGGCCCTCGCCCGGGATGAAGACGACGGCCTCCTTGCCGTTGGCCAGGCGCACGCGGGCACACTTTCTGTTGGCCGAGTTGGGCTTCTTGGGTTTGCGGATCATCGTCTTTAGGACCACCGCCTTCATCTGTGGCTGGCCAAAGGTGGCGCCCGGCGACTTGGCCGGCAGCTTGGGCTTACCCTGGCGGTGCATCTGGTTGAGGGTGGCCATGGGGCGGCTCGCCAGGGGGAGTGTCCACGCACTGACGTGCTGGGATACTACACACACACACAATAATTTCACCCAAACATTTAGCGATGATGATCAATATGAAAATTCTCAAAATAATTTCTTTTGCGACTTACCTTGAAAGAAGGTTGTGAGTCCCGTTGATGTCAAACGTTGCAACAGTGACGTCACTGAAATGCAACACAATAAGTTTCATCATTAGGTCACAAACGTGCAATCTATCGCGCGTATACATACACATCTGGAAGGGGAAAATATCGCTTTTGCGATATACCGTCCAAATACAAATAAGAACGTAGACAATGAATGACAACATGAATTTAATGACAAGCGTCACGTTTGTGTTTACATTTACAAAAGTCATTCATTCCGACTAATTACGAAAAAACAGTAAAGCAAATCTCGCACAGACAGTCGTTTTTTTTCCTTTTCATAGGACGAACTAACTCGTCCTTGTGCTAGCAGCTAACTGCTAGCACGCAGCTAGAAAGCAGCCAACCTTGGAACGACGTCATGACGAGGAGCAAACAACAGCCGCGGGTTGGCGGTTCCACTTTTCCACGACGAAAAGCAATACACGTCAGGCACGTCGCGACATTTGCAGAAAGACACACACAAAAAAAACACACAAACCGGGCCGATAGCAAACCACAAGTCTCCGAAAGTCCGTCAGTCAAAACAAGAGTACTTCCGGGTCGTCGGGATCAGGGGTCAACACAAGTTTTAAAAGAAACATTTGACATATTTATTCAGAATAATGAAATAATAAATGACACAATTTAAAACAATTATCACTGTATGATAACAGCAGATTCCCATATCAATTTTTCCATCAATATTATTCGGCACAATTCTCTGAATCAAAATGAGTACATTTATATCTATGATTTTTTTTCCATATTATTTTGGTAGCTTGAAATTAAACTGTAAAGAATCGTAAGCAATTTCATGGGTATGACTTTTTTTTATTTTTTTTAAAAGATAATCCTAAAGATTAAAATGAAAATGAAGCATGCAAGGTGCCACATATGTTTTGAGGAATTAAAGTTGAAGTGTGAAGAAAGGAGCCCTGAGTTTGACCTTGAACCAGCATCAAGGCTAATGGTTGTGACATCATCACTTGGATTGCTGAAATGGGTGGGCGTGCAAAAGCGGAAGAGCGCAGTCATCGTTTCATTTTGGCAACCTTGCCACTCTAATCAGCTCGTCTGATAAAGCGAGCGAGCGTCGCAACACGTGCAACCCAACTCGCCCACAATTGGCCCTTCTACGTCGGGATGCAGCTTTGCCCACATGCGCCTTGCCATTGACTGATGACCATTCAATTGTTTGTCCATATGTGCCCTGACATTGACTGGCGACCAGTCTGGAGTGTGTCCTGCGTGCTGGTTGGACAACGCGTGCGTTGGCCATGCATGTCCATGTCAATCAAAGCTAATCGCTGGTCCAAGGTCTGCTTGAAAGTCATCAGCAGATTTCAATCAGCTTGTCAATCATTAACGATCGCTCTCCTCTTTCTCGCTCAGTCGCCGCTCTCACTCACAACCACGACATCATGGTGAGTGCCAGGCTGCGACCAGTCCTCCTCCTCGCCGCCTTGTTGGCTCAGGCCGCCGCAAAGCCGTCCGGAAGCCAAAGCGGGAGCGGTGTGGGAAGCAAGAAGCGCCTCCTGCTCATCTCCTTCGACGGCTTCCGTTGGGACTACGACCAGGATGTGGACACGCCCAACCTGGACCGGCTGGCACGGGATGGCGTCAAGGCCAAGTACATCACGCCGCCCATGCTCACCATGACCTCGCCGTCGCACTTCACCACCATCACAGGTCGCCTGGATAAACGCATAACTCCTGTCTTGTCCAACGTCCTTTTCATGTCTCGCAGTATGCCTTTAGGTCATGTCCTGTCCTGTTGGAGCAGGTCGTATCATGTCCTGTTCTGTCCTATCAAACCAGGTCCTTTCCGTATCCTGTTCTTTCTGTCATATGGAATCCTTTCCGGTCGCCTGTCCTGTCGTGCCACACCCTTTTAAGTCTTTTATTCTTGTGTCTTGTCCTGTCGCCACACGGTGTCATTTTGTGATCTGATTTGTCCTCTACTGTCATGTCAATTTGTATCCTGTCCAGTCGTTTGTCCGGTTCTGCCACAGCATGCACTGTCCTGTTGGATCATGTGTTGTCAAAACTTGTCCTTTCCTATCGTACCATGTGTTGTGGTGTCACCCGGTTCCCAAACTTGTCACCTGTCCTGTTCTGTCATATTGCGTCCTGTCCTGTGGCCTCATGTTTTATCATGTTCTGTGGTGTTACACATTTCATATCCTGTTGTCACACCGTTCAGTGTTGCAATCTGATCTGTCTTATTCCTGTCATACAATATCGTGTCCTGTTCTGTCCTTTTTGGCATCCATTTGATATTTGAGCTGAGCCTGGTAACGCATGAAACTCTGTGTAAACCGTGGAAATTGGCTAACTGGTATGACATCATCAAGCCTGGCGTGCCGCTCCAAAATATTCAAACTTACCCGCCGCCATCTTTCTCACTTTGTCTTCTTGCTCAGGCCGCTGGGTGGAGGACCACGAGGTGGTCCACAACATGATGTTCAACACGAAGACCAACCAGAAGGTTCCTCACAAGGAGACCCTCCGGCGCTCCGAGTGGTGGGACAACGGCGTTCTGCCGCTCTGGATCACGGCGCAGAACCAGGTGACAACGCTCAAGCTAATATTCAACACTCAATCGATGGCTCATTTTTGCCACGTTAGCATGACGACGATGTCAGATGATGTTGGCCACGTTAGCATGGTAGGCTACAAGTCGGTTAATCGTTAGCTTAGCTGTATTAGAGTGTTGAAGATGACAAGGACTTGGTGAACGCTTAGCAAGAAGAGCAAGTTGATGGTTTGAGGTTAGCCAAATTAGCATGTTCATGTTGTGCTGCGCGAATATTTACCCTTTATTTATGGCTGTTTTCTGCTCCTTTGTCCGCCATTGCTTTTGGCGCCCTCTGTTTTGTTGACCAATGGTAATGTTTGACGCCTTTTGGTGACGTATACATATATTTTACGTTGGATTTAAAAAAAAAAAGAGTCATAGTTACAAATAGCTCTCAAAATCTCAATTGCTACATTAGCACATTGACGCTATCAAGGACTTGGCTAGCATAAATGATCATAGTGAGGGTGTTAGCTACTGGGCTAGACGTTAGCTACTGTAGCATGATGAGCGACCAATCAGGGGCTCAGTTGATAGAGCAGGTCATAAAGTGACCGAAGTTGGAATTCCGCTGAAAGCACAAGTTGTCTCCCGGCCTGCAATGTCCATGTTCTCAATTTCTTCACTTGGTTAAACAAAGAATTAATTCATGAATTTATGCATGTAAATTTCCTCGGTTGGTTCAGGGTCTGAGGACAGCGTCTTTCTACTACCCCGGAGGAGGTGCCAAGTACAGCGGCCAGGCGGTGAACCGGGCCATCGTGGAGGAGTCAGGCCACCCCGACGACAACGAGACAGAGTGGCGGCAAAACATCGACACAGTTCTGAGCTGGTTCTCCGAGGAGGACTTTGACTTGGTCACCCTGTACTACGGCGAGCCCGACAACGTGGGCCACGTTCGGGGTCCCGACCACCCGGACCGGAAAGCCATCATCCGGCAGATTGATCGCACGGTGGGTTACCTGCGGGACGCCATCGGGCGCCACGGGCTGGACTCGGGCCTCAACGTCATCATCACGTCCGACCACGGCATGACCGCCGTCAAGAAGCGCCCTCTTGTGGACGAGATTGTGCTCAACAAGTACCTGAATCTGCTCAAGATGGCCAGCTTTGAGATTCTGGACTATGGCGGCTTTGGGATCCTGACGCCGCGGCCGGGGAAGGAGCAGGAAGTACTGGAGGCGCTGGCTAATGCTCCGAACTTGACCGTCTACAGGAAAGAGGACATGCCCGAGAGTTTCCACCTGGCGCGGAGCGGACGCCTGCCGCCCGTGGTCGTCATCGCGGACCTCGGCTTCAACCTCAACTCGGTCAGTGTGATGACATGACGCTCGTAGGGTCCACATGCTTTGTTGCAGAAGCACGAGCGTTGGCGGCACAGGAAACGGCCATCACGGCTCACCTATTTTCTGGGTTGGGTCATGTGACCTTCGAAAATTGCAATTCAGTCCACTCGCAAGAGACTCCAACTTCCTTGCTCTCAATTCTCCAAGGCTGCTGCTCTTTTTTGCCTCAGTCCCGGCCGGTCAAGGCAACTTGCTGCGTTTTATGCCTCTCGGTCCCAAAGCCCGCAATGATATTGTTGTCCCACGTTTTCATTTCACCACAAATATTGTGTGAGTGCGTGTTTAAGAAAAACAAAAACTATTTGGCTGTGTATCTGCTTCCTGTCTCCGTTTGGCAATCACGCGATTATACATTCCTCTAATGTGAACATGTTAATTAGCTAGCAGCACTAACTATTTTTTTTTTTTGGGCCCACCAGAGATTCATCGTGTACGTGAACAAAGGCGATCACGGCTTCCACAACGGTGAGATGGACATGAAGATGATCTTCAGGGCCTTTGGACCCGATTTCAAGAAGAACTTCCTGGCCGAGCCCTTCGACAGCATCCACATCTACCCGCTCATGTGCCGGCTGCTCGACATCCGAGCGGAGCCCAACAACGGATCGCTGGAGCACACCGCCGACATGCTGATCGTCACCCAAAGCGGTAAGAGCCGGCGAGCCGCGGCGTGCGAGCACTTCATGAAAACGATCTTAATTTGCATCTTGTGTCCGGCAGGAGGGCCTCGTACGAGTCCGACGTCGTCCATGATGATGACGACCGTCGTCTTTGTCTTCATTTCCACGCTGATGCTCTAATGTCCCGAACGGCAGATATCGCGACTGCAAGATCTCATCTCCAGATCCAGGATGATGCCGACACGCCCTGCACACCTTCTATGAAATCCTTGACGCCCCGTCCAGATTCGGTTCTTGCTAAAGATCCCTCATCATGCCTGCGTATCAATCATACAAGTTCCAATGAGTAAAACTCTCAAACGGGATGACACAATTGCGATTATTCATTATTTATTTTGTTTTCATGTATGCACAGTTGCACTTTGAAATAAAGCAGATGTGTTTTGTGCTCGAAATAAAATCTATGGATGACATACGGACGACTACAATACAATACAATCTTATTTATAGAGCGCACGGGTGTCAAACTCAAATACAGAGTGGGCCGAAAAGTAAAACTTGAACAAAGCCGCGGGCCAGCATTTAATTTTTGAAAAACTATATAATATTATATTTGGATGAAAAGCGATGACGCGCCAACAACTGTAGGAATATTAAACAATTCGACTTTTGTCTTCCAAGAGTTATCAGAGAAGACCGTATGTCATATTTAGGCTTCTTGTTGACATTTGTTAGAATCAATGACATACAGTGCATGTATTCGACTTCTGCCCAGCGCCGCCAGCGTCAAGAAAAAAACATTTTAATAAGTTTGGTTTCAAACCATCATGTCATCAGCCAGTAGTTGTGCTCGTTATCAGAGCACACACGGGAAGTCCGCGAAGCTGTTTGATGTGTGGAGCCAACGTCAACAGAAAACGTTCCCACAGACCTTAAGTGTCCCTGAAGGCACCACAAAGTCACGGCGGTCACTCGGATGCTTTCCGACAGCCGCCGACTGGCATCGCTGCCGTCCGGTCACTCGGACTTGAAGAGCGAGTCCAGGTCGTGCGCGTCCGACCCCGATGCCGCCGACTTGGGGATGGGCGGGAACAGCGTCGCCATCTTCTGTCTGAAGTCGGACAGCTGAAAGAAAAACAACCGTTTAAGGCGTCGCTTTTCCTCCCTGGTGGCAAATTGTGGAAATGACGGAAGACGACGTACGCTGCCGACGCCGAGAAGCTTGCAGACACCCAAGCTGAGCAGAGCCACGCCGCAGCAAGCGTATGCCGAGCCGCGGCCCAAAGCGCGCAGGGCAAGTGCCGCGCCGCTTTCGGGGAGTGCCGCCGTGACGCCCTGGAAACGCACGCACCTCGTGACATCATCACAAGTGAAAAGGTTCCAAGGGTTTCAATGAGGCGTGTTTCAATTGAAACCAAAAGTTTTGCTTTAGAGATTAGCACAGCTTGTTGAGTTTGCCGACCTTAAGGATACTGTTAATGAATACTTGGGCACAGATCCTGTTACTGTGAATTGTTGTGTTAGGCACTTAGTGTAATTTCTTAATGACTTAAAAGGTATGAATATTTTGCATTCAGTTTTATCAATTCATGTGTTATGGCAAATATTTGCATTGAGTGGCCAAAGGTAGAGTTTGCAGTTTTATTGGGAATGTAATGTAATCTAATAAACTAATGCAATTCATACTTAGATTGTACCGGAATGTATTTGAATTAAATTTGGTCTAGCAATTGGATAGGGTGGTGAACAAAAAAAATGTACAGCAGTTGAAACGACCCAGAATTTGGGTCATGCATTTAACTTGCGTATTAGGTGAAAATCGACCACCCCAACCCATCTTTCAGGGTCAAATTAACAAATGTTAATGGGTCTGAGTTAAAGATAAACAAATTCGGGTTCTTTTTGACCCAACTGTTTTAGTGTGCACGGAGGCCACTTGGAAATAAAACAATGACAAGAAAAACCCTACTTATAGATAACAATCATTGTCATGCTTTATTCTGATCATCAAAAATGAGAAGAAAAGCTGCAAGTGCCACTCCAACAGGAAGTGTCTTGCTGGGAACAGGAAGCTGTCACCTTGCTGAACCAGTCCGGATTGTTTTTCTTGGCCAAAGCCAAAGTGGATCCGAAGCCTGCAATCAGGCCCACAGACGACACAGTAGCCAGGAAGACGGCACCTGCACACCGAAAGCACAAAACTCTCACACCTTCGCGTCCTTTCGGACAACACGTCCTATGTACAAAACACATCTCGGTGCAAAGCGCTGTCTTCAAAATTGACGCGAGACACAAAGCGACACTTGTGCTGACCTTCACCACAAAACACGAAAACAAGTTAATAACGAGGACCATGGAGCCGATGTGGACAAACGTGTAAATGAGCACCTTGAATGAGCCGCAGCCTGTCATCGTCCTCATTGGGAGACACTTGAACGAGCTTTTCATCCGCTGCGGACATGTCGCATGGGTCCGTCGTCATCACATGACCGGACAGAAACAACAACCCGGAACCTCTAAAACAAACGCAATTTCTTTTTCGTTTTTTTTTTCTTTACAATCTTCATTGAACAAAAATCCCACTCAATTAAAAAAAAACAGACATACATACAATAACACAAAAGTGGATATTATATTTTAAAATAAAAACATCAAATGGTATTATGGTAAAAAAATAAAAAAGTTTTTGAATTACTTAATTTGTACACGTGGATTTGAATTTTCGCGAGCATTTACTGAATGTCAAAGACAAAATGTTGCAATCATTTGGTGACGAAACCAAAGAAAATATGATCCCATTGAATCTGAATCTTTCTATATTTCTTGGTATTGCGACATTGCCAAAACTGGTGGATCCAGAGGCGTGGTGGAAATCGGAAATTTTTGTGAAAATGTCTGGCGTGAATGTAGATTTTGCGTTCTCACAATGACTAAACCATAAAATGATGGAGTAACAATCAAGAGGGTTACTTGGATAGACGTAAGCGAGAACGAAGATTGTGAAGATTTTGAGATGACGCCTTGCCCCATTCGCTCTTTGTACCTGGTCTGCTGCGGACAACATCTTGCTGGGTGTTGCATTGTGGCTAAGGTAAGACGGAGAAGGTTCGGTGATGCAAAATGCAAATAAAAAGGGGAGAAGAAGAAAGAAGGGAGGCGTCGGGCTAACTTGTTTTATTTGCACGTCAACGGGGAAGGTTAGCATCATTCAGGTGTACAGCAGGGGGCGCTCCAAAGCGCGGAAAGCTTTCGGGATATCGGACAGTTAGAAGAACATCGATACAAAATCTACACGTCAAGTCTCCATGTTCACATCTGCCGCGGAAGGGAGAGGAGCTTCAAAGCTCTGCCGGGTGTGCTCATCAAGACGGCTCGCATGACAGATGATGTCATGTTTGGAGCGGTCACGTGAGCACCCGACAGACGCGTGCGTGGTGTGCTTTTCAAGGGAGGGGAGGGGCGAGGGGGACAGCGCCACCGGCTGGCACAATAGTCACGGTGCAAATGAGAAGAAGGCTTGTGTTGGGAATCACTCAGTCATGTCGTACTCTTGAAATCACTAGCTACGCGTTTCGATCGGACCGTTGACTCGGGGACAGAAACGATTCATCGAATAGCCTCGACTCACAAGGCGGATATTTGGAGTGGATGTCGTAGTTAACTATATAATGCACTGTACAAAAATCTGGCTATAATGATTAAGGAATTTCCAATTACTCGTTTGAAAATGACCAACATAAGATATAGTGGATAGGCTGCAATTCCCAACACAGCTAAAGAGTTCAAGCTGCTCACTGAACTGAATAAACAACGTCATTACATCACACAGGGAGTTATGACATCATCGGTGAATTAGGAACAGGAGCGCCTTGGGAGCTTTTGGATTCAGGTCATGTACCTTCAGTCAACACCTGCAGGTGGCGCCCCAATTGACTTTCAGCTCATGAACAGGTTAGCACGGCCACGATGTTAGCTTAACATTTGCGACTCGCATCGCCGACTCGACCGCCTGCCAACTTGCCTTGAGAACGACCCGTTCGCTGCGACACAAGCGACGAAAGAAAGCTTACAGGAAGTCATTCATGCTACAAACAAGCACACGCGTGAATTTATTTACACGTTGGATCCTGCACGTGCGAGATCCCGACACCACACCACGGAAAGGCCTTTGAGCGTTTTTTCGAAGCCTCCATATCCAGCTTAAGGTCCAGGTACTTGTACGCTCGTTAAATTCTCATTGAAAGTGACTAGTACTTTCCAGATTTCATTAAAATACTTTTTTTTTCAATCATAAGCACAGTATTTTGATTCAAGAAGTGTGAATCTGGGGAACATGCTTTTTATCCGCCATACTATAATGAAGTGTAATTGCACATCCACTCCCGTAGTTGGCAGTGGCGCTCTCCTTGCCCATTGTGGGCAGCGAGTATTAGCGCTACCAGGTAGGTTTGTTTTGCAACGAACATGCAAAAATATAGTTGGGGCAGAGAGTAGGTGCGAATTGTTTTCTGCTTGCTGGGGGGTGTAAAGCAAAAAAAAAGAGAAGCACTGTGTTCAGGCATTCAAAGCGCTTCGCACTGATTTGCACTCACCGACTGATGACGCAGCATTTGGAGCAAGTGGGCGGGGGGTTGGCGGGGAAAGTATCTTGCTCAAGGACACTTCGACAAGAACCCGGGTTCGAACCCACAACTGCTACCACTGAGCCCCAACGTGTGCTAAATTTTCCAACTGAATTTCTTTGACATTTACCAGTCTAAGGTCGAGACGCAGAAAGCCTCAGACCTCCATGAGTTGAGTCCCGCCTCTTTGGTGGTTGCGCACAAATTTCAAGTTTCCAGTACGTGCATGGACCTTGAGCTGAACTTTAAGGACATGAAAAAAAGACGCTCGAAAGGGACTGCCATCACACTCAGCAGCTGGCGTCGGCAGTCGGCAACAAAGCATGGTGGGAATTGTCTGGACTGTGGTGGAGGAGAGGCGGGGGTGGGGTTGATTGGGGGGGGGGGGCTGTTGTTGGTCTTCTCTTCACAAAGACATGCAATTAATTAACTGCATGATGACAACACAGATTTGTTTTTCTTTGTTGAAACATATGCGCACGCGCGCACACACACACACACACACGCGCCCTTTCATTCATTTTTTTTTGGGAGTGTGTACTGATCAGAGCCAGTGTTTAGAAGGAGGATCCCAAATACGTGTGTGTGCGTGTGTGTGTTTGTGTGCGCTGTACACCAGGCTCTGTACACTGGTCAGTCTTGGCGTGGGTCCTGCGCTCAGTACTCGCTGAGGGTGTGCCACTTGGAGATCTGCCGGCGGGGGTTCTCGCAGACCTCCCGCCAGTGGGCGGCGCCAGAGGGCGAGGCGCCGTGCAGGCCTAGCAGCAGGCGGCCCAGCACTTCGTTCTTGGCGGTGCGGTCGAAGTCCACCACCAGGAACTCCACGGAGATCTCGGGCAGCAGCTCGGGCGGGATGTCGTAGATGAAGGACTCGTTGAAGACGGGGTTGAGCGTGCACTTCTTCACGTGAGTCTTCTTCTTGGCGATGCGCTTGCGGCCGTAGAACACGTTGACCTTCACGTACGGGTCTGCGGACGGACGCACGGCACATACAAGCGTTAGCGTCAAATTTTGCGCTCATGCCGAAGAAATGCAAGTTTTACTCTGGTGTAATCTTGGAGCAACAGTATGCTGAAATCAATTAAGGAGCTTCATTTAGACCAGGTGTGGGCAAACTATGGCCCGGGGGCCACATGCGGCCCGTTAAATGTTTTAATCCGGCCCGCCAAACTTGAAAAAAATTTAATGACTAAAACTTGTTTTATTTACTAAATACTTTGGTGTGTCAAACACAGATATTTTGTTGTAATCATTTTGATTTAAAATTAAAAGTATTTTTTTTTCTCCGATGAGGTGAGGTTACTGTACTGTCAAATTTTAGAAACTATTGTGGCCCATCAATCAAAAAGTTTGCCCACCCCTGATTTAGACAAATGTAGTCTTTTGCTGCCATTTTGTAGTATCTACGTATAGGCAATTCTAACCCCCCTTTTTTTTTTGGGCTGGGGGGGGTCATCATTTACTCATGGAGTTTGATTTAAACTCGGAGCATCACAAATAATGAAGGAACCCCGCACACATTTGCAGCATCTGTACTTTACTTGAGTATTTATTTTTCTGACGACTTTATACGTCCGACAACGACTAATGATCAATTTGAGAATAGATGAATATTTTGTGTGCAGTTTTTTTTTTTGTACTTCAATAAAAGAGTGAAATTGTTGCACTTGTAGTTCTAATCTGACGTGTACTTGTACTTGAGTGCAGCGCGCAAGTGCGCCAGCCGGCCGGACTTACTGGCAGACAGGCCTGCGATGTCCATCTTGGGGAGGTGTCGAGCCTTGAGTACCACCACGCTCAGGCGATGAGACACCGGCTGGTAGGACAACGACGCCAGCAGCTCGCCGCGATTTTCACACTGACAACACAAAGCATGAAGAGTCACTTCCTGTTTCCATCACGTCGTCGTTGCGCGACTCAACTTGTGGGAATTTATGTGTTGCGCCTTCTTCATGAGTTAAATGAATCCAAATTAAAAAAAGGATCATGTGCACATTTATACACTTTGTGTATTTTGTTGACAAACGTATGCATGTAAATGTTATTGGACCTTTTGACTTGATTCTGTCTTTCTGAATCTGGTCCCCCTTGTAACTCCCGTCCATGTTGCGTGCAGTAACATCACATCGACGCATTCTGCGACCCGTGTCGAGATTGTCAGAACGAAATCGCTGTGGAATGTTTGCTTGTTTCCATGCTGCCTGATGTCGTCACTTCTACATATTTGAGTTGCCGTTCACAAGAATGGGCCTTGTCAGCGCCATTCAAGCGGTTGAATTAAGGTGAACAAAAGCCCTACAGTCTGCCACGGATGCACGTCGCCATGGGAACAGCCAACACGGACGCCTCACCTGCATGTTCCTCTTGGTGATCCGCTGGCTCAAGTGGACCCGGCCCGTGCTGGGGTCCACGCCCTTGAGCGGCACCAGGGCCTCGCCGATGACGTCGTCGCGAGCGAAGCGGTCAAAGCTGAGCACCAGGAAGTGCAGAGTCAGCTCGGGCAGCGAGCTGTAGGCCACGCCGTAGAAGGTGAAGGTCTCATCGAAGAGCGGGTCCAGGGTCTTCCTCAACACGCGAGTCTTGACGCGGTGCTTCTTCTCGGGCAGGACGGTCATCTTGATGTAGGGGTCCGAGCTGCCGGCCTGCTCGTCCATGGCGGGTAGGCCTCGGGCACCGACCACGGTGACCACCAGGGCCTTCTTGGGGAAGTTGTAGTCCACGGCGAGGCTGACGGCGCCTAGGCCGGCTTCGGCTTCCGCTTCCGAGGAAGCTGGCGTGAAGGGCGACGCCGTCTTGCTGCTGCTCTGACTGCTGTCCGCCGAGCTGCCGTCCAAACAGCAGTAGTCGGCGCGCACGGGGAGCGCTCGTTCCAGGTGCCCGGGGCCAGACCCGGCGTGGGGACCCGCCGCGGCAGGCGCCACCAAGTGGCTCATCTGAAGCTGACCCGGGACGTCCAGGACGTTGTTCTCGGCGTCCACCAGCACCATGCCCCTAGCCCCCGCCGCACCACCACCATCCCGCCTGGCGTTACGCACGATCCTCTTGCTGCCGCTGAGCGATTCCGGGTAAATACTGATCCCCTTGAGCATGTGGATGAACTTGTAGGGCGGGTCCTCAGCATTGCAGTACCGGTCGCTGTGCAGCTTGTAGCGTCCAGATGTGCGCAAGTAACGGCGCTGGCAGAAGGACCACAGCAGAAGTGCCGCAATCACCACTGCCACCAGAACGCCCGCGCCCAGGAAGCCCGCCAGGACGGGAGACATGGCTGCGGCACAAACAGGAAGTTAGACAAGCAGGCCTCCGTGAGAAAGATGCGATGTGTGTGTGGAAGGAGGCGCGGAGGGTTGGGGGGGGTCAAGGGGGGTGATTGTGAATCTCTTTGTGCACTCTTGTCCTAATGTGCCACCACACACACGCACACACACGCGCACACATAAGCAATTTTGGCTACAGCCTATCAGAATCAGGCGCTTTCCTTCATTCACAGTCACATGATGTCATGCCTTGCAAAGTGCTGAAAGGAACCAGCTTGCTGCCTAGTAACACACACACACACGCAGCCCCCCCCCACACACACTATGACTATGTTGGGAAGGAATGACTCCTTAACTAGTAGAACGGACTAGTTATTGGTCATATCGGGGCTCACTAGTCAAACTAACGAAAATGACTATTTAATCATTTGGGCGTGAGCAATAGCTTAACAATTCCCAACACAACCAGAACAAATGAACCAGTGTAGTGAAAACAATGACGTCATGCTCATGTACGCCCAAACTGGGACCACCGCGTACAGACATGACGTCACCTCGAGGCCCACTAAAACACTTTAGGGCGTCTACGTAAAAGCCCAAAGAGAAAATAAAAATATATAATACATGTATAGTAGCTTTTGGGGGGCTCTAATAGATTTTTCTACCGCCGTCTCTCTAAGTTAAATGTCTGTTGAAAAAAAAAAATAATAATATTACGTCGCTCCCAAAACGTATTAGTGATGCCGAGGCCATTTGAGTGTTAAGCCAGCTCATGACGAGAAGCAGACAAATGTTGAGATGAAGCGCAAGGGAGGCGAAATGGCGGCCAGCCGTCGACTGGGTGGCGCCCTCGGCAGGTGTTTTTCAAGAACATGCAGCGAGCCTTTCGGGAAGGCAGGCGGGATCACAACAAGTCTCCGGCGAGGCCGAGGGTGGCCATCTGACCGGACGCCACCAGCTTGGCTTGGATTCACTCACCGTAAGAGGGTCGCAGCTCCCTCATGTCCGCCATTTTGTGACAGGGCTGGCGGGAAGCGTCCAGACGATTGACGAGAGGAAGGAAGGAGGGGAGGAGGGAAGGAAAGAGGAAACAGGTGCAGCGCTCTCTTTTTCCTTCACATTCGAAAACTAAAAGACGACGACGCTGCTCTAGTCCGGTCCGGTCCGGTTGGGGCGTCGTCTGGTGTGGTGTCTCGCCACCTCAAGCGCTGATGCTGCTGCTGCCGCTGCTGCTACTGCTGCAAGGGGGAGGATGAGAAGGATGGGAAGGATGCAGCGAGTCTGCGCACTCCGGCCGCCGCCCAATGAGATCCTCCATTGCACACTGTGCACACACGTCTCACTCGCACAAAATGTAACCAGATCCAAAGTGGGCGACATCCCAGGAGGAAAATCTGCTTGATTGAAGCAGGAAAGCATCACTGAAATGAAAGATCGCCTTTCCAAGATTGTCCCCGCCATGACGACACGCCACGTTTGATTTCAAGGCAAGAGAAAAATTGAAGAAAAAAAATGTCCTTCACCATAAGACCGTAACAGGCAAATCACCACAGAGCGGAAAAAGCATCACCAAAACACAAAAGGGAGATGAATAATCACCTCGAGTCTCAAGACAGAAGCAGGCTTAACTGAATTTTTTGCTTTTGGGGTTAAGATAGCTATTATTCAACGCTTGGGTCATTTCTGGCCCTGCCAATCTTAAGTATCGAGTTATGAAATGTTAGCATGACACTCAGATTATTTATCACGTCACGAATTGGATCCATGCGTGGTGCTGACATTTGACCTTTCCTGATAGCCGGGTGAGGTTGCGTTTTTGGGAAGGGCAATCAGAGGAGAAGTCTCTCTTCTTGTTGCTGTAAAGCTCGTGCAAGAAAATTACACAGAGATACTGACAAAGTCAAGTGAAAGCACAAAAACATCAGCCATCGAAGCACTCGGCGACTCCACGTTTCCCTGCTTGGACTATTTTGCTCAGCGGTTACCCATAATGTCCCCTATATCTGTTCATCTCCCATAATAATTTTGTTGACTATTTTTTAACGTGTGACGTCTTCAGTATCAATTGAATAACATAATTGCTTTTGTTGTTTGACTACTAATCAATTCAGCAACAGACGATGAATCCAACGCTTGCACCGAAACCTCAACAGAGTGAGAGCTCTTCGCCGCCACATACTTCTACTGAGAGAGCCTAAGCCCCGCCCCCTGCCGTGTCGTCATACATCATTACGGCAACACAATATCAAAATTGAACTACTGTATCAAAACTAACACTAAACTGAGTCAATGTTTGACTTTGAAGTTCCCTTTTCATTCTTCCTCTTTTTTGCACACTGTGCACAGCTCAGAAGAAAAGAGGAAGTGCAACAACTTCAATAAGTCTTTTTCCTCTTTATTCTCCACTCCTTTTCTTCTGTTCCCTTCACCGTCACCATGTTTTTTCCGCTGGCAATTGCTTTGGACCTGCATCTTTTGACAGGTCAGTGATTGACGTGAACGGGATTGCGTGCGCGATATGACCTAAAAAGAAAATGTAAAATTTATTAAAAAGACGAAAAAAATGGCTTCATTATTATGTTTAATATTATTTTCGCTGATTGAAGGAGCATAATGACATCATAGGTACTGGAAAAGTTCTTTTCCTCTCAGGGTGAACTTTTGTTCGCTTTCCCAGAAATCATGAGAGGTGCGTGCATATCTCTAATACAAACCAGTTGCAACACGATTCAAAGACGGCCCATTTGAAAATCGACGTACTTGATTCGCTTTGATTCGAGATGGTTTTTGCTCTATCCCTAGGAAATGTAAAAAAAAAAAATGTCAAAGCTAGCTTTCATTTTACGGACGACACAATGACCACAATAATTCTACAATATGATTTGTCGGCTTGCGGAGTCGGGATTGTTGAATGATTCCTAAGGCAGAAACACATTTAGATGTTTTGGATTGGATTGTTTACTCCAGATCTGAAGGATTTTATCATATACTCCCTAACTAAATTGACATTTTGAATGGTTTTAGTCAGCCGCCTAGACCACAATAAAAAAATAAATAAAAAATAAACTGTGCATTAAGGTAATCCAGGTGCTGGCCATCATTAAGACATTTTTTTTTATCAGCCCTTTCTAGTGGTAGTAGGAAAAAAAAACATTTTATTTGAAATTGTTCAATAAGGTTACTCTTGAGAATTGTGCCCGCCTTGGCCACATGGGGGCAGTATAATGCAATACAATACAACTTTATTTATATAACGCATTTCACTCGAATCTCTACGCACAGGATAAAGACTATATGTGAGCACCGTTAAATAATCAATTTGTTGCTTACATGATTAAAGCGCCGCAACATAGATGCTAATTGACATTAGCATTAATCTAGTGGGACCTTTCTAACAGATTTAGATACACAAAGTAGAGTTGTTTCCTCTTTAGTTTTGGAGGAAACTTGAGGTGGGCGTGGCATCAATGAGCTCGACGCCTCTTTTTGGAACAACGGTCCACTAGATGACAAATTGCTGCTTTTTGTGACATGAGTTGAGTCGAGCAATTTTTCTTTTTTGACGTGTGTGATATTCTGAATTCTGGTCAGGTTCGGGACAGCGAGTGATCTACTCACCGGTGACGTGTGCCGTGCGAGGCTCTACCGTCACGCTGTTGTGCTCCTTCACACCCATCTTGCCGGTGTTTCGGGTGGTGTGGTGCGCCAATCACCACATCTGTCATGGAAGCACGCCTTCCGTGTACGACAGTCACATAACTCGCAACAACTTGCGCTACCTGTACCTGGGGGACATGAAGAGCAACTGCACACTGCTGATCCACAACATTCAGAAGGTAGACAACAACGTCTTCCGATTCCGGATGGAAGCCGTAGACCAAGCCGGACATTTCACCGGCACCAAAGGCGTGAACGTCACTGTCGTTGGTAGGAACACGTTATAGAGATGTACCTTGACTTAAGAGTGCCTCAACGTCTGCACACACACACACACACACTTTTGAGTGCCATATGGGACCTTGGGAGCCTGTTCACCCGTCGCTGGTTTTTCATAGCTGAAGTGTTGACTGAGCATCCCGTCTCCATGGTAACCGTGCCCTCCTCTAGATGGCGATCCGATGAGGGTGCAAAGCTCCGTCCCCGAGCGCGTGAGTGAGGGTGCGGCGGTGACGCTCAACTGCACGTCCCGCTGTTCTTTTGATGATCTGAATGTGCTCTGGCAACGAGACGGTGACACCCTCCCGGAAATCGGCCCCACCCTCTGGCTGACAGCGACACAGTCGGCCAATTACACCTGCAGCCTGGCTCATATCTCCAACACTATGTCGCCGCCCTTCAGGCTGAACGTGGAACGACACCACACAGGTAAATGACGGATTCGCTTTCTTCTTCTGTTCACTTCGATATTTTCACGCATGCACATACACACGCACACACAAAACTTATCTCGTTGCGTTCTCTTGTTGGTTTTCATGCATGAAAATCTTGCAGAGTCATCCACATGTCAACTTTCTTTGTGACTTTTAAGATGAACATTTTGCTGCGATTCTGGGCAATTCCCTCCGCCTGCTGATGGTGCTGCTCGTCGTCATTCCGATCGTCGTGTTGCTTATGAAATGGTGCGTCTGCCGTCCTGATGCTAGTCATGCGCGAGTAGCATAACATAAGCACAGTTGCGATGCGTTTGACGTTTCAGGAGGAAGCGTCGGCTAGCGTCTCGTCATGATGGCAAACGTGCGAGAAGTGAGCTGGAGGTGAGTCTGCTGGCATCACACAAGACACGTGGGACAACGCTCCGCCTAATAGTGTGTGTGTGTGTGCGCGTTTGTAGATGTGTGAACCCGTGTACAGTAACACGACGCCGCTTGCTGAGCAAGGTGGTCCAGACGAACAGGCAGCGAGTCCAAGTGCAACGCAAGTCCGTAATGGTGGCGGCGTCACGATGCCGTGATCACGTCTGGATGTGCGTTTTGGGCTTTTCCAACTGTTGTCAGTGATGGGCGGAGCCTCGTGCGGACACCTGACCTGCTTCGGATGTGCCAGACAATTGCTTATGCTGCATATGAGAAAACTGGCCAATTGGAAAATAGAATGCACTTTGAACTGGGAGGTCAGAGTAGCAAAGTTGGGGGGGGGGATTAATTCACCACTGACCCCTGGGTTTGTTGTCTCACTATTTTGCATGCTTTTTTTGTGTCCACGATTACTCTTGTAGTCTAGTTTGTTTCCAGTTGTTTCTGGATTATGGCTGTTTATGGTTAGGGCTGATTTAATTTGATTTTGACTATCTAAGCAAACGCCAAGCCGTCACCGTCTCAATATCATCATGAAAAATATCATTTTGTCATCATCATGGATGATGAAGACGACACTGGCAGCAGCAGAGTGAGAGCTCCACGCAACATCCTGGTACTATGAGGGACGAAGCCCCGCCCACTTAAGATGTCATCACACATCATTATGGCGACAAAATACCCCAAAAATTGAACGGATAAAAATAACAATTGCTTTGTCCTCACGATGACTCATCACGTCAGCGCTGAGCCATTCAGTTGCACTTTTTGTCCCTCTGGCTTGACTTTGAATTTCATCACCTTCCGTTTTCTTCTGCGCTCAGCAGAAAAGAGGAAGAGCAAGTTCAACTTCTTCTCTTCATGCTTCTTTATTCTCCGCTCATTTCTTTCACATCTTCTCGTCCGTTCATATCATGTTTCTTCCACACGCAAACGTGTTGGTCTTGCTGCTTCTGGCAGGTGAGTGACGGATCACACACTGAGTGTGTGCGTGTGCGTGTGTGTGCGAGACGGGGTGTGTGTGCGTGTGCGTAAGTTCTCCAGCATGTCATGTATGGGCAGGTTAAAAATGCCAAGTGAGAGTGTGTTGTGATGTCATGATACCGCCTAAAAGCAAAAAAAACAAAACAAAACCAAACAAAAAAAAAACAACTTTTGAACATTCTGTTTGAAAACACAGAAATTGGCGCCAAGGTAAGGCAAATTTTGGATCGAAATCGGAACTTTAACGTCATTATTAGCGAACATTCGTTGTAATCGTCCACTTCCGGGTTTGTAACCACGTTCCTCTCGCCGGCTGTGGCTTGGCATTTATTCGACATTTTGTATTTTTAAAGTTGACTTTGGAGTGTAAAAAGTTTTTGGTTGGTTGGGAACCATGTCGGGGAGGGGGGGTTCGGGCGAGGGGTCGCCACACCGAAAATTAAAATGTAAAAAAATAAAAATAATAATAAAAATTTGAATAATAAAAAGTCAACCTCTAAGTTGCGGTTTTTCACTTTCCCAATTAACCACGAAAAACGATCGGTGAGTGTTTGTGCATACGTTTGCATGATACTGCCCCCAGGTGGGCAAGGCAAGTACAGCAGAAGGAGCAGCACAATATCCATCAAACTATTTTTCAGGTTCTGCGGACGCGGCAAAGAAAGAGCTCGTGCATTACTCGCTGGCGAGGACTTGCGCGGTGCGCCAGTCCACCGTGACACTGCAGTGCTCCTTCACACCCATCATGCCGGTGGTTCGGGTGGTGTGGTGCATCAATCACCTCATCTGTCATGGAAGCACGCCTTCCGTGTACGACAGTCACATAACTCGCAACAACTGGCGCTACCTGTACCTGGGGGACGTGAAGAGCAACTGCACACTGCAGATCCACAACATTCAGAAGGTAGACAACAACGTCTTCCGATTCCGGATGGAAGCCGTAGACAACGACGGACATTTCACCGGCACCAAAGGCGTGAACGTCACTGTCGTTGGTAGGAACACGTTATAGAGATGTACCTTGACTTAAGAGTGCCTCAACGTCTGCACACACACACACACACACACACACACATTTGAGTGCCATATGGGACCTTGGGAGCCTGTTCACCCGTCGCTGGTTTTTCATAGCTGAAGTGTTGACTGAGCATCCCGTCTCCATGGTAACCGTGCCCTCCTCTAGATGGCGATCCGATGAGGGTGCAAAGCTCCGTCCCCGAGCGCGTGAGTGAGGGTGCGGCGGTGACGCTCAACTGCACGTCCCTCTGTTCTTTTGATGATCTGAACGTGCTCTGGCAACGAGACGGCCACACCCTCCCGGAAAACGGCTCCGCCCTCCGGTTGACGGCAACACAGTCGGCCAACTACACCTGCAGCCTGGCGAGCCGCCCCAACACTATGTCGCCGCCCTTCAGGCTGAACGTGGAACGACGCCGTACAGGTAAATGACAGATTTGGTTTTTGGCCTCTTCTTCTGTTCTTGTCTCATCCCATCTATCTAGTTTTTTTAAGTTCCCGAAAACCAGCGAAATGGAGCATGACTACATTTAACTTTAAAAGCGGTATGCATGGCACTTATTGTGATTCCAAATCTGTGGACTGTATAGGCAAAATATTTTGAAATATTTTGGTTGAATTTTCACCACACAATACTACCCATGGTCTTTTTTAAAAATCTTGATCTAATATAAAATAATACTAAAACTTAGTGTTTTGAAAAAACTAAAACTAAGAACTAAACCCGCACTGAAAACTAATTAAAAAAAAAACTCAAAACGAAATAAAAACTAACACACACTCACTTGTTCTTGTTGTGTTCTCATCTTCAATGTTTTCACGAATGAAAAAACTTGCTGAGTCCTCACTGTGTCCGTTTGCTTGGCGACTTTCCAGACGGACATTTTGCTGCTACGCTCGGTCTCTCCTTGGGCCTCCTGATGGCGCTGCTCCTCGTCATTGCCATCACGTTGTTCCTCATCAAACGGTGCGTTCTCGTGCGGGACGTTAGCGTGGTAGCAGTTAGCATTAGCACACTTAGCACGTGTTGGACACTCCAGCAGGAAGCGGCGGCTGGCGTCTCGTCACGACAACAGTAACACAATGCCGGTTGGTGACAGACGTGGTCCAGATGGAAAGGAAATGGACCAGAGTGACGAAGTCAGTTATGCTGCCGTCCAGTTTAAACCAAAGGCCATCAACAGGTATCACACACACACGCACACACACACACACACACACACAACTGTGCTGCTATTAAAGCATTGTTGTCGTTTGAGGCCGGCGGAAACGGAGGACGTGGTTTACTCGTCTGTAGCGCATAAGTCCCCGTGAGTGCTCCGCCGGCAGGAAGCGATGCCACGCGCCGACCGGAGTCACGTAACACAAGAACAAGCAAAGTGATGTCACACGTGCCAAAGTTTCAATAAAACTGGAATCCAATCCACCAAGTTGTTTCCCGTTTGTCATGACACTATTTCCCGTCGCGTCCACCTGAATTCTTTCTTGCCACAAAAATACTCGACAACACTTCACTTCTCATTCACGTCATCCAAACAGGAAGTGGCGGCCGCCTTTTTGCCGACAAGCGGGCAGGCCTTGTAGTGGATTCTATGAAAGGGGGATGTGAACATCGAAGCCAATAGAGAAGACGTAAAATACACAAAAAAACGAGAACAACTAAATGCAGAAATAATGATGGCCAACTGAAATGAAATTCCTCCTGCTGACCAATAAAGGAGTCAATGATTAAGCACCACGACAAACCAAACCAGTTCTTGGCTTTCCAAAGAAATTCAAGCAAGGCTGCTAGAATTTGCAAAAGAAGAACATTTGCCCAAGAACTTTTTGTTATCACGTCTCTGTACGTAAGTTGTCCATCTAAGCAAAAAACACAAGTAGCCAAAACACACGCTTGCCTCTTCATCGCCCTCTTCAAAAGCGCTCATCCAAATCCCAAGTTTGTCCTCCAAGCCTCTTGTCCAATGGCGAGACGTCACGCCACCGAGCGGCGACTCTTGGTGCCGCCAGGACGGACAGACGAGGACGCTGACTCGGCACTCCCGACGCCTTAAAAGCAGCGGCGCCCAACTGCCACGACGACTGCGATGGGGAGATTGTTGGCCATTGAGACCACCGAAATGGGGAGATTGCTAGCCGTCGCCTTGGCGCTGCTCGTCTGCCGCTCGCCCGCACTCTGCGCCCGGCCTTCAGGTGAGGCTCGTGTGCCGTGCCCAGCACTTTGGCTTTTTTTCCCCTCCTCAGGAAATTAAAGCTGGCCATCATTTTCAATGCTCTCTCTCTCAAAAAAAAAAAAAAAAAAAAAAAAAAAAAAAAAAAACGCCACCGGCCGCACAAACTAACTTGACCAAAACGAACACTCGGCGTACGTCCTCTTTTTCAAAGCCACAGAAACCAAAACTCGGAACGTGTCATGCAGCTTGAAGCAGGCCCTTAATTCGCCACAGTCATCCGTTTGAACAAACGACGACCAATCCGATGTTGCCGTGGTAACGACTCGGATACAATTGACAACCGTGTTGTTGCGCCCTTGCGGTTTAGAGTACCAGCTGGACTCGATGGTGACGCCATGCGAGGCCGCCAGAGCCGCGGCCCGCCCACCCGACCGCCCGCCGCAATGCACACAAGATGGACGCTTCAGGTATTCGGCGGCCGGCTCCGGCGCTCATGTACTGCCGAGTTCCGGCGGATGCCATCCATTTTGAGACAAAAGCAATTTGACCTTTTCGGAAAGGGATTTGAACACAAACACTGGAGCAACACATGTAAACGGATAATACTCTCAGGCATATAGTTTTCTTCCGCTGCAGAAAAATGGCAAATAGAACAGCAAATTACCGAGTAGTAGCAGAGGAAGAAGACCATTCTGCTTCGTTTGTGTCTGCATGACACTATTATACTGCCTCCCTGTGGTTGAAGCGAGGATTGCAGCATTAAATCATGACGCACAAATCATGATGGCTAAAATCCCTTAATTATGTCGTCACACGCACGTGTACAGGCCTGTGCAGTGCAGTGGGCGGGGCCAGGAGTGTTGGTGCGTTGACGCTGAAGGCCAGGAAGTGTCGGGAACTCAAACCAACGGCTCCATTCCTCAGTGTAAGACTGACGGTCACCTGACCGACTCGCTGGCGAAGGACAGCGGAGACTGAAAGTTGCGCTCGTTTGTCCTCTTGGCATCAGGCGCGTCGTCGTGCCATCTTCAGTCGTCCCTGCGATGCTCGCCATCGGGTCACTTCCTGCCGATGCAGTGCGACGCCAGCAGGGGGCAGTGTTGGTGCGTGGACCGGGACGGCATGGAGCTTTACGGCACCAGGCAGACGGGGAGGCCGCACAGCTGTACGTGCACAAACACGCACGAGCGGTCCCGCGCACGCAGAGACGCTCACACTTTTGAACTCCAACCCTCGGTAGGTCCCGGCAGCTGCTCGGCGCTCTCTCGTCGGCGCCTTCACAGCGCCGCCTCGTCTTCGCCGCCGCAGTGTTCCGAGGACGGCAACTTCCTCCCTGTCCAGTGTCAACTCGTCAACATGACGGACAGGCGAAAGCTGGACATGCTGCACGCCTTCAACACGTAACACGCACGCCAAACGCACACTCGTCATCTCGCGTAAACGATGAACAAGCAAATGGCATGTCTTGGTCTTCTGTGTCTTTTGTCTTCTCGCCCCTCGGCCTCGTTTTTCCGCTTTGCGGCAGATTCCCAGCTGCCTTTTCCACATTCAAATCCTTCCGGAAGGCCTTCCCGCTGGTTTCCGCCTACTGCTTCTGCTCGGACAGCGGGGGGCGTGAAATGGCCGACACAGGTAACCCCGCCCCTTGTCCCGCCCCTCCAACGATGATGACGAAAGACCAAGGTGAAGTTTGCTGATGTTCTGGCGCAGGCGTGGAGTTGCTGCTGTCTGACGTGTATGACTCCGCCTTCTCCGGAATTGGCGTCGCTCGCTCGTTCGCCGAGTCGACGGTTTTCAAAGTTCTGCACAGGAGGATGCTGGGAGTTCGCCTCGCCGTCAGCGGCCGATTCCGATGTAAGTTGGACAGAGATGACGAGTTGGTGAATTGGTTTCCAAAAAAAAGCAAACGGTCACCTCCGATCTTTGTTTTTTTGTCGTATTTGAATCATCATCCATTTGTGCGGCACTACTTTGACGCCGGCAGGTCCTTCGGCATGCGAGGAGGAGCGGAGGGCAGCTACGGCGACATCCGACGTTTACGTGCCGTCGTGCCAGGACGACGGGGCCTTCAGCTCCAAGCAGTGCCAGCAGGGGGGGCAGTGTTGGTGCGTGGACCAAACGGGGGCGGAACTTCCTGGGACGCGGCAGCACGGAGACTTCCTGGTTTGTGGTGAGTGTCGAAATGGCAACCGAATCAGGATTGTGAGACAACCCGAGACAGAGTTTGGGGGGTCTCGTTACGTCCACGTCGCATGTTGCGAAAACATGTTAGCATGTTAACTTCGTGAATAAAAATCGTTCATGAGTGCGAGTTGTGTGCCCTGACATCGGCTTGCGACCAGTCAGTTTTTTTGTTGATGGACGTAAATGTCGACTGATGACAATACAGACGCTGGTTCTTCTTCGTCTGTTTTTCTCGTGTGCAAAGGAGGTGTTGCGTCTGAGGACTGCGTCTCGCTTCGTCGCGCATCCCTTTCCCGCTTGTTCTCGGGTCCTCACGAAGCTCGCCTTCCCGCCACCTCGTCGGCGGGACGCTCGGCTTCCTGTCAAGCCCTCCTGCCAGCAATAGAGGCTCTACTTCCGGTAGAGGCGGATCCCGTGTCCTTCCTGTCCGTCATGGTGGACGTCCTGCACGGGCTCTTCCCCTCGGTGGGCGGGGCTTTAGAGGCTCTGGACGGCTCCTCTCCTCGCCAGTTGCAGGAGTTTCTGTTTGGTGGGAAGTTCCTGAAGAACACGGCGCGCTTCAACCTCAGCGGCGCGGTGGGAACGCGGGGCGGCGTACGTGTGGATGCTGCCACCCTCCCACAACGACATCAGAAGCTGGTCCTCGCCGTCAGTCGCGCCCTGGAGGACCAGGACTTCCTAGCCGGTGTTCGACTCACCCTTATGAGCACTTCGGGATCCGCCTCCTTGCGTCAGGTGTGTGCGTGAATCCCAAATGCAAGAACACACTCGAATGTGGAATGCTAAAATGAATGCTAATGCCAATGCTAAGGCTAAGGTCAGACTCAAAGTGCTGCGGTAGCATTTGGTCAGGGTTAGCTTTTTGGGACGTGACATGGTTGAAGAGGAGGGGCCTGAGGAAGCTTTGTGGTGTGCCTTTCGTGTCGACAGTTGGCTCGGTCAGAAGAGAATGACTATTAAGGGAGGAGCTGCCGACAAAGAAATGGAAATGAATCCTGATTCAACACGAGTCATTAAAATGCTAACGCTAATGCTAAAACGGAATACTGCCTCCATATTTGCGTGGTTGCTGTCTGCTTCCAGGTACTGACGCCGGTCCTCCGTTCCTGCGCAGCCGCCGGCGGCCAAGACGACACAACGTCCATTTTCGTGCCGAGCTGCACGTCCGACGGGTCCTTTCGAGAGGTTCAGTGTCGGGGCGGACAGTGCTGGTGCGTGACCACGCAAGGCCAAGAGGTTGCCGGGACACGGGTGCGCGGCGTCCAGCCTCGATGTCCGTCGCCCTGCGAAAGCGAGAGAGCGGCGGCCCTGCACGTGAGAAGCAAGATGGCGGCAGGGGCCGACATCCTCGTCCCGGCGTGCTCGCGGGACGGAAGCTTCTTGCCTCTGCAGTGCGGACCGTCCGGGTGCTTCTGTGTGGACCACATGGGGGCGCCGGCGGTGGCGCCCTCACCTGGCGGCCACCTGAACTGTTACGTCACCAGACATATTTAGCAAGCTTCAACTTGAACTCTTTCCTCCTTTTTGTCTTCTTCTCGCCGTCCTCCTCCTCCTTGTCCTTACTCCTCTTCTTCTCGTCTTTCAGGTGCAGACAGGAGCTCTCCGACTCCTCGCTCCTCTTCAGGTCAGAAATACCAAAACGATTGTTGATGATTATTTGGAAATTATTGTTGACGTCCTGTTCTGCTAACGCGCAGGCAAGTGCTTGCAGGCGTTACAGGAAGTGGCGACCTTTAGACAGGAAGTGAGCAACGTGGTGGCTGTCTCCAACTCCTCCCACATCCCCGCTGGATATGCGTTCCTATTGGCCGAGGGTCTGCGTTTGACCCCGGAAGAGCTGCAAGGAGCCCAATGGCAGCAGGCGCTGCAGGTGTCTGATTGGCTGCTGAGACGCTCCAAAGCTGCGCTGCGATTGGCCGCCTACTCCAGTGAGTCCCGCCCTACTACACTTGAAGTGTTGAACCAAGAATTCCGATTATGATTCCAAAGTGTCAACAGCCTCCAGATTCGATAGCGATGTCCAAAGTGATCTTTTTTTTTTTTTTTATCTTCTCCGCTTCGAGCAATCCCTGAGTAGCTACACGCTTCCTCAGTGTTGCACGCAAAAGAATCACGGCCCATGCAAGTAAAGCTCTTTTTACAATCAATGGGGCGGGGCGGGGCGGGGCGATTCAAGATTTGTGGATTTTGTCAGCTGCACGGAGGCACTGCAATGCAAGCGTCATGATGAATGAGTTCTTATTGTACTGATCGCCGTTGTTTCTCAGCCATGCAGATGTTGCAGCCTGCAGGACGTCTCGCCTATCAGCCGTTCAGTCCGCAGTGTGACAACTTTGGGGAATGGCGGCCCATGCAGTGTTACCACAGCACAGGTCTCACACAAACACAAACACACGCATGCACACACACATATAGTGATGAGTAAATGAGGCTTCAAATGTGCTTCATGAACCAGTTGTAGTATTTTAGGACTCCTGTAGATGGCACTCTCCGTTCAACATTGGGCTGAAAGCACACCAACTTGACTTTATTTAAACCAACAGTGCCATCTAGAGGACTCAAAAATACAACAACTGGTTCATGAAGCAAATCTGAAGCTTCGTATGAACATATCAATGTGTTTGCACGTGCGTTCAGGTCAGTGTTGGTGTGTTGATGAAGATGGCGAGTATGTTCCGGAATCTTTGAGCAGTCGTTCACTCCCACTGGTCAAATGTGAGATAACACACAAGAGCACGCAAATCTACACACAAATTCAGTGGTGGGGGGGGGGAAAAGTGTACCTGTGTGTGTGTGACGCAGGTCTCACACGCTGCCAAAGAGCTCAAAGCCAGTCGCTGCTCTCTGGTTGGATGAAAGCCGCTGACATCATGGCGAATGCCTCGGGGTACCGCCCACAGTGTGACAAGGTAAGCGCACACCTGTAACGATTGACGTCGGCTATTGGCCATGTGACAGGAAGTGTTTTCGTGACTGTGGCAGGACGGTCGCTTCTCCGTGCTGCAGAGAGAGGGCGCTGCAGGCTGGTGCGTGCATCCTGCGAGCGGGGAGAGTCTTCGGAATGCCATCGCGGGAACTGATGGACAGCTCACGTGTATGCGAACGCGTGCGCGCACACACACACTCACTCGTATCCACAAATGTGCCGTGACACATTGATTCGATTTGTTCCACTGTTCCAGGCCACGAGAACCCTTTTTGTAGCCGAGGTCCCATAAAATATGTACATGTAGAAAGTTGAATAATGTTCCTGTGTTGCATTCAGGTCCCAGCTGGTGTGAGCTTCAAGGTCTCCGGTGTCGCCCGGACGGCTCCTTTGTCCCGCTTCAGTGCGATGTCACTTCCTGTTGGTGTGTGTCTGAGGACGGTCAGGAAGTGGTTGGAACCCGCCAACTCAAAGCGTCAGGACGTGTGCCGTTTTGTGACCGTGAGTGCTCCCTGAGCTGAAGTTTCACGTCAGCTGATGGATGACATTGGCAGTGTTGTTTACATAAATAGCAAGTCGACATTGGACCGCAGCGCCATCTAGCCACAAGTGAAAAGCTAATGTGCGACCCCCCCCATTTTGCTTTGAGCATCGTTTGAGCCCAGAGCAGTTGAATGGTGGTTGAGTGGTTAGCACGTCCGACTCTCAGTGCAAAGGTCATGGGGTTAGAATCCGAGCTCCGGCCTTCGTGTGGAGTTTGCTTCTTTCCATGCCTGCGTGGGTTTTCTCCGGGTATTCCGGTTTCCTCCCAGTATGGTTGTTTGTCTTTGTGGGCCCTGCGAATGGCTGGCAACCAGTTGAGGGTGAACCCCGCCTACTGCCGGAAGTGAGCCGGGACTCGCTCCGGGAACCCCGCCACCCTCATTAGGAGATTCCGATAATGGCTGGACGGAAGCATGAGACCAGAGCCACCTAGTGGACATGTCAGGAAGTCATGAGCAACTGTGCCAGCATTTTTGCTAATCTAGCACCACCTGTTGCATATGACAGGAAGTGCATCTTGTGACCTTGTGTCCTCCAGGTCCTGACGTTTGTCCCGCCGTCACCATCGCCCACGGCGCCATCGTATGCCGCCCTGCACAAGATGGCCGCCAAAGCTGTGACCTGATGTGTCATCGCGGTTACCACAACTCGCTTCGCGTCCGCAGCTTTACGTGCGACACAATCGGTCGGCAGTGGGAGGGCGACCTCCGACCTCTGCCTGAAGCCTGCCAGAGTATAACTTTTGAACCTGACCAAGTTTTCTAGAGCATTCTTTATGTGTGTGTGTAGTCATTGTGTGTATGTGTGTGTGTGTGGGTGTGTGTGGGTGTGTGTGTGTGTGTGTGTGTGTGTGTGTGTAGTGAGTGCACCTCCTCAGCGTGTGTGGGCGTCTCATATTTGGTCGTTGGCGGCGCCGTGTCAGAACCCACAAGCGATCCACTCACAGCTGTTACGTGGCATGACCACAAGGGGGCTCTGCTCAGCTCAGGTGAAATCACGCTCACACGCACGGACGCACACATACGACATCATCACAGCGAATAACGGCGTCTTTGTGCGTGTAGCTTCCCTTATCGGGGCGCAGTGTGTCTCTGTGTGACGACTCTTTGTTGCGTGTACGTTGCAACGGCGCCACGTCATGGAGTGTGACGGTCAGTTGGACGGCCTTCATGACTGACCTCCCGACTTCTGAACTGCCTGCTCTTCACGACATTGGTGAGTCAAAGTGTGTGACGAGAGTGGCGTGATGTCATTTCCTGTGATGTCACGCGCTGTGATTTCTAGCGACGTTCCTGAATGTCTCACATCTTCTGGAGCGTTTTGAGCATCTGCTGACTCAGCACATCAACATCACTTCACGACCTCAGCTGGTCTCCAAGACGACACCCCGAGTGGGTTGTTCCCACGGTTACCGACTAAGTGACGACGGCGAAGGCTGCGGTGAGTCCGTTGATGACATGACCATGTAACCGCCTGGATTTCGATATCGCTGACTCGACTCGACTAGCGTCCGTGACACCAACTGATGACATCATCTTTGTGCGCAGTCGTTTGCCCCGCTGGCAGTTACTCCGCTGAGGGGTCGTGTCTTTTGTGTCCCCGGGGAAGCTATCAGGACACAGAGGGGCGGGACTTGTGCAACCCGTGTCCCAAAGGTTCCTCCTCCTCTCCTGGAGCCTTCTCCCTCAATCAATGTGAGCTGTCAATCATTTGCACGACTGACGCCATCATATGCGGACTCACTGTATACATGCGTGTGTGTGTGTGTAGGTGTGACAGACTGTCAAAGGCGTGTCCTCCGCTGCTCTGAGGTGGGCGATTTCCTACCGGCTCAGTTTGACTTCCTCTCAGGCAGTTGGAGCTGCTTTAACAGTGAGGGGGCGGAGCTTGACTGGACCAGAAGTGACACGCCCCTCACCGATGCCGACTGCTCAGGTGACAAACAAAGAAAAGTCACCCAATTAGAGACGAGATTTACATACTGTGTGTGTGTGCTTTTGGATGTACAGTCCTCCGCAGGTTTGAGGCTGTCCCCAGGTCAGAGGTCATCTTTGGAGCTGGAGACACGCAAGTCCTGCAGCGCATGACTTCTGACCTCAGAACATGCGCTAAAGGTAACACACGCACAAATAACGTCAAATCAAAATGTGCAATTCTCCCCATTTTTGTCTATTTCATGTGAGTAAATAATAATATTCTTGTTAATGTTTGATGTGCGTGGATGCGTTTATCCCTCAGCATGTGCAGTGGACACATCCTGCCACCATGTGGCGCTGTCCAGTGGCCAATGTGAGGTGTACAGCACACACACTGTGAACACACACTGCAACACTTCTGATCAGGTACACGCGCACGCGCACCCCCACACGCGCACACAGGCCAAACACTGACAGTGTACGCGTGCGCACGCAGGTAAAAGGGTTTCTGGGTAACAGTCAGACGGAGCTCTTTGATTGGTTGCGGTGCTTTGTGAGGGTTCGGGCCACGGCCTCCGATGTGCTGGTCATCAGGAAGATTGGTAAGTAACCATGGCAACCGGGAGGCACGTGCATGCGTGTGTTAAAACGGTCAGGTGTGTTTTAGGGGCGGAGTCCACCTCTGATTTTATGAGGTCATCGATGGCGAAGGCGGAGTCCGGCGTGTTTCGGACGTGGGCATTCGCCAACGCATCGCTTGCCGACGCCCATCGTTTTTGCGAACTCGGCTGTCGCCGTGACGACTGCTGCCACGGCTTCATCCTCAACCGCAACAGCCTGAACGGCGGTACGGCGTCATTGCGTTTTGTTTGTTGGAGTGTACGCTCGTGTTTTTGCGCGCTGTCGTGTTGTTGTTGAGCGGCAGTACGTTACCTCAGCGATGTGACTCACTCATGGGCGGAGTCTGAGCCCTTCTGCCCCGCCCCCCCAGGTTCTCTGCTCTGCGGCTGGCTGAGGGCACCGTCCGTCTTGACATGCGGCCGGCGGGACTGGGACATGAGTGGACAGGGCGCCGCCAATCGCATTTGTGGGGCGGGTCTCACATACAACAAGCAGCGGGGCAACTTCCTGTTTGACTTTGGAGGACAAAAATTTACCATCAGTAAGAACATTCACGGAAAACTTCCATGTATATTACGTATGTATACAAACATGTAACAAGTATGACATGTTGCCACCAGCTGAGTCAGCACTTCCGGCCTCCAACGTGGACAAGAAGGACTATCAGGCATCCATCGTAGACTTTCAAGCCATCTACCTGACAACCGGTAGAGTGCCATGTTGTCCTTACAGCACACAAGAGTGACGTGACGTCACGTGACGTTTCGTCTCTTTATGCAGACCAATCAAATGCTGCTTCCTGTGAAGTCAACATAGACCTGACTCCGCCTCTTGATGGTTTGTACCTTTAGTGTGTGTCTGTGTGTATTTGCCAGTGCGTGCATGTATATAATGTGTGTGTGTGTGTGCGTGTGTGTAGGTTCGGTGCACGACAAGTTTGCATCGCTCTCCGAAGACGACGTGCTGGTGGACACTCAGAAGACCCTCCCTGTGCTCTCCTTCCTGCTCAACAAGAAGACCTTCACTTCCCAGAATGCTTTGCTGTGGTGTCTCACACGTGCGCGCTCACACACACGCAAACCTCGTAGATGGTAAACGGGTTCTCACTTATATGGCGCATTTCTAGCTTTTTTCCGTTACTTCACACGGGCACCTCATCTACCTCCTGATGACGCAGCATCAGGCGCAACTTTTTCCGCATCTTGCTCAAGGACACTTCGACATGGTCGCAATGGCCGGGGAATCAAACCGTCAACCTCTGAGCTGGCAGTCGAACACGCTACCGCCGTGTCACGCCGCCCTCGTGTTTTTGTGTTTAGGCTGCGACGGCGAGCCCGGCTGCTCGTTGGCCGAGCTGGACGACGCCGACTCGGCAGATTTCTTCAGCTGTTTCCTGTTTCCTGACAGTCGCGTGTGCGGCGCGTACGACACGCCACTCCGACGTCCCTGTCGCACCGTGCTGGACAGGAAGCCCAAAAACGCCTTCAGCAAGAAGGGTACGCACGTCGTATGTCATGCGTGATGTCATCTCACTGTTGGCTCACTGTTTGTTTGTGTGTGTGTGCGTGTGCGTGCAAGCAGTGGACCTGGGTGGTCCGGTGAAGAGCTTCTATGAGCGAGTTTCCTTCAAGAAGATGGTATCTTACTCAGTGCGCAATCGAGTTAACGTGAAAGCAAACACACCGCTGCCAGAAGGGTAACACACGCACACGCACGCACACGCACGCACACGCACCCACAGTTCACATGTGACATACTTGCATGTTTGCAGGTTCATGGCTTGTGAGCGTCGTTGCGATGAGGATGCTTGTTGCCGTGGCTTTGGCTTCATCACAGACTCCAAAGATGGTAGCTATCATTCTCACGGCACGTCTGCTGTCACACACATAAAACACGTGACCAACACATCAAACACACACACACACACACACACACCAAACACACTCACCTAACAAATATGTGACGTGCATATAAAACACGTCATAAAAATGGAACTCAGTCAACACATTTTACAAAAAACACATTTGTGTATGTAAGACATACACAAATGTGACGCACTTGCTATGCACATCACACAAATGTACATATGGGGGTGCGTGTGTGTGTGTGTGTGCAGGCGGCAGGGATGTCGCGTGCGTAATTCTAATCAGTCTCGGGATTCAAACGTGCACCGAAGACCATCGGAGCTCTTGGACCATCGGCGATTGTCCAGCAAATGAGGTCGGCACATCGCCGCAACCCTTCGGCTGGTACCAAAAACCTGGTAAGGCGCTCGCACGCCTCACACGCGTGCACACTTGACACACAAAACAGTGTTTTAACGTTGTGTGTGTGCGTGTGTTTCCAGTCAATCAGTGGACTTTGTCGCCAGCCTTGTGCCCTGCCTTCAGTTTGCCAACTTTGAAAAACAACGGTAAGATGCGTAGCGTCAATGTTAGATTGTTGCCCCCACTTGCAAGTTTTTTTTTTTTTTTTGCAATCCCAAGTGGTGTGCGCATGCAGTACGTTTTGTTGTTGCGTGCGTGTTGTTGTCAATCAGTGTCAACAGACGAGTGGAGCCTGCTGCCCGACTCGTCGGTTCTGCTGGACGCGTCGTCACCTTCTTATGATGTCATCCACATCAGCCGTGACATTGCCGCCGATCCGGTCCGGACCAGGGACTGGTGTCTCCATGGTAACCGAGGCTCACTACCTACTCACTGTCTGCATTTGTCTTTTTTTTTTTAACCTGTGCAGTGGCCCATGCCGTTGCCAACACCCTGCGCGGCTCAAACAATTCATCCAACGCTGCCAAATCACGACCTACGGGTTTCGATAGAATGAATATTTGACTCTGTGGCACAAACGAAGAAACGTCTCGTCCCAAACCACTAAGTCGGGACTTGAATTTGGCTGAGGAGTGATTTGGAAGGCAACTAGAGTGATGGGTCACATGCCAGCAGTAGCGAATGAAATGAAAGCGGTCGCGCGACTTCCTCGTGTGCCAACGTACCGTTTCAGCCTGCCAGCAGGCGGAGTCTTGCGCCGCCGTGTCATTGGCCGAGCGGGAGTCGGCCACCCGCTGCGTCTTTTATCCCGACGTCGCCGTGTGCGGCCTAAGCTCCGCCCCCACCTCGGAAAGCCCCGCCTCCTCCTGTCGGCTGGTGGTTCGAGAGCCCGCCCCCCATGTGTACCTGAGGAGAGGTCAGCCAATCACAATTCTTCGTGTGTGTGTGTGCATATTCTTAATGAGTATTTTTTTTTTTTTATTTATGTACATGATTGTGTCTTTATTGCATTTGCGTTCACGTGTGTTATTTGTGTGTGAGTGTGTGTGTGAGTATATCAGTATTTCGTTCATAAAAGTGTATTAACGTGTTTGTGCGCATTAGTCACCTGTTTGTGTGTTTGTTAAAAAAAAAAAAAAATACTGGTATGTACTTGTCTAGATGCGTGTTAGAAATGTGTGTTCACCTCATCATCAGCGTTGTCGTCGTCGACAAGCGTCGTCATCGCGGGTCACGGCAACCTACAGGGCATCGTCACGGAAACGGCGCTGGGCTCGGACAGGAGGCGTGTGCTTCAGTTCCTCGGCGTTCCGTACGCTCGTCCGCCAATCGGATCGCTCCGCTTTCAAAGCGCGCAGCCGCCTGATTGGACGGAGACCTGGGACGCCAGCAGAATACGGTAAGTGCGACTGTGCCCGATGGCCCCCGCTAAACACGGCTGACACGCGTGTGCGACCCTCAGGTCCGCATGTGTGCAACCGGGCCGAGTGGACGCCAGCGAGGACTGCCTCTACCTCAACATCTTCAAGCCTGTCGCTATGGTAACCGACTGACGCCGCTTTCATCTAACATGCAAATGCGGTACCGTGACATCCGTTGACCTTTCCGTGCATACGTGTGTCAGAGGGGGCGTGTCCCAGTACTGGTTTTCTTCATCAACCCGTCAAGCAATCACAGCCGAGCCATGCTGGACGGCTCCACCCTCGCCGCGGTCGGAAACCTCCTGGTGGTGACGGCCGCATACAGGACGGCCGCCCTCGGGTTCCTCAGCACAGGTCCACACGCACACGTATTTACAACTACTCACATCCACGCAACACACAAATGTGTTGTACCACTGACACACACGTGACTAAAACTCGTGCGCTTCTCAGCAGGTTCGTCTGGCGCGAGCGGCAACTGGGGTGTGTCGGACCAAGAGGCGGCGCTGAGCTGGGTCAACGCCCACATTTCCGCGCTGGGCGGAGACCAGAGCCGAGTGACGGTGGGGGCGGAGCGTGGTGGCGCAGACATCATCAGCCTGCTCCTTATGCGCCGCGCGCCGCTTTTCCACCGCATGTTGCTCATGGTCAGTATCAAGTGTGTGTGCGTGATTGGTTGCTTTTGGATGCGTTTTTTTGAGCGTTCACAGAAGATTTTCACGCCGCGGCAAACCCCGCCCTCTCCACGCCCGTGTGTGTTCGTCATGCGCGTTGTTCACGTATGTGTTTGTGTCACGCGCAGGGCGGCTCGCTATTCTCGCCGTCGTTGGTCCAATCGCCGTCGGCCGCCAGACGTCTGACGCTGCGCTTGGCCGGCGAGCTGGACTGCGCCACGGATGATGACGAGCGTATGGTGGCGTGCCTCAGGGCAGCGCCCGCGCAGGCACTCAACGCCGTTCAGACCAAGGTGCGCAACGTGACGCGGCGCCTCGCAAGTCCCGCCCACGCAGGCGGCCATGTTGTTGACCCTCACACCATTTCCTGTGTTTCAGCTGCTGGCCACCAGCGGGCCGTTCCGCTCGTGGTCGCCCACGCGAGACGCCGACGGAGACGACGGCAGCGCGCCGACATCGCTACGCCGAGTTGACCTCCTACTCGGAACGTCGCAGGATGACGGAATCATAGCCCGGATGCAAAGCGTCAAGGTCAGAGGTCGTGCGTTGGTCGCGCACACAAAACAAGCATGCACGCCACAAAGATGAGGCGTGGAAACAGTCACACAAACTCTTGAACACACGCGTTGTGTTGTGTGTGCTGTCAGGACTTTGCATCGGCGCTGCCCGGCGGCAAGACGGCGTTTTACGAGGCGCTGAGCCGTTCGTTGGGCGGAGCCTCCGGAAGCTCGCTGCTCAAGGAGGCGGCCACGTGGTTCTATTCACTGGACCATAGCTCCGCCCCCGCCGGATACAACCTCTTTTCACGCGCACTCGACAACGCCACAAGGTCAGAACGCCAGTTTTGTATATTGCTCGTTTTTCACATCGGTAAAGACAACTTTTAAAAACAAAAAAATAAATCATTTGCTTTTGTGCAAAAGGCAAATTAACTCATTCACTACCAGCCAAGTAAAAAAAAAAAAAAAGTATCTTTGACGTCTTTAGCCGTCAATGGCAGTAAATTAGTTAATTTGACTTGACGCTAAGCACATTTTGACATTTCAATTGTTTTGCAAGATATTTACTTTTCTTGACTGATTTTCATTGAGCGGGCCATCTTGAGCGATATTGATCAAATAACGAATGCATGTGCGTGTGCGTCGCAGAGACCTGTTCATCATCTGCCCCACGTTGCGGCTGGCCAGCCACTACGCGAAGAGCGGCGCCAACGTCTTCCTGTACCACCAGCCTGCAAGCGCGAGCAGGTACGAAGCGCTTCCCACGGCCAACCTAACCACGGACGAGTGGATTAAAAATTGCCAGAGGGCAGCCATATTGCGTTGCCACGCTTACCGACAACATGTTTTGTTTTAGCTGCAAACAAAATGGACAGTGCTTGTTTTCGGCCACGATGCCTTTATCGAGTCATGAGAGCCTCGCAAAGAACAAGTCAGCCGGGTTTAAGCGAGTGGCAACATAAGATGGCCGCCGGTGGCTTCACTCACCGCGACGGCGAGCGAGCGGCATTCCGTGGTCCTGACTGACCGGGCCCATTTTCTGTTTTCAGGGCCGACCTGTCGCTCCCGCCGGACGTGCAGCTGTTGTTCAGCGCTCCTCATCAGCCAATCGGCTCGCCGCGATTTACAACCGAAGAGCGCCGCCTCTCGCTGGCCATCATGAGCTACGTGGCCAACTTCGTCCGGAGCGGGTGACCACACGCAAACCGACAAACATCCAAACGGACTTCCCAAGTGACGCACTGAGAGTTAACTTGTCTGCCTGTCTGTCTGTTTTAACAACTGACTAACCGTCCGTCCGCCAACTTCGCTGACTGACTGACAAACCCAAAAACAAACGTAATGACAAAGTGACTGACTGACTGTTCATCTGTCTGACCGACAAACTAACAAACGCGGTGAAAGCACGCACCAAGTATTACAATGTGGTCATTTTTTATGTACTTTCAGAAATCCCAACCCATCGGCATCGTGGCCGGCGACTTCTCTGCCCCGCTGGAATCCGGTCCTCTCCTCTGGGGCACCGCCCAACTTTCTGGAACTAAGTCCCGCCCTCAGCCAGAAGCAAGGCCTGCGCGAGAGGAGCTGCTCTTTCTGGACGCATCTGGGAAACGCGCTCACAACAAGTGGTCGGTCACATCACATCACATCACATCGCCCTGCGGCGAACTGTCACACGCAGGCGACCTCTCACACCAACCTCGCTCTGTCCGCAGGCCAAATGGGGGCGGAGCCAACGTTCGACCCTGAACGTCCGGTGGAAGAGCCACACGGCCAATCGAAAAGCGACAAAGACGCCTACAACTGACCATGACGTCTCCACGACCGCCGTGATGTCATCAGTGCCACAGTCTGATGTCATCACTCACGTCAAATCAAAATATGGAAATGATGAACCGATGATTTTTGCCAATCTATTCTGTCTTCAAACAATCAATTCACAATAAAAAATACGAATAGCAACCTGATGCCAGTTGTCATTGTCACAAATACACACGTTTATGTGCTGATTCTAAAGATTCACTCCACTTAAAACAACTGTCAGGCCCATCACTATGAACCAGGTAAATTAATTTAGCCAATGGCTCTGTTTCAATCGTGTCTACGTTGGCTTTGAGTTGTTATATTCTCCTAATTGCAAACAGATTCAAGTACTCTTGAACTACTTTCAGACGAAACAAAAATGTCCACATGTTATCACCACCACGAATTATGACATTTTAATTGCCTGTTACATTAATTTCCATGCTCGGTTTCACACGGATTCTTGACTTACCTCCTCGCGAGGTCGATTTTTAAAGTAGTGGCTAATTTTGAAAAATTCATTAACATTACTCTGACAAGAAGGAATTAAAAACACATAAACACGACATGCCTGGGTGCAAAAAAACAAACAAAACAAAAAAACAATAAAAAAAAAAACATTCAATAGTCACCTTTTTTTCACCATCGGCCAGGGAAATTCAAGACGCCGACAGCACCAACTAGCCGGGAAAAATGGAGAAACAAGAGTCCATCTGTTTCTTCTTTGGTAAGCGATCCAGGTCTTTTCGGTGCACTGCTGGTGATAGAGCGCTACTCTAGCGGTGAAATGCTGAAATTGCAGTTCAAATACGTCAAACGTACCTGAGTACAGGCAAATGTCAGGAAAAAAATAAACCTTTCAAGATAACTAACAAAGACTAAAACCTTTTTACCATGATTTTAGTTTAACACACAAAATAATGTATTAGTTAGTTAACGTTTTTTTAAATTACTCTTGGTTTTAGTTTAAATCCTTTAACAAAATGTGGTTTCAAGTTTATTTTTGTTAACTATAATAACCTTGCGCGCGCGCACACACACACACACGCAAGAACAGACCCACACACACATCAATGAGTAATATGAAAACAACACGAACAGACGCACACTCGCACATACAAATGACCAGGGGCGTGCAGAGGGAGGGGCCAATGGGGTGGTGGAATCCTCAGCAGCCAAAGTGAATCCAATGCGGGACTGTGTTCCTGCAGGTGTGATGGGGTGTGGCCTCAAGCCTTTCTGGCGCCGCCTCTAAGCAGGTGTCTGCTTTAAAAGAGAACACACACAATGACACGCAGACACATAGACACACACTCAGCACGAAAATGTGGACAACGCTAACGCCAACGCTGCTCGGCATGGGGATCACAGGTCAGCTCACAGGTCAAAGTTCACACTACATGCTACGTTTCTGTCCGCGGGTTTGATGTTTGTCAACATATCTGTAGTATGCTCCATCATGGGCGCCGTTTCTATGACAACGGTCACACCGGCGCCGGTGACGAACGGCCCGTCGACGGCCGGCACCTCAGCCAACGTGTCGACAGTTGTGACGACCGAGCAGCAGCCAAACAACACGGTGCTTCCCGTCTCCACGGCAACAAACGGCAGCACTGCCGCCCATGCCACGAGCAGCAACGGGACCACCGCCATGATGACATCCATGATGATGACGTCCGCCATGTTGACGACGTCTGCCAACGACACGTCCGCAAGCACAGGAGGGCCGACGAGCAAGACGACTCCTCAAGCGGGTGGCGGCGGCGACAGCGTTCCCGGTTGGGGAATCGCTCTTTTGGTTCTTGGCGCTTTGCTCCTCGGGCTCCTCGTCCTCATGCTCATTGCCATGGTCAGCACATCACTTTTTTTATCTTTATCATATATATAAAAAAAAATACAGTAACCCCCCCTCCTTCATCATGTTTTTTTTGGGGGAAAGTTAATAATTTTATTTCTATTTTCACAAAGTAGGCTTATTTCAAGATCAATCAACACTGTTCCGTAAAGTAGAATTT
Organism: Idiotropiscis lumnitzeri; assembly: GCF_059441095.1. Classification (NCBI taxonomy): domain Eukaryota; kingdom Metazoa; phylum Chordata; class Actinopteri; order Syngnathiformes; family Syngnathidae; genus Idiotropiscis; species Idiotropiscis lumnitzeri. The sequence continues at coordinate 1,463,008 of NC_142400.1, forward strand.
ACTCTAAAAAGACTACCGTATATTTTGGCATATAAGCCGCAGCAACTCTAAAACAACAAAAAAACAAAATAGCATCGAGATTTATTTAGCGTATTTTCTGAACTATAAAGCACCCCTACTGGTGAAAAGAAAATCCACAGAAAAGCCGCACTGTTGTATTAGCCGCCTGGTTCAAAATACGGAAAATACGGTCTATTTGGTCCCAGAGAAAATTTTGAGAGTAAAATATTGAGCATAAAATTCCCAGAGTACATTTTATGCTGAATATTTGTATTCTGGGACCAAATAGAGCCTTTTAGGACAACAATATACTCTACAAAATTAACCGTGTAGTTTCTGGTGAATTACAGAATTATAAAATGCCAAATCCTCTTCAGTCCTGCTTTTTACTCCTACCGAAATTGACGGCTGTCAGCTCATGATGATTCTTCCGGAATGAAACCCCCGAAATGGAGGCGTTACCATGTAATATTTTAGCACACCGTTCTAGAGGTTCGCCTGTCTGCCTTCCAGCTCTGACTTTCAACGGACGGATGGATAATTTAATGATGACCGTGAGGACACGTTGTCTTTTTTGTCGCTGTCAGATGTTTTGGTGTTTCTGCAACAAGGGACGCTACAACAACCCTGACGACATCCCGCTCTACACCACGCACACTCGATTCTGGAACGCCAATTCTGTCCCCGCCTACGTGAGTCACCGCACGTCACATGTCAAAATGGCATCTTAAGAGGCACTCAAGACGAAGCTCCTGAAGGGGAGCACAGTGTGAATTGCGGAAAAAAAATATTTTGCTACGATACGTGTTGCACACCATTCGGACTGGTAAATGTTACTTGTCAGGACATACACGTTATCAGGACAGCTGACGCGGGACGAAAATGTCTTACGTGTTAGTGAGCAAGACAGGTGTAAGTTGATCTTGTTGTTGCAGGAGGACGTGGACAAAGACGTCAAGATGACCAAGTGAGGAAATGTCACGTGACCAAAATGCTTTTTTTTTTTTTTTTTTTTTTGCTGATGATTTTTTAAGATGATTACATCAAGATGATCAACGACAATCTTGAGTAGAAGCCGAAGAAGGTTCGGCGCGGCCAAGGAACGCCTTTGTGTTCTTTTGTGTGATCTTTTGTGTGATTTTGCGGATCAAGGTTCAAGCGAGCGGGATCGGCTCGGTGAGTGCAAGCGTCGTCGTTCTTCTTTGCCTCCGTGACGAGCGTGTCAATCCATCACTCGTTAATAAACAGCCGCTGGACGCTTTGCCTTTGCCGTTCCCATTTATGACGGCGACATTCCCGTTTATCCATCGGGATGGGCGCTCGCCTTTTCACTTCTGCCAATCTGGAACACGACACTCACGCACACAAACCTTCTCCAGAGAGATGATTACCTGGGTCACGTTGGGCGCCGGGTCAAGACATATGAGCCGAACGATGGACTGGTCAGCTGTCTCTTTGAGGGCACAGACAGAAAAACAACAGATTGGTCGCCAATCAATGGCAGGGAATGACGCCACACGCACACACATGAACCTACAATGTGGCTAATTGGATGCAGCCAGTGAACATCATCATGCAGCACTTTCTCAACAGCTGTAGCCGCAACAAAGCGCCGGGGAGAACGCACGTGACAGTAAAAGGCGGCAGAAAAGCCCATCAAGAAATGTGAGAGGACGTTTGAACGTCCACACGAGCCGTTAACATCCCAAAATGGCAAATCAACGTCCTTCCTTTGTGGCCAGTCGGGCTCCGAATGATCAAAATGGGCGAAAAGCAAAGAACGACAAACGCAAGTGAAAAGACTGTCTCGGACTGTCCTCAGGTCTGTCCAGCATCACAACAAGAGAGAGAGAGAGAGAGAGAGAGAAACAGTCCCAACAGCTGATTGATTGAAATGTATGAATGGAAGGCCGTTTTCTCCAATAGACTGAAAACTACAGATTCAATTTCAGACACGAATAAATGCATATGTTCAAAGATGATGTCCTTTTCTCTGTACAAAATTCAAATCACATATGGTCATTTGGATGATGATGCACCAAATGTAATATTTTTAGGCCAAAGTGACAATCAAGATTGACTTTTGATTTAGGGTAGAGACATTTTTTTCATCATTCTGTTGCATGATGGCAATGATGACAAGATATTGTCGGTATGCGGTCTATTATGTTTTGTTGCTTGCATGTAATGAGTCGAATGAAATCAGATTTTGTGTGTTTCTTATTCAACTGGAAACGACTGCCAAGCACGTGACGTCACACAGCAGATCGAGTTGTTTCGAACACAGACAATAAAAATGAAAAAAAAAAAGTCACCAGTTTTGAAAAATAAAATTTACTTACTTTTTTAATAAAGAGAACACCTTTGAAAAAAAATAAGTCATTGGTTTTGGTAAAAACAAGTCATGTATAAAAAAGAAAAAATGAGTAGTCTTATTAGCTAATTTGGCCTGCTCATTTCATTTGACAAAACAAAGTTAAATATCAGTAGATTTTTTTTTTCTTTTTTTGTTGCCAGACTGGTATAACTGAGCCGCCCACAAATGTGACTTAGGTGACGCGTAGGAGGAAAGGCAAATATATATTCAAGTTTGAACAGTGTTGGACTTTCTGTGAAGAGAAGCGAGTTCCCGCCCCCGAGGTTTCACCTTGTTGATGCGTTACCACCCGCGTCCTGATGAGGGCAGCAGCGAATCCGGCGAACGGCCACTTTCGGTTGACGAAGTAGACAAAAGCAAACGTCAACACTCTCGTGTTCAATCGGCTGCGAAGACGCGGTCGTAGCCCCGCCCCCCACAAGAACCCGCCATCGGGAATGAAACGGAAAAAATAACACAAAACGTGACAACAAGAGGAGCGCGACGTAACGCGACGCACACAAAACAAAACACGAGCACGACCCGAAACAACGGCGAGGTAGGCAAACTTTTTGCTCAACGTCACGTCATCAACGGACGTCACGACAGTCGGAGGCTCCCAAGTGCCGTCTTGAACGCAGCGCCAAATCGGAAGCTTGTTTGAATAGTGGCGAGCGAGGCTAACAGTGTTAGCAGCCAGGTTAATAATATTCAGCGGCACACGACGGCCAAGTCAACGTAACAAGAGTTAAGTCCAATATATACACAAAAGTAAATAATGACGTCATTCGCGACAAAGGAACGCGCTCAAAATAAACAGGTGTCGTTAATCACAAAACGTGCCCGATGGAAAACAAAAGAGATCAAGTACGTTTTAATGTTACATTATTTTATTTTGACGATCCTGAAGCAAAAGAAAGCAAAACTGCTGTTTTTGATGTTGGCGCCATCTGCAATTATGTGACACATTTACGTCATAGGAGGCGTTTTGGAGGAGAATGAATTAATGGATGTCATTTTCCAGACCTGTCATTCAAGCTTGGAGTCGTTAGAAGAGCGAGTTGTCATCACGTGATGGCGAACACACGTTGGATGATGTGAATGCATGACACTGCAAAAGTTTCCAAAACTAAGCTTTGGGCTGACATTTGAGAGTGAACCTTTTGCACGTGAACCTAATATTACTTTAAAGTGCGAAATAGTTGCAGTTCAAAAACAAGGAGCTCAGGAGAAAAATTCACAACAATCAGAGTAACGAATATCCCTCTTCATCACGTTGTTTTGACATCTTGAAACCAAGACGATGTCCAAAAATTGATCAGCAGTATTTTGGGACGAGTGAGTGGAGATGATGACGGTGAAAGTGGTTTTATGCGTGCGCAGGTATGAGTGACACGGCGGAGGAAGCGTCAGGCGCGCAAGCCTCGTCGCCGGAAGCGGCGGCCGAGCAGCCGGAGACGCGTCGGGAAGACGACGCGTCGAAAAACGCGGCAGGTGGAGAAGATGGACTTCCTGTGCGGGTGAGCCGATCGGAGCTGGCGTCGCTGCCCGCAGGGGAGGCCGCCGTGGCGGGAAAGCGCACCAAGAAAAGCGTGGAGCGCCTGGACTTGCAGGCACCCAAACACAAAGAGAAGTTGAAGATCGCGCAAGGTACGTTGGCCTTCTGCCACCGCCGAAACCCTTCAACATGCGCGCTGACGCCGGCCGTGCGTGTCTGCAGGAAGCGGCGACAAGCTGGGAGACATCCCACGCACCAACTTCCAGATCGGCAAACTCAAGTCTGAAGATCTCAAGCCGCTGCACGCCATCCTGTTTGAGCGACCGGGAAAGGTAAGAAGACGGCCGCTGGCGCTTTCCCCAAACTTTCTGTTACTTTTCCATCAGGGCTGACTCAACAAAACAGGAGTTAATCACTGATTGCGATTATGGCCAATTGAATTTTTGAACAGCACTAACTAGTGGCAATTAATCGATTAAATGACTAGTTGTCAATTAAGAACAAGCGCCTCTTTCACGGCTTCAGTTTTGGTAATTGTCGGATCGTTTTGCGAGCTCGTTGAACTTCACATTGTCTAAATTTTTGACATTTTTAGCCTCTCATCAATTAACGTCATCCATGAAAGCAGATGGTTTATCTTTGTGCTCCTTTAAAGTAAAACGTTTGTGAACATCTGCTTCTACAAATTACAAAACGATGATCAATATTTTTGCCGATCATCTGATGGCTGGAACTGGATCATAATCATCTTAGGTTTGTTTGTTTGTTTTCTGTGCCGTCAATTTGAAATGTCTTGTTTTGGAATGAAAGGGATGAAAATGAAAACTTATTTTTATCCATTTCATCAAATCGTTGAAAAAAATATTGTAAGATAAAACAAAGTTTTTTTTTTTTTAAAAAGAAAAAAAATCACGAGTTACAACCCTTGCTGATATTTGTCAAGTAAATTTTGCTTGAGGGTCTTCTTATCAGCTTGCCTGTGAAAGTCAGCAGTTGTAGGACTAAAATACGCCAGCAGATGGCAGCCATACTTCACTTTGAAATCACAACTTTGGACGATGGGATCAAAATTTAGATGTGAATCTTTCCTTGCCAGCAACAAGCAACGTAGAAAATAAAAAAAAAAAGGATGCTTGGCACTTGACGTTGGAAAAGTAGTAGGAAAGATTATGCAGCTGATGAAGCGAATAGCAAACGCCATAATTGAACACCTCTGATGTTTAACTCAAAACCAAAAACAGTGTTTGTCCCCCATTTGGGTCAGATTTCTCGTGTTGTACTGCTGAATTACTCCAGAACAGAACAATCTGGTGACATCTTTGACAGATGGTGAGCGTCAAGAAGAACCTGCGCCTCTTCAATGGCTTCCCTTTCACCGCCGGCAGCGAGGAGTACCTCAAGAAGCGAGACAAACTTCTCAAGTAAGTTTCCAGCGGATCGTCCGAGCGCTCGTTCTCACCACGGCGCTGTCTGATGGCTTGCCGCAGGAACTCGCATTTGACCAACGCCAAGCTCAAGCTGGTTTGTGGCGTTTTGGACCTGGAGAAAAAAGGGACGCAGTCGGAACTGGTGGACCGGATCATGAACTTCCTGCTGGAGCCAAAGAACAGCGGAAAGGTCTGCGACGCACACAACATTTTTACTTGGACAGCAAAGTGTCAAGCCTCACTTTCAACTGTTTTTGCACACACCACCAGTTCCTGTTTTTTATGTTGGAGAAACTGTGTTCAAATCCGACAATGGAAACAAGACAGACGTGTCCACTTGTGTCTTTCCGAACTTTGAGCACGGAGGTCAATGACGTGTGGACGGGAGCGCTCATTCCCTCCTCCGTTTGTTGCAGCGTCTTCCCGTGAAAAAGAAGAAGCGATCTAGGAAGAAAGCGTCCGCCGATTCGGCCGCCAAGAGCAAGAAGACGAAGAGCGACGCCAAGAGCAGACGCGTCTCGTCGTCCTCGTCCAGCCCCAAAAAGTCCAAAGCGCCAAGTAAGTCCAAAGCCATCGTCATGGACTCCAGCAGCGACGAGGACGAGGAGGAAGACGAGGCGCCTGATGGCGACGAGGAAGAGGAGGAAGACAAGTCGTCCCATAAGGATGACGAAGAGGAGGAGGAGGAGGAAGAACAACAAGAAGAAGAGGCGGCGGCAGAGAAGAAAAAGGTGAGTGAAGAGAACATTGGCTGCTTGCCAACACGCACACTTCATTCAACCATATTGTGCACTACATATAAATTCGTTGTCGAGATCGAAACGTGCGCCAAGCCATTAGGGATTTTTTGCTTTTATTTTTTAACGTCCATGTGATTAAGGTGGCATCAAAAAAGCGCTCGAGAACGCCCGTCAAGGAGACTGCGCCTCCGAAGAAGCGGGTCAAGAAGGACCTGTCTGATGACAACTCGGACAGCGATGAGGTTTTTAAAAACAGAGAAAAAGAATAACTCACCAAAGCTGCGGCTTTATCCGTTTGCCAGTGTGACATCATTTCCTCTTTTTCAGGCCAAGAAGAAGAAGAAGCCTGCCGCCAAGACCAAGAAGGCCGACAGCAGCAGCAAGAACACCAACACAGGTGAGAGTCGCGCCGTCAGCGAGACACGCCACCTCACGTGGAACCGGCTGACGTTTGCTGCCACGGCAACAGACGACACGTCGGACGAGGACGAGCCGCTCATCAGGATGATCAAACGAGCGCCGAGCGACGACGAGCTGAAGGAGACGCTGCGCACGCTCCTCAAAGACGCCGACCTGGCCCAGATGACCATGAAGCAAATCTGCCAGAGGGTGCGTCGTCCTCGCAAACGTACGCCGCCAACGGCGCGTCGCCCTCGTTCTCACCCGATGGTCCCTTTCAGGTGTTCGACACGTATCCCGATCACGATCTGAGCGGCAGGAAGGACTTCGTCAAACAGACCGTCAAGGCTGTGAGTGGCGCACGTGCACGTTCACTCCTGACCTTTGCGTTAAGTTGTGCTTTTGTGTGCGCAGCTCATCATTTGAAGAACAATGTCATCGACCGGATGCATCGACATCGACGAACGGACGTTGCTTTGATTCTTTTTTTTTTTTAACGCTTTTTGTGTCTTCAATAAAGTTCTTCAACAAAGAGCGCACTTTCTGTGAAATGAAAGCTTCAACAGAAGCTGCCTAAGCTTGGTGGGTCGAAAAGACTTCAATAACCGCGCAAACAATTGTGCTACCGGCGGCTACTAGTACAAATCTGTTCTAAAAATAGCTCACCAGTCACCACTAATGGGACACTGTGACTCACTAAGTAGAATTAAAACAATGTCAATATTGATTTTCCATTCATCCTTTATCCAAGCCGCTTCTCCTCACGAGGGCGCTGGAGCCTATGGCAGCCGACGTGGGGCAAACAACCATCCACGCTCACAAACACACCTAGGGACAATTTCGAAAAGCCACGCAGGTACGGGGAAAACATGCGAACTCCGCACAGGAAGGCCGAAGCTGGAATCAAACCCCGTACCTTTGCTCTGTGAGGCGGACGTGCTAACCAGTCACCCTAAATACTGATTTTATTTGAACTAATCTTCATCATGTTTAAAAGAGCCTGTGTTCATTCGCTTAAATGGGATTTATGAAGGCAAAGCTTTGCGGCTGTTCTTTTTTAGAAGCGTATTTGCGGTCACAACAGAAAAAAAAAAAATCAGTATCACGTTATAATGTGACATTATTATGAGAGGTGATAAAATGAGTGAACATAACCATTCTCACTTCATCAAAATGTTCTGGTCACAGCTGTAGCCATGTGTCAGTCTCTTCATTCAAAAATATGAGCTACGTAACACTAATCCTGTCAGAAAAAAACAAAATAAATCACCTCAAGCACAAGTTTTACGGAAGCAAAAAAAAAAGTGAAACTCATCACGTCACAGAGTGAAATTCGTCACATTAAAACAAGAAAGTGTGAAATTTATCACCTTGTCGAATGCAATTTGTGCCGTCATAGCGTGATACTGAACTTGCGCATATTTGAAATTCACAATGTTTCATTTTGTGTTGTTTTGATGACAAACATCAGCTGGGCGTGGTAATAAACCACTTTTTTTTTTTTTTTTTTTAATGAACGGTGTAGTTGTGAAGTGAGTTGAGCCGAGTCACCTGCCACCTTGCTGCACTCGTACCTCAAGTTCTTCCGTGCAAAAAATCGTCCAACAAACCGACGGCTTGGATCTCAAAGCTCCGCTGTATGTGACCTTATTTCCTGCCAGGCTGCGCCATTTTTTTTTTTTCGTTAGCACTAGCTTGTTGCTATGTGACAAGCAGGGCATCCCACCATTGAGCGTACACGCCACACTTCTTGACAGATGATGAAGTTGGATGTTGACAGCTACAAATGGGCCCAAAGTCAAGAATGACGTCATAGTTTCATCTGACACTTCCTGGTGGTGTGGCGATTGGACGAGGCCTTGCCATCAGGAAAGAACGCTTCCCCACATGGAGTTTTTCTAGGACAACCTGAGGCGTGGCCACACCCTCTTGCAGCACTCATTGGTCTTCGCTCTCTCCCAGAAGCCAGTAGGTGGTCATCTGTCCTTTGCCTTTAATGTGCACGTCTCCTCGGAGCTCCAACTGGAAGCGGCCCGACTCCTGCAGGACGTCGCGTGTGGCCGACGACACGTGGATCTTCAGCGCTGCGCACACACACGTTCATCAGGTCCAAATGGACATTTTCATTATTGCATTAAACATGCGCGACATACCAAATAATATTACAGAAAAATCTGGAAAAAAGGATGCAAGACGAAAAATGAATGAATTTGACTGATATGAGTATTTGAATTATGTGATATCATCACTCAATTTTTGAAAATGGGGCCTCAAGAATGGCATTTAAAACCAAGCCGGCTTTTGTTTTTTTGCCTTAAAAAAAAGTTTTCATCTTAAATGGGACAATACGAAAATGATTGTGCTGCAATGGGAGACAGCCTGACATCAAATGGCCAATTTGGCTTTTCACCGGGTTTTACAATGGACAAAATGATTGCACTCGCGTCTGTCGTCGCTGCACACGTTTCGAAAAAATATTAGCTAGCGGGCTCGGACAAGTTGACAAATTCCATGGGAAATTTTCATTCTGATTATTTGGCAACAAGGACTCCTCTCTGGTTTGGTCGCAGCCATCTCGTGACTGCGAGCTGCTCATGTCAGCAAAGATGCACTTTCACCAGCGGAAGCTGCTAAAGAATTAAAAAAAAAAAAAAAAAAAAAAAAAGGTTCTAACAAGTAGAAGGCACTGTGTTGACCTTCTCCACTGGACTCCATCCTGGACGACGTGTTGACCGTATCGCCGAACAGGCAGTAGCGTGGCATCTTCAGACCCACCACGCCCGCACACACCGGACCTACATACACACACCCCCACCCCCACACACACATGATTTACATGATGAAACAAAACCAAATCAACATGCGTGTGCGTGATGTCTCCTTTAATTGGACAACCCCTGTTCTGTGTGTGCGTGCGCGCGTGTGTGTGTGCGCGCGTGCGTCTGACCGCTGTGTATGCCGATCCTGAGCTTGAGCTGCTCGTCAGGCCGATGTCGTATCCTGAATGTGGCGACAGCGTCCAGCAGGGCGAGGGCCATGCGCGCCACCTCAGGGCCGTGCAGCTTCCCGTTCCTCACCGGCAGGCCAGACACCACCATGTAGGCGTCGCCGATGGTCTCCACCTAGGGGGGGGGGCCGCACGACGTCAACGTGCGTTGCCATGTAGCGACGTGTGGCAAACTTACCTTGTAAACGTCAAAGTTGTCTATGATGGCGTCAAAGCAGGTGTACAGGTCGTTCAGAAGCGTCACCACCTGGAGACACACGTGTGGGAAAAGCGGTTGCACAATATTTAAAAAAATAAAATACAAAAACGTGACTTAAGTCTTGCAGTTCGGTAAAGCCCCACAATGAGGGAAATTCGCCATATAGAAATACAGAATTAAAATGCTCCCGAGGCATCTTTTTGCCACTTGTTTTCAGCAAGGTTTTAAAACACGCATCTCAGGTCAACTAAATTGTGTTTTAGCAGTTGCCATGGTAACGCTCACAATGCGTCTTTAAAATCGTTTTCCTTACAGCCAACATTTAGCTGTGCCGTATGCGTAACAGCAAGTCCAAAACGGGCCAAGTTCTGATCGCTGGTTGGCTGAGTAAAGGAATGCGAGCGCAAGTGAGCAGAAAGCCAACCTTGTTGCCGTTTTCTCTGCCAAACAAAAGGCAAAAGTGCAAACGAGAAAGGCGTGGCCTCACGTGTCGCCAGGAGCGTTTGAGGAGCACCGAAAGGGGCGGGATGGGGTCTACTGACCTCCATGGGCGTGCTCTCGGCAGAGATGGCGGTGAAGCCCACGATGTCGCTGAAGTAGATGGTCACCGAGTCAAACGCTTCCGCCTGAACCGTCTCACCGCGCTTCAACTGCTCCGCCACCGAGCTGCAAGCGTGCACACATACATGCATGAACGTATAACATACGCTGGGGTTCCTGTCCTGTGTTGAATGCAACACGTGTGCGTGTGTTTGTTCTCTGTTCAGAAAAGCAAAAAAAAAAAAAAAAAAAGACTTTGGTAATTATGGGACTACTTGGAGAGCTCATTTTTTTGTTTTCGGTGGTACTTGTTAGGAGTTTGAGAATCACAGCCGTGAATATATTTTAAATACAAAAACTAGACTGTACAATTGTAATGAAGTTGATTAAATAATCGCTTAATCAATTCCCACTTTACTAGCCATCTTATTATCCAAATAAGTGATTTTCAATTTACACTTGAATTTGTTGTCTGTTTGGAAAATCAAGTGTGGAGTTTGCCCAGCCGTGCGGTGGTGAGTGTCGTGTCGTTGAGTGTGTTGTGGTGTAGCGTGTCGTACTGACTGTGGCAGTATCTGGTAGAGGAGTGTCTCAGCTTTGCGTTTCTCTTCATGATACGCTTGTGTTCGTTCTTCCACCAGCTCCTCCAAATTGTTGGCATACTGTTCCATGCGCGACAACAAGTTGTCCAGGATGTTGGTCCTGGACTCCCTGCGCACGCACACACAAATAGTTCAATTTTGTCTCATTCAAAGTGACTCAGCTGAGTGGTGTGAGGCTCTCTAGCGCCCTCTATTGAGCACTCGCCATAAACACGATTTTTCAAATGTTTCCTCATTAGTTTCTCTTTTGCAGGTTTTCATGGCAGGTTGCTCGCCAAGCAAGCAAGCAAGCAAGCAAGCAAGCAAGCAAGCGGGCGCACACGCTTACTTGTTCTGTTTGCGCAGCAGCACTCTGATTTGGTTGAACTCGGGTCTCTCCGTGGGCTCCTCGGCCCAGCAGCGCTGCATCAGTTGACCCAGTTCGGGACTGTGAGCGTGCGGGTCCACCGTGGGTCGGAGACACGGCCATTCGCCCAGCACCACGCGGTCCACCACCTCTGCACGGGAAAGCCAGCGAGCACTGTGAGAAGGCCCGGCCCGACTCCCTCGAAGCCCTCAAGAGACTAGAACTCTGACCTTTGGGACTGAGCGGGTCACCGTCCAGGTGGAAGACACCTCGGCGTAGCGCCACCTCCTGGAGGATGATCCCGAAGCTGTAGACGTCGCCCTTCTGAGTGCCATGAGGAGGTGGGGCTTCTAACCGGAGAAGTTCCGGAGCCAGCCACAGCCTCTCTGAGGGATGACATCACATGCGACCTTTCAACACGACGTCACGTGCGCTTGCGGGTGGCCGGACCCGACCGAGGCGCCTCCAATTAACGAGCCTTCTGGCTTGAATCAATGGTTGTCTTTTTTTTTTTTTTTAATTCATTGATGAGCTCTTGCCTCCCTGCTCACCAGGCATACCACCACTCACACACTGCAGCCTCCGTTCTAGCGCAGTTATGAATGTCTTTGTTCGCAAAGTCGGCACTAACTTCTGCTCGATTGTCTTTCGACACAAATGCAAAATCATACGGCAAAAGTTAGCGAGGGACATGCTGCATGACGGTACCACGTATTTTTAGCATATTTTATTTACTGTGATGTATTGTAGAATTATATTCTTATTATTTCATATGCGATGACGTTGAATTGTACACTAGCTTGTTGTGTACCTGTTTGCATTTGCTTTTCTTTGGCTCTGCCGTCTGAAGCCAGCTCGGCATGGCAAATGACAATCGCATCTAAATTGCCTTCCCTGGAGAAATAAAAGTTAAAACAATCAATCATTCAATTAAAAAAAAAAAAAAAAAACCTGAGCCTGGCCCATGGTCATCGCAGCATCTTTTGTAAACGTTGACATCTGATTTCCGATATTCAGTTATTTTATTGATTCATTTCAATTGTGCCGTATCCACATGTGCATATTTTCGATTGCTCGAATTGTTTCTTTTTATTTCTTTCCGCGTGATTTATTCAACCAAGGCAACTGAGAACCGTCATTCGTAATGCAGACCTGGCAGCAGAGAGCAGAGTCAAACCGAGTCAAAGAAACGCAAATGCAAACACAGACCATAAACGGACGAGATGACACCGTAGCCGAGAGTCACTAAAAAGGTTCATTGCGGGCTAAAAACAGGAGCAGCAATCGTGTACTTCCCCTCATCAACTTCAAAAATGCGGACATTGCATTGAACGGGATGAGCAAAAGTAGTGCATCTTTTGGGAATGAAGAGGTTCATTCAAAACTGCTTGAAGGGAGAATGCAGGTGGTGGTATCGGAAGCAAAAATTGCCAAACCACTCGTTTAAAAATTAATCACGCTGCCAGTAGGCAGGCGAGCTTCTTCACATCACTTTTTCCCGACATCTATTCATCGTCCACGCCCACAAGGTCTCACTGATTTTTTTTCCAACTCTATAAACACAGCACGTTTCAGTTCAGGTCATCAGCGTTTTGAAACGCAACACCCCCTTCCATTCGCCATCCACAATTTCCAAACATTCCAAACGATAAGACTTACAAGCCGATGCTGAGCGTAACGCGTCACTCACGGGCATAGTACGCGTGAGCGTCCTTCGCCGATTGGCTCTCGGCCTGCAGACTGCTCAGCCCGTAATCGGTGATCTTCAGCACAAAGCGGTTGTCTACCACGCAGTTGGACGACTTGAGCTTGCCGTGAGACGCCAACACGCTGTTGTGGAGGAACACCATGCCCTACGCAGCACACAAGCACATCAACAAAGTCGCCGCCGGTTGGCAAGCTCAGAAGAAATCAAATGTCCGAGTGAAATGTGAACCTTGACGATGTCATTGATGAGAGAATATTTGAACATCCAGTCCAGAGTGATGCTGTCGTTCTCCAGGATGTCCTACGCACACAAACGGAGAGAGACGACTATAACAAGATGCAGACACAAGGCGTGAAAAGAAAGAAAGATGTTGATGAAGACTAACGTAGTGCCAAGCGCAAACCAGAGTGTGGAAAATGTGTCCACTGTAAATTAAAATTGGCTTTCACAACTCCGCTACGTCGATGTTACAATTATCATCGTAAGCAAATTTCATTCCACCGGCGCCTGCTCGTCACAACAAATTGAAAGCGTGTAAGAGAGCACCGAATACTTTCATGGTATTGACTCAGCAGCTGCCTTTGGAATTTAGTGGAACTCAGATTCTGCCATTGTTAAACTGTGTGTTTAGTTAAAATAATTAGTAAATATCTGGAGAATAAAACAATCTTTTTTTCTCCGTGTTTATTTTGTAGGCGTGTTAATGTAAACACAGACAGGAATACAAAGAAAGGTTGCTGAGCGGAGAGCGTACCTGGAGGCTGCCTCGGGGGCAGTATTCGGTGATGATGCAGGTGTTTGGAGGGTCGATACAAGCTCCGATGAATCGGGTCAGATGTTCGTTCTGAACGTCTCTCATCTGTCAATAACAACGTTGTCGCAATCTGCTGCCACTCAATGCGTTATGACATCATCACAATCTAGTCGGGATGCAACGGCATGAAAACCTCGCGTTACGATAGCGTAACTTCGTCAATACTCACATGTTTGAGTTCAAACAAGACCTTCCTGTTCAACTCCACGCGTTTCCTGTTGGTGTACTTGATGGCCACGATGTTTCCCTGCGGCAGAAAGAATTCAGAATCAGCGATCGTCAACGTTATTGGCTGACGGCTGCGCGCTGATCACACGCTGACCTTGTAGTAGCCCGTCTTTGCAAAAACCTGCATGTGACCGTCCGTCATCAGGGAGCCGTAGTTGGAGCCTCTCTGTGGATAAAGACAGCGCGGTTCGGGTTACGGTCACGTCACGGTCACACGGCGCGGCGAAGGGGCGAGATAACACCGACCAGAGACAGCGTGATCCTGCTGCCGCTGCGCAGCACTTTGTCCAGGTTGCTCATGTGGATGTCGTCCCAGGAGATCCGCCAAAGCTGAGCCACCAGCTCCTTCTCGAGCTTCATCCTCCTGCGTGGAGCCAAGAACAACGACAACACTGAGTCAAGGGACAACTACACAAAATTTGATCAAGACACGAAAAAGGGCTGGCCCATTCAGCCAGTTTGAATCCATGGCAAGGATTAGAGTTCAGCCTCTTTCAGTTTGGCCAACAACAGCTGTGGCTTAAGTAAAAAGCCAAGTATGAGCCTCAGAAGACGTTGTTTTTTTTTTTTTCCCCAATCTAAAAACACACAACAGCAAGAAGATTTTTACATTCCTATGGTGAGTCGCCTACAAACTTTGCCTACAAGCTGAATCGTCGCTGCGAGTCGCCAAGAATCACCGGAAAACAGCGACAGTCTCATGTCGAGTCAACAGCTAAACAATAAAAAAGTGTGTCTTCAAACGAGTTTTGAAAACGGACGGAGAGGCGGCTTGCCTAACATTAAACGAAATTTCATTTTAGAGGGAAGAACCGGCGACAGAAAATGCGCCATCCAAGCTGAGGCACCTCTAAGTACCTCCAGTAGCGTCTTGTCTCAGAGAAGTACGCTCGGACAAGGCCATTTAAAGACTTGAAGGCAAAATAAAATGAAATGACATAGATCTGAGTGTTGGTAAAACTAATTGGATTCCAAAGACTCTGTCGATGACTTTCTTCCTCTATAAAGTTTAGTATCAGGAAAAGCGAGCGGTTCTTCATTTATACCAACTCTGAACTTGGAAACATTTGGAAGAAAATCAAATGAAATGTTGATACGAACACGAGAACATTACAAGAGCACATGCCGCATGCTGTTCCCTAACGGGGAATGTTCATTAGCATAATTATAACCACATGGTTTAGATCGTTCAGTGTACGGCGAGGCACACTTTTTCAGTGCCTTTCTTAAATAGCTGCTCGCTGCGCTGGCGCAAGTGTAAATGCTTTTAAAATATTTTTTCTTTCCCCAATTTCTTCTTCACAAACTTCAAAGCTTGTTTAATTATTGTTGCAACTTTTGGCTTGTCAGGACAACTAAAGCAAATCCAAGAAGGCAAAAAAAAAAAAAAGGCAAAACTTTTTGTTGAATGAAAAACAAAATACATTTTGCAAACTATTCCAAGCCATCAGTGAGGAAGCGCAAAAGCACATTCATGTAGCTGTTGAAACGTGGCATTATTTGCCATCTCCACCGGAGGGAGCACTTGAGCCACCAACTGAATGGCCTTGCTGCCTCACCTGTAAACGAAGATGGCGACTGTCAGGGTCATGGTGAGGATGAAGAAGACCACCATGGAGACCATCTGGTGGATGGTGATGGTCTCTGTTGACACAAACAAAAGCAATCTCATGAACATGCAAGATTGCAGCCGTGCAAGCAGCGGCTTATTGGCCGAACTTACTGGTGTGGCAAGCGGGGTTTTCGTTCTTGAATCCGCACACGGGAATGTCAGGAGGAGTAACTCCGCCCAGCCAGTGCAGCGACCTTTCGGGAATGGTCGTGAGTTGCTCCTCTAAGCTGTTGTACAGCATCACCATCTGGAAGCAAGCACAACGCTCGTAACCTTTACTTAAACAAAGTTATCCATTAACGGGCAAGCAAAAAACAATTTCTAAGTGTTATCAAATGGAGAGGTACTTTTCCAATCACCTTGTGCCAACATATTGTACATCAGGGGTGCTCAAGTCCGGTTCTCAAGAGCCCCTTATTCAGCCTGTTTTCGGGTGTACGCCTATTCCAACACCTGATTCAAATAATCAACTCATTAGCAGGTTTTGCATAAGCCTGATAACGAGCCTGGTGATTTGAATCAGGTGTGTTGCAGTTCAGATGCATCGAAATCAAGCTGGCTCGGGGATCTTGACGACCGAACGTGGGCACGCCTGCTGTAAATTATTTAGGCAGTAGGGAATGAGTCAATGATTTGCAACATAGCCCTCGTCTCGCCACACGCACGCATGCGCACACACACACACACCCACACACGCACACACACATTGACTGAGGAGTGGCAGAAGGTGGTTCTGTGTGCGTGTACCTGAAAAGCGCTGGTGTTGGTGTCGATCATGTCCCACAAAGCAAAGTCGGTCTCACGGTCTCCGTTCACATCCAGCTGCAATTTCCCAGTCACACCTGAACGCATCATGATGTCACACACAAACACACACATTTCCGTAAGTGTTGGATTGAAGGACAGCTGAATTTGGATGACCACCAAATGCTGAAAAAGTGAAACAATTCCATATTTTTTGTTCACATGATTTAAAGATGACTGTTCTAAAAATAGCTCACCACTGATGGGACAATTGTGATTTCCCAGGAATGTTGCAATAGTGATCATTTAAAGATATAAACAATGGCAGAGATTTATAGTAAAAAATGGATATAAATACATATGGATATTTATGTTTCTGAATTATGATGATAAACCTTAAAAATAACATGAAAAGTGTCTTCATATATTGTAAATTAATAGCATTAATTACCAGTTATAATATACAGCCTGAGTGATATTAATTTGTTTTTTTTTAGCCTGGTGCCGATTCCATTATTTTGCAGAATACAATTAATTCCGTTAACCGATTAATCGTCTGAATAATTAAAAAAAATAATCTATTGAATGAGGCAACTTCTTTTTTGCTCTCTTAATAGTTACAACAATAAATATATGAAGTACAGGCAGAAAATGTAATCATTTTATAATACTTTGTCCTTTTAGGATTTGTACACCAGAGGAAAACTGGCAAAAATTGGCCAATTGGATTTTCTGCCTATTATGGAGGAATGTTTGAATGCCATTATCTTTCTTGAATGTGTACCAACATTAATAAATACTGTCAGTAAAAAAGAGTTCATATCAGCCAAATAAACATGTCTGGCCCTAATAATACCGCTGTTGGAGGTAATTTGAACACATTTCTTATTTCAGAAGAGCATCTCAAAGTGGCAGCCCATGGGATGAATCAGTTCCCACGAAGTAGCGGTCGCCTTCAAAAACGTTGGTGATGCCTGATTTAAATAAATCACAGCACAAATCGTCATCCCAGTCTTATTCAGCGCTTCGATTGTTTATTTCTATGTGGTTGGTTGTTGTTAGATAATGCTGGCGTCTATATATTTGCTTGTTTCTGCAAGCGAGCCTTAGTCCTGATTTCTATTCATTTTTTTGTTGTTGTCTTGTAATGGCTGAAGACGTGTTGTTGTAATTCAGATGGAGTCCCGCTCGTTCGAGTGTTGCTGAGCGGGCGGCTGGTGAGGAGTGAAAGGTCAGTGAAAGTGTAAACCTGGGACCTGTTGCCGAGCAACCGAAGCGTGTAAATCAAAGATAAGGAATTAGGAACATTACATGTGACAGCAAACAGGAAGTGACTTGTCTGAGCCTGCCGACATCCATTTTGTCTGGGAGGACAAATTGTTGGGAGGGACAAATGAGATTGGCGGAGATGAGCGGGTGGGCGTCGTGATGGATGTCCCCGGGGAGGACAAAGAGCCGAGCGCCGAGACAGCGCTTTCACGCCTGCCTTTTATTGGTGCGGCAGAGGGCCACAACATGACATCATCACATGTATGTACGACACTTTTGCCAACAAAACACTCCAAAGCGTCGCCATCTCCGCTCACCTCATTGTCTACATTTAAGAGTGATGTCAAAGGTACAGCCCGCGGGCCAGAGCCAGCCCGTCAGGGGTGGTCCAATCCAGCCCGTGTGGGGGGAACACATTAACGGCTATTTTTCAATCAAACTAACTGTTGTTGCTACTTTTGTCCATCGGGGGGCGCTCTGAAAACCACATCAATGACATCGTGGAACTTGCTGCTACTGAGGATTTGTCACCTTGCACTTGTGAAGGCTAAATGATGGCAACTCAGTCCACTTCAAATGAAATAAAAAAACTTCTCGTAGAAAATATTTGGAGAAGTCATTGAGGCAGAATTCTGATAACTCGGCATGAGAGGTAGCAGCACTTAATTGATGCATAATTTGTGACACTATTATGGAGCTCTAGTTTTACTCTCTCAAATAAACAATTTGTGTTTTTTGTGGGGAACAGATGATTTAGGGGTTTGATTTCCAAGCGTGGTCATGGAACCAAGTCAACTTGTATCGCAAGCCACCATTATATTGACGTGGTACTTTTTTTTTTTTTTAACTCTGCATGTTTGAAATAAATGCTGAACATTGATTCAATTCAATCAATCAATCAGTCAACAACACTAAGGCAATTTTTGGAAGTGCAGCGAGTCCCGCCATTGATTGACAGCACCGACACCCTTCATCTGTCATGTGCTCGAGTGTCCGCTGCTGGGAAAGCAAGCAGTCTGTGTGTGTGTGTGTGTGTGTGTTGAGAGACAACACGCTGAAGGGTGTTTGTCTTGCACTGTGGAGACATTTCAAGCAAAGTGTGTGACTCTCAAGATGGATGATGTGCTAATAGATGACAGACCAAAACAAAGAATTGGAATGAAGGACAAATAAAGCACAACACACACGCACATGCCAGACAAAGTGATTGCGGCAAGCCGAACAAGTCTGACCTGATGTGTGTTCATGCGTGTGTGAGTGTTAGTTTCATTTTCACCCGCATCCCATCGCACTCCCACAGAAATGGCCTAGTTCCAGACCATATTTTAATAAAATAAATAAATAAAAAATATGCTGTCCGGTCCCACTTCCGGAGAAAAAGACTCCCTCCCCCGTCCTGCTCCCATTTTGGACGTGAGTTACATTTCAAATGGCTGCGCATCTGTCCTAGTTGTTAGTTAGTCCCCACCTTGCACAGAATAACCTTTTTTTCAACACGTCAAAATGTTTATTTCATAAAAACGAACATTTCAATTAATGAAAGAGGCATCTTCATTTTGAGCTCATCTAAAAACGTGAATGCCCGCCCAGTGAAAAAAAGTCGTCACATGACAACAAAAGTTTGCAAACAGCTGCTTGAAAGATGCAAAGGTGTTTGTTTGAAATGGCAAAAGTCAAACGGACCGTGAAAGGTTCTATTCCACATCCGGTGGGTGACCACTTCCCCCGGAGGCCGCGTGCCGGACGCCCTCATGGTTTCGTTGAGCGCGTGCGCGTAGAGCATCAGGCCGTCGTAGAAACCTCCGGCAATGATGTTCATCTGGAAGACGTAAAGCGGCAGCTGTTAAAAGGCTTGTTCACGTTCATCATAACGTTAATGCACTGTTCCGTTAGCCCGTCCGTGGCATTTTACATTATATCTTCGCATTGCGCTCACATTTTTTATGGGGTTGGATGTCTTCAAGTGTCGTATTTTTTGACTCCTCTTTCTAGACTCACATGATCTTCTGTGCTGCCCAAAAAAACGAAGACTAGACTCTCCTCTTTCACCAGAAAAAAAAGATTTTTCCTTGCGTTTTCTTTCATAAAAAAACAGGACCTGATTTCAAATTGACACAAATGGATAATTCATAATTACTGGTTTGGTCCATAACATTTGTCAAAAATGTTGATGGTTGTGTTCCAAAGTAAAAGCAGATGTCTGGAAGGGTTCGGCATTTGGATTCAACACAAAGATAATCAATCTTCTGCTTACATGGAAGACGACAGAAATTGGAAGAAAAACATTTACTGGCAAGAGGCTGAAATGGCCACGATTTGGATCAGTTGAAATTCATTTCAATGAATTATCTCTAAACAATTCATCAATTATCAAATAAGTATCATTGTAGGTATTAATCGATTAGTTGTTGGTTTGTCATTTAATCATTGCACCTCCTATTTTTTATTTTTTTTAAAACACAGAAAAAATGTCTCAAACAGAAACTCAGCTAAATATGTCAAAGTCAAACTCAAACGATCAAGAAATTAGAGTCCGTGACGGGAAACGTGTCAACGGTCAGATTGAAGAAATGTATTAAGCCCAATCGGGGACACCTCAAAATCTGCCCGTCTTGTAGATTTTCCACCAATGAAGATTGGCGCAGCTCAGCTCGGCTCACTTTTCTTTTTCTTTTTTTTTTTTCGTGATTTGATCACCTTAAAGAGCAACTTGCAGTCCTCACATGACTCTCGTGTCCGTGGGCAACTTTGCGTTTGCAGGCTGCTTATTTATATTGGGGCTGAAGCGCGTCACGCCTCGCCATTGTATATCTTCAACGTCAACGTCTGCGGGCTGCTCAGCTTTGACAACACGTGAGAATATACAATGCAAATACACAATCACCACTCAAAGATGACTTGGTGTTTGCTGACATTTATTGCGTGTTTGTGTATGAGAGAGGGAGAGGTAAGCTCATTAGTGTCTCTCAGCTGTCTGCTACTGATTAACTAGCTTTACAAGCAGCCTGACAACCCGCTCATGCCGCGCACACACACACACACATTAAGGGTGTGTGTGATAAGGGACCCAGGGTAGTGCAGTAATGTGATTACGTGTATTGCTGCGAAGAGCAAAGTGGCTGATAGCAGCCGCTTGTCAAGATGAGTGCAACATTTGGATGGTCATGAACGCGTGTTAGCTTAGCTTTCAGCACAGAGCGGAAGGTCTATTTCGATTCATGCGTGTCCACACTGACCAGCGAGTCGTCGATGGTGTAGTTGAACATCGTCTTGGCGTCCACCTTCAGGTTCTCCACAAAGTTCTTGTACTCGGCGTTCTGAGGCTCTCGATAGGTCAGGATCTTCACGCTCTGACAACAAAACGCGTGACACATGTCATCATGTCAGTGACACAAATGACATCATTTCACCAATCATGCATGACACATCACGTGAGCAACACGTGACGCACATTTGATGTCAATGACACGCCACGCGTCAACTCCTAAACAAGGCGACAAGACGAATAACACATCAGATCAACTTAACGAGTACGACGCACGTCATCATGTTAACAGGACCATACATGGGACACGTCATCGAGTCAGCAACATGTGTGAAACGTTGCCAGAAACATGTCTGATGCTCAACATCCTCTCAACAGCACATCTGACACGTCAATATGTCAGTAACATGTATGGCACACGTCAACAAGACACCAACACATATCAACAACATGTATAACAGAAGTCGGCATTATTTCTCTGTGTGACACACAATGACACTTTGTCGACATGTATGACAGACGTCATTGTTCAACATAGCTCGTATGACATGTCTTCTTGTGAACAACATGTACATAATACATCCTTTAACACGTTAATGACGCGTTGATATCAGCAAGACCACAACACATCAATGTGTCAATGCACGCATGACACGTCATCATTCAACATAATATATGACACATGCCATCACGTCAACAACACGTATGACACGTATGTCCACAGACGCATTGCCATTTGTCCTATCAGTTTGTGTGTCGATGGAAGACGGGCAGCGGCAGCGGGCACTCGAATGTTGAGCATGTTCCGAGCGTGTTCAAGAACAAAAGCTCATGTGATGGGAAAGCACGGCGTTGCTACCTGGAAGGCCTCCTTGGCCACGGCGTCGTCACAGTCGCCGCGTGCCCACGGCTGCCGGTGCTCCGACTTGAGGCTCTCCCCGAACACGTCGATGAAGAAGAAGACGTACTGCTCGTGGGGAAGGTCGGCGCGGCGGAAGTGCACCATTAACTTCCTGAACACGTCGGGGGAGCAGCACACAAACATCACTGAGGAAAACGCAAACACACACAAAAAGGTTGTTGTTGGTTTCTTTTATATCTGATTGCTTGAGCTGAATAGTCAGCTACATAAGTTTAACAGCGCACCAAAGATGTGGCACATGATTACAAATTTCTTAAAAGGATTTTTTTTTTTTTTTTCACATTGAGAGCAGCATGGATGAACGCTAAAGCTCGCTAACATTGAGAGGCAGGAGCAAAGAACGGTATGTGTAGCAACGTCTCTGCCAAGTGCCATGGATTTTATTTTGCTTTTTCTGTTCATCAATATTGAAAGTTAAGCGCTACATTGGAGCGCAACGCTTCGGACTTATTTGGAGAAGATGTATTGTATTGTGTTTCTCCATCTTCGAAATACGCAAATTTGCGGACGCATTTCTTCTTCAATGTCTCTCAGAGTACCGTTTCGATGTCGTACATCATTTTGCAACATGCCATTTTGTTCTTACGGAGGTGGCTTCGGTCACACGAGTGCCCGCCGAATGCGCGCGTCCCAAAGTCGCTGCGCCGCCACTGCCCTTTACTGAGTGTTGAGTGACGCATTTGGTGAGTATTAGTGGGGCCTTTGTTGTGTATTTGGTGTGTGTTAGCGGTAATATTGGTAGTGTGTGCGTGTTGTGTCTCGTATTCCTCTCGTGCGTCAGGAAGTGTCGGGAGCGGCGTCACTGGTGCTGCTGCTGTTCCTGTTGCGGAGTCTCTATTGTTCCACTGGCAGGAAGTCAGCAGTAAAAGCAGCTATGCGCGCACAAACACACACACACACACACACACACCCATGCAGCTAAAACACGGACAGCTTAGCTGGACCCTGAAACCGGCCTTAAATAGTTGTGATTAGCTCCTCCCAGTGTGACACGCGCCAACACCAATTTGTAACTCAAAAATATAGCAAACTACTTTTTCAAGGTCTCATGCCACAACGGGACAACATGTTCAATCATTGATATGATTTGTATTCATGCACAAGTTTTGCTACCAAAGAGAGTCCAATTTTTTCCACATTTTCTTTTTTATTTTGTTTTTAATGGAGGACCCACACTCACCTATTCACAAATCATTTTTTTCTATTTTTTTTGTAGGTGGGGCAATTATCCGAAGTTTTCCATTGAAAATACTGATTGGTGATGTTTTGTATTTGAACGCTAATTCAATTTTTTGGGCGGCATATACGTAGGAATGGTATAGCAAAGTATACAGTATTTGTTTTTAACGGCCGATTTGCATCTGATTTGAGTCACCACCGATTTGGGCACAACCGTAACGTACATGTTGTTGAGGTGTTTCATTTAGACAAAAGTAGTGCTTTACCATTTTCTTGCAGCATCTATTTGCAATTGTAAAGCTTTATGGAGGGTGTCAATAAATGGTTGACATTTGCCCCTGATGTGTCGCAGTTTGTCAGGCAAGAAGGGAAAGCGTTTGAAATCTTCAATCAAAGCAGCTGCAGTGATGTCATCGCTTCCAAAGCCAAAGTCAAAACGTAAGCCTTGCCATTGTGCCTTATTTTGTCATCTTTCAACGAAAGGCGGTCACAGGTCGTCGTCACATGACGACGGAAAGCTGTGTGTGTGTGTGTGTGGGTGTGCGCAATTGCTTGTCACCCGCAAACATCTGGCTGTGCATTAATGAGACACAAAGTCTAAATTTAGATCTCGTGAGCTGAATTGTATTCACGCGAACTCATGAAAGTATTTGACGCGCGCCACCGCCGCCTTGGCTATTCGGTAAGCTCGTAAAAGCGCCGCCGACGGCGGAAGATGGTTGTGAAAATGTTGTGAGTCTGCGGCAATAACAATCAAATGTTGTGATGGTGGCGAGAAAGCGGGCGAGTGGAATGAGCGTGTTTGTCAGGAAATAGCTGTACATCTGATAGGCGCGCTGCAGTTTCCTTATAAGGCCGCAGGTTGCTGACCTCGGTTAATGAATGTCCTGTTGGGAGGTGGCTGGGAATGCGCGTCCACACGCACTCGCACACGCACACACTTCTTGCGTGCTACGTGGCGCTGGTGCCCAATCTATAACCCAAGGTGGATTTTGGATCCTAAATGACATGGCACGGCTACGTATTGATCACAAACAAGACAAATATTATATTCTTATTGTTGTATTTTGCTGCTACCGTTGTCTTGACAGTTGGTCTGCTGCCAACGCTTTGCTTACAGTAAATTTGATCATGTTAAAGAACTTGTCCTATACAGCGGTCTTAAGCGGCTTGAAAGGTCCCTCTTTGGTTATTAGCGCGTGCATGAACGTGTTTCTTTATTTTGCCACTGTCAGCCAGGCTAGCGTGAGAGCTAGCGTTCCCAGAGTTCCTTGGGCCAGACACAAAGCCGTCCAAACTGGCGGCCGCTATCGATCTTATAGGGGGGGGGGGGGTTTCGTCTCATGTTTCCTCCTCTGCAGCTGCCCTTGCGGTAAACATGGACGCTAATGGCAGTCCACAACAGTCAACGAGTGCGACTGTCAATGAGGTGGCGCGTTGGAGGAGCGTGCGTGATCAGCTTGCACCAATATTGATCAGCGTTGGATTTAGGAAGGAATTGATGGTTGATTTGCTGCAGAACGCCTTGTTGTGCTTGCTGATGGAATCTTCCAAAAAGGCCCTGAAAATGATCAATCATCCCATAACCGCTTGTTTCACCGTTGTTGGCGAGAGAAAAAAAAGCAAATGACAGCGCGTGGGGCACTTTGACACCTTTAAATCTGCAGAGGCGGCGCGTGGACTCACCTCTGCTCTCGTTCTGGATGTCGGCGAGGATCTGCGCGTAGTCGATGTGGGGGCGGTTCTCCTGAAAGACGCTGTCCACCAGAGTGATGTTGATCCTATTGAGCTCATCGTAGAGGCCCTCCACGGCAAAGTAGCACGGCCGGTCGTCCACCTTGTTGTCGTTGAACATCAGCATGACGTGGCGGCGCCAGCCGAAGCGCTGGCAGATGCGCAGCGCGAACTTGCCCAGCTTCTTATGGGTGGGGCCCGTGTTGGTGATGGACGGGTATACGCCGCCGTAGAAGGCCACGGCCGGCGCGCCCGCCGTCACCATGGGCACGTCCCAGTGGGTGGTGAACAGGCCCACTGGCGACGACGTGTACGAGCAGCCCGGCCCGATGAAGGCCCACGGGTCGTGCGCCAGCTTCAGGTCCACCGCCATGAGCGGCGCCACTGACTCGGAGCAGATGCCGTCTTTGTCCTCGCTGCTCTTGAACACGTAGTTTAGGCGCACGCCAGGCAGCAGGGCGGGGTCATCGTTGACCCGCTGCACCGCCCGCACCAGGGCGGGGCCCACGCGCGGCCACGCCCACGGATAGGCCGTGTTGCTCTCGGGCAGGATGACGGCCAGCGTCACGTTCTGCCGCGGCTGCCTCCCGCCGAGGCTCCGCTCGGGACGAGCCAGCAGCAACACCGCCAGCAGCAGGAGAAGCGGGGAGGCGGCGCGCCGGCGGGGGGGCGTCCTCGCTCCCGTGTGGGGGCCCATCATCACCAAGCTGAGGACACCGCAGGGCATCTTAAAATGGCGCAGAAAGGATTTGCAAAATGTTTCACGTGTGAAAAAAACAGAACACCTCATTGTATCAAGACCCAAGCCATAAATAGCGCCGAAAATATCTCAAGAATGTCTGCAAAATGTTTCTTCACGATAACCGTCTCGACTAAAAGCACAACAAGATCTCAAAACGCAAGAGAAAACATCTAAAAAATGTCACTTTAAATGCCGTGTGTATTTTGGAAATTTATGAAACATTTGAAGATTTCGAGAAAGTTGTGTGGAGAGATTTCAGAAATCATTAGCAGGTTAGAACGGCTTCGTACCAGGCATGGGACCTAATTCAGAAGAACAAGCGGCTGAATCAATGAAGACGTGCATGTACACTTTTCAGCCAAATCACCCACAATGGGAGGACAGTGATGTAGAAAAATTTAAAGGTGACAATAATCTCATAAACATCTCTGAAAATATTTCAACAATGTCTCCTACAACATCCTAAATTTGCAATAAATACAATACAACTTTATTTATATAGCGCATTTCACAACCCTCATAAATATCAAACGTCTCAAAAAATATCTCACAGGCATCTCATACCATCAAATGAAAATATCTCCACAAAGACCACATCAACCACAACCACGTCTTGTAAAGTTATCACCACAACCCGCATTAATATCTAGAAATGTTTCTGAAAATAACTCAAACGTCCCCGCACAAACCTAAAATGAAGTGTCTCCCAAATATATACACACAAATCTCACAAATACCCTCAAATGTCTCACCAAAGAATCCTCTGAACTTTCTCCAAAATGTCTCCAAAAAAACCCACTGTTTCCTAAGTTTTAGGATTTCTGCGCAGCCGGGTCGCACATGACCTCACTGCTATAAACGTCAGAAATATCTCAAAATGTCTCCATAAGTGTCCCCTAAATCTATCATAAATATCTCAACACAAATTTCAGAAACCTCTACACAATGAAAGCGTCTTCTAATTAATGTCACCAAAATGTCTCCATGCACACAATCGTTCGAAGGACCTCACAGAACATGTCATAAACGTCTCCGGAACGTACCCCCCCCCTAACCCTAACCCCCCCGCAAAGCTCATGAATGACTCACCAAATCAAACCTAAAATGTCCCAACACAAATCATGGTGACTGATGCTCATAATGTCTAGCGCTGTGAGTACAAATGTCTCGCAGTTAACGAGCCATTCCAAAAGTTCATGAGTGAAGGGCCTAATTAACGAGAGGACTTTCGTTAATGGGAGCCATTCAACTTCTGAGGTCACGCAAAAAGGTCAACTCATTCTCACATCACATTTTGCTCCTAATTCATCTTGTCAGGTGACTCGCATGAAAAATAATATACTAGCATGATCACGTACATTAGGTTGTCATATACACAGATGTTAGGGCTGAGTTTAAAAAAAAATGATATATCAATTTGAATCCATTTTCCTTTTCATAGACCGATATAGATTCATAAAACCATACATTGATACTTTTAATAATGTCTTTTTCCCCATAAATTTATATGACTATACGCGTCACACGAGATCTTGTCACTACGCAAAGGTATCATATCAAAACAAAATGGCAGAAGCAGTCAAGTCACTGCCAATGGGCATGAAGATGTATTTATTGTTTTCTTCAGGTCATGGTAAATAAAACAAATGAATAATATACTGCATTGGCTTTGATTCTTAATGTAAATATGAATATTTTTACGAATAGCGCATTTCACAGCCCTAATAGAATGTCTTTTGCAATCATCTCGTCGGCTTCTGGCGAAATTTGTCCATAGAAGGTTTCTGCCCAACACAAGTTGATCCCGTGTTCGTCAAGTCTTAAAAGAGTCAAATGAGATGACGGGCATGTTTGCGAGTTTTGGGTGTCACTGATGGCCTTTGATGAGAACCATTTGCATTTTAAAAGTATAACAACAGTATTAAACACCTGTTTGACACGTCGTGTTTTGAATGAGGGGGAAAAAAACAAAAAAAATAATATTTTCTTACCTCAACGAGTGTGGTTTTGCGTCTTCATTTTGTCACTTTTACGGATTTTAGCGCACAGCTAGCTCACTAGCAAGACGCTACCTGCCCAAGCCCGCGAAAGATGACGTCACAGCCACAACAATTTACACCCAAACACAAGCAGCCTCCTCCATCAGCCTCGAGAAAAAAACACGCAATTAAAAAAAAAAAACAGATGAAGAAGTGCTGAAAGCGTCCGCAGCACACACACACACAGAGAGAGAGAGAGAGAGAGAGAAGTCTAACACTTTCACTCAAAAACACTTGAAATTATTGCGCAGGCGCCAAATCAATTCCATGTGTGTCCTCCGCACAATTTGGACATCAGGAGGGAAAAAACACACGCATAAAAGAAAAGAAAAAAAAGTCTGGCCGGCAGACCGGCGAGACGACTCCAGCCGCAAGCAAACGAAACGAGTCCGGGAGAGAATGAATGAATGACGGCGGTGGCGTCAAGTCAAGTCGAGGAAAAATGATTTGTCCTCTCCTCTGCTGTCTCCATCCGTGTTGTCCCGCACACGCGAGCGAGACAAGAAGTGCGGCACGCAAACACCAACAAGGCTAAAACTGGCAGAAGGAAGCGAGCGAGGGAGGGACTGACTGGAGGAGGGTCAACGCGAGGAAATGAGACAGCCATGAAGAAAAGAAAGACAACAAATGGGATGGGAGGAAATGAGATGCAGGCAAAAGATACCTTTGTTCGCCATAATAGCATAATATTGCGCTCATAATGACACGATGTTATCTTCTGAAGCGCAATCAATTATTTCCAGCACATCGTCTGATGATGGGCAAGTCGCTCATTCTCGTGTCTTTCTGTTCCATGGGCCACAAAATTTGACAACACTCCTTTATGTGACAAAAAATGTTATCCGTGTGAAGATGATGATGATGATGATGATGATACTTAAACTCAAGGGCGCAAGGGATTTTGGGCCCCATGAAAAGAAATCTGAAAAAAAAAACTTTCATCAGTGCTGTCACATGAGTCGACTACATACATGTGCATGTGCCAGCATGTCACGTGACACCGCCTGTGTGGATGTTACATATACATGTGCATTCCAGTCTTCTTATTTGTTGTACAGCATGACGGAAACAAGCCCAAAATACGCAGGAATCAACTAGATGGTGCCGAAGAACTACTTTTGCCTATGAGTCTCCAAAAGTCACTTCCTCATAGTATCTGAGTGGCAAGACGCCACAAGCTGGTGCCAATAGTGGGTCGAATGAAACACTGCAATTCACTTCAACAGTTTCTCGTGGCACCAAAATGTCACAAGATGGTGCCACTGCGCTACTTTCAAAGAAACTCCTCAACTCACCCCAACATAGCTCCTTACAACAAGATGGTGACAAAGCACTACCTTTGTCCAAATTAAACGCCTCAATTGATTTTTGCATAGTTTATTGGTATCAAGATGCCACAGATAGCACCAAAGCACTATTTTTATCAGCACGTATACGCCGATGGTTATTCGCCTGTGCCCTGCGATTGGCTGTCAACCAGTCCAGGCTGTGCACCGCCTGAAGTCAGCTGGGATAGGCTCCAGCACGCCCGCGACCCTCGCATGCGTACCTCACCTAGCTAAGCTTAGCATGCAAGCTGTCATCGGCTAAAGGTCAAGCAAAGCCCAGCCCGTGCATGTGATGTCTAGATGGCGCCCGGTCCCGGTGCCGAAGCCGCCACGCGGCGTGTGGCCGCCGTCTCCACAGGACGTGTTGGCGCCCCCTGTTGCCTGCATGCTCAATTATTTAATGCGCTGCCATGTGATTACTTGAGCACGCCCACGTCTTCCTCATCAAGAGAATGAAGATGTCAAATGACACATGGACTTGATTGTTCTCGTTTGTTCACGAACAAACAAGGTGAGACGAGTGGGCGTGCTTGAAAAAAATCTCCCAGTGGGCGTCTATTGTCCAATCAAAATGACTTTTCGAGAATAATCAGTGGACATCATGTTGACGTTGTCAGATGCTCACTGAGCCATTTTCCCACGGGATCAACAATACAGTACCTATCGTTTCACTTTTCCTTGCTCTCTTCCTTCAGGCCGTAGAAAAACAAGAGCCAATGAGGAAATGGCGCCATCTTGTGGCCAACGTCATGTCCTTGGTTTGAACGTTGCCATGTTCTTTCCCTTGAAATATTTTGTTTTTTGCTAATTGTTCCCCTCGTTTTCGTCGCATTTTAAGGACGCAGATGTTTGCATTCGGTTCTGATGTTCTTCTTTCTCATGTTCGTCTTCTTGCATTTTCTTGTTCTTGTTATACACGTCTTCTCCAGCTTATGTTCTTAATTTGTTTTGTTCTTTGTCTGTTTTTGTTCTGTTCTACTCTTTTGGTAACACACACACAGTCCAATGTTTCAATTTGTTCATTTAATTCAACACGAGACCATGACAATAGTAAGAAGAAAGTGGAAGCTGGTGAATCCAGCCAGAAAGGTGAGCGCCATCCAAATCGTTAAACGGTTGTGGTGTTAAAAATCTCCCTTCCGGTTGACGCCGATTGTCCAACGTGTCTACATCTCATCAGCATGTGCTGACTTGGCAGCAAGTTGAGCGGACGCCTTAGAGGAACTATTTCCAGACTGGACACCTTTCGGCGCCGTGCTGTTAGACGGGATGCCTTCAAGATTCTGCTCGACTTCTTTGACGTCCTCTCCCGATTGGCTGACATCCGACACCACCGACAAGTCTGATCGGAGCGTCTCGTCGGGCGGCGAGGAGGCGAGGTCTGTCAATATGTTTCTGGAAAGGACTGAAAGATCAGAGAGAGACGTAAGATCACCTAAATAAAGCGAGCAAAAAGAGAAAGGGATGTTAGAGGAAGTGTACTGACCTCCAGTGGGCCGGTAGTCGTCATCTGCAGACAAGCGGCGGCTGAACGGACTCAAACTGGGCAGCATGATCAAACTCAGCGAGATGAAGATGAGCTGAGCACACGCATACCCAAAAAATGTTAGAGGATGCTGCGCTTCCTTTGCAGTCTCAGAGCAATCGCAACTGGGCCACATGCACGTGCACGTGCACATACCAGAAGACAGGTGCCGGTCTGTGCTCCTTTGCTCACTGAATGTTTGACCAATGACTGAAGATGGCGCAACTGAGTCAGCAGAGACCTCAAAACACACACGCACACACACACGAATACGTGAGTACTCACGTGCACACATAAACAACCGTGCATGTGTGTGCTTACATGTTGTGTTGCTCCAACTGCTCGACCTTCTTGTGCAGATCTTTGTTCTGCGCCGAGCACAATGCCGCTCTGCAAGCACACACACACACACAAACACGCACACACACAAATGCATTTCTCAGTCTGCTGTGCACGTCAGCCTTACTTTTCTAGTTCTAATTTTCTAGCCATTATTACTCTATCGATGTGCATAGTGTATAGATCTAAAAAATCTAGATCTATCTAGTAACTCTATTTCTATATCACTACAATATACGTATTTGTCTTAAATGGTAACCATCATTTGTAGATGATCTCCCTTTTCTAGATCAAATGTAGCCACAAGATATATCGTGTTCTAGAACTAGGTGTCTATGTGTTGAAGATCTTCCCTTCTGTATCGTAGCTCTATCTAGCCTTGATCTATCCGAGCCTCCCTCCATCTGAGTGTCCGTTCTCTATCTGCTGCGGTGGAAGTCACGCCACCTGTCCTCGAGGCCGTCGATGTACTCCTTCCTGCGCCGCCGACTGTCCTGCGCGGACATCTTGTTGCGGATTTTCCGACGAACTTTCTTCAAGATGCGCTCCTCCGCCTGTCAATCGAAGCCCGTTCAAAGGTCACCCCTTGGGGAAGTGCTGCCACGCGTAACACCAAGTTCACCCCGCGTCTGACCTTGGTTAGAGGAAGCTTGTCAGGCAATGAAACGCCCTCCTGACTCAGCAGCTTCTCCTCTTCCGCCGTCAGATGAAGAACGCCACTCGCCTGACATACAAACACACACACACACACACCCACACACACCACAGGTCAAAAACAAACAAATCACAGGTAAAAAACATGCACGTCAAAACTCACACAGTCACACACTCCTACCACAAGTCAAACACACACGACGCATATGAAGTACAGACACGCATACACGTCCTTGGACAAACACACACACAGGTTTTTCTCACTCTTACCCCGTGGTCAGTGGGCGTGCAAAGATGCTCTTGTTCCAGCGGAAGCTCACCGACGACGCAAGCGTCAGACAGGAAGTGATGCGAGCTCCACGGCTCTGCACAGGAAACATATTTAAACTTCTCCTGCAGGGGGCGACGGCCACTGCCTTCGGAATCATTCATTATTTTCTACCACCACCAAGATTTTTCGAAAATCCACCTAGAGAGTTCATCGGCTAAAATTTGGTAATATTTGGGGAGTAGGGACTGACTAAATAATTCCCAAAACAGCCGGAGTCACACTTTCTCACCGAGTTGGATGGCGATGACGTCCACGCCGGCCGTCTCCGCCTCCTTGCCGCTGAGGTCGTACACCAGCTGGTAGACAGAGGGCGGCGCAACGCGGTCCTCGCTCCCCGACGACGGCCCGCCGCTGCCAAACACGTCGTTGGGGTCCACAGCATGGAGGACGTCTTCCGATTCGCTGTCGCTCAGCGTCTGGGTCAGAGGGGGCGGAGACTCAGTGTAGGAAGTGAACATCACGTGAGCTGATGGGGGCGGCACTCACGCAGTCCCGCGAGCGTCTCTCGGGGAGTTCAGGCACTATTTCCTGCTGCCAGCAGACTGTTGCCGTGTCGCCGTGGTTACGAGCGTTTTCTGCATCCATGGCCTGCAAGAGGTGTTGAAGGAAAAAAGTGCAGAGTAACCCACATTGCTAGTTTTTGTGCTGTAGCGCATCACGGACTGATATTTCAAGAGCCACACAATAGTCTTGTTGTGTGACAGCATTAGCAACAGCATCCATTTCTTTCACCCAAAACAAAAATTGTCTAGCTTTTTCCATTGCATTTAGTATTCGGTAGAACACAGACGGGCTGGTTTCACCAAAACACCACTTTCTCACCCTGTGAAAAGAAACACGTCGAGCAAGACAGTGACTTTGACACCCATATTTTTGCTTTGGTGACACCTCAAACTATAATACGAAACGAACAAGAAGAGTGAGACTGGGCTTTTGTTGGATAATGAATAATTTATTTACAAATACATGATTAAGAAAACACACCAAGAACAATGCTCACTACAAGTATGGCTCAAGAGTGGCTTTTTTACTCTTTTGTCACAGCTACAGCAACACAAAGTATAATTTAATCATAAACATAACTTGTCCAACTTCCAATGTGTTAGAATTTCTCTCACTTGTAAGTGACGTGAAAATCGGAGTTCCTACCCCCCAATCTTTATCTTCAACTCAAAAGCTCTGCTGAGCTCCAATCCAAAGTGATGCAACGCTGCCATCTACTGGTATCGGGTTACCACTGCAGTTACGTAGAAGCTTGAATTTGACAGTAAAGCGGGGCAAGGCGCTCTTCCACACTGAGCGGTTAAAACCTAACCTGATGAATGTAAACGCCCACGGCAGTGAATGCGTTGATATGAATATTACTGATCATGACGTCATTCAAACACATTTAGTATGCTTCAACCTAGTTATGCAAGTTGTAAGGAAGAAAGCAGGAAGAAAAACAAAACTGTATTTTTTAAGCTAATAATAAAGAAGAAGTGTTAACAAACACGAAAGAGAGACGGATGAATATGTGAACTAGAAAAGAAGAGAAGAAAAAGAGAAAAGAAGAGGTGAGAGCAAACATTGTGGAGGACATCCTGTTCCACGCAAGAAAAACAAACATTCCAAGTCACACGTCTTTTTTTTTTTGGAGCACTTCAAACTTGTAAATTATAGGACATGATGATTTTTTTCATACGTTCATACATTTGAAGTAAACAATAATGCTGCTAGTGGAACAACTCCAAGTACTTCAACACACAAATCAACCCCCAACCAGGCAAAACACTTACAGCAGTGACGTCACAGTCGGTGGTTGAACATCACAAAGTTTTCCAAAGTGGTCCGGTGGTGCAGCACGACCTCTACCCAAAAAACAACCAAACAACCAAACACGTTAACCGAGTTGTAAAAAAGTCCAAAGTTGATGTTGCACTTGAAATGAAAGGAATTCCCACTTCGCTTTGCTCCACTTCCGCCTACTTTTCTTCTTCGACTTCCTCTTGACTTCGATTGTTGCCCATCGGCGCCAAACGCACTTTGTTGCCCTCTACGCTCGTTTGCAGAACTGCAGCTAAACCTCACGCACGGGATCCGACGCTCAACATGTTCATCTTGAATTAAAATGTGAATTAATGAGTTTAGCCAGCTTGATCGCTTTTATTTTCTTTTTTAAATATATTTTTATATTTTATAAATGATTCACTATGTAAAGATGTATTTTTTGCATTCTGTTTGGAAAAACAAGCATCACCACCATTAAAGAGAGTAGAGGGAGGGTTACAACTCCGAGATGTGTATCATTTAAACTCTACCTTTTCAACCAAATGTCTTAAGAATTATGAGAAACGACCAATATGTCACTGGAATTTGATTCTACAGAATACATTCCAAACAGTTGGAGATTTACAATTCTCATCGGGTTGCAATTTTCCGATGAGCCACGAATTGAGTCGTTTTCTCCCAACCAAGCTTGAACGAAACTGGAGCGCCAACGTTGTATACAAATCCAATAACGATTGGTGATCTTGCACTACGAGAGAGATAAACAAGAAAGAAACGATCGCTAAATACAGAAAAATCTTAAATATCAAGATGGTTGCCGCACACACCGGCGTTAACAGTTGGCCATCTTGAAAGCCAAATGGAAGACAAACGAAAATGTGCATGTAGTACTCCTCTCAGACTGACTGGTACAAACACTAAGTCGTACGCGGTGGCATTTTCACCTTAAATTACACGCAGTAAGTTACTTGAAAGCGCTGCCGACAAAATGCATGTATTCAAGTTAAGTGTGCTTCGGAGGGGCAACGAAGATGGCCGCCAGTGGCTTTAAACAAATAAGCGGCATTGTTAGTCCATCCATATATACGTCCGTTGCTAGAACGTGAACTTTTTTCTTTTTTTTCCGTTAGAATTAAAGCTTGCGAGTGTAAAGAGAAAGCGGAAGAGTCGAGCGGCCTGTTTACTGGTTGCAGTAGCTGAGCGCCACCGGGAGGAGGCGCGCTACTGCTTTGTCCCAGCACAGGCCGAGATAGTTTATGAAGAACAGATGACTCACCCGTCCCCTGATTTTAGTTGCCGCTCCTCGTTTGTTTGCACTGGCTGATGGCTTTGTGGTTGCGTTGCCATGGCAACCGCGGCACGTCGACGCGAAGAGTGAAGAATGCCGTCCTTAGTGTGACGTCACGGAAGAAATGACCGGATGGTTGTGATCTATGTTGAGAGGGCGGGGCCAAGCATAGCGGACTCAAAGCGAGTGCCTCGCAAATAACGTCGGGGCTAGTGTTCGCCATGTCGGCCTGGAGGTCACTTTGGAGGTCAGAGGTCATTGGCGGCTTGGTTTGATCGCGCGCAACCGTGACCGCGCTCTGCGGAGTGAGGCCTCTTGGCCCGCTGAGCGTTGTGGAGGCGATCTCTAGGCGGCCGGCGCAGTGACGTCATCGTGCTGCTGTGGCGGGCGGGCGCTCGTCTCAAGCGAGCTAGCGACAACATGTCTGCGGGCTCAGGCGGCCCAGCGCCGGGACCTGGCGGCCCACCGGCGGCGGGGGTCGGCAACCCCCGCAAGTTCAGCGAGAAGATTGCGCTGCACACGCAGCGGCAGGCCGAAGAGACTGCCGCCTTCCACGAAGTCATGATGGACATCACGTCGACCAGGGTGAGTCCGCCGCCCGCCTGTCCACCAGCCCACCGCCGCCGCTGGTGGTGGAAGCGGACGTGGTAGAGCCAGCGAACACGGGCAGGCCTCGAACGGGCTCCCGGCGACGTCCAAGCGACTGGACGTCCCTGGAGTCCGCCCGGAAGAGCCGCCGCTCGACGCGTTCGTTCTCCTGCGGCAAGTTTACGAGGCCTCGAGCGGCTTACGCTCTGCTTCCGAGCGCCGTTAGCCTGCTTAGCATGTTAGCTTCGGCGGCTAGTCGCCTTGTTTACCAACTCAGCGGTGCTGTCATCACATGCCGGAAGTCCCTTGGCACAACGTCCGATCGGCGGCCGATTCTCGCGTTGCGCGTTTCGACTTCGGCATTCGACGCCGAGGCGCCTGCATGGAAATCCGCACAGTTCCCCGAAAGGTTCGGCTGTAATGGAAGTATCGCCTGATTCGCCTTTCGCTTGCAAATGGTCACTTTGGACGCCGCTTTTGTGGCAGGAAGCAGTTGGAGCTCACGAGCTTTTGAACTGCAAAGACGTTTTCCAGGTGGTTGAGTCGTACTAGTTTAAGTTTAGTCGTCACAGGTGAAGTTCAAATTTCCTTCTGAGTGATGATCATTCGCTGTCAAAGTGCAGTTCAGTTGCAATTTCTCGTCAGTAGGTGGACTGGGATTGTTGATTGTCGAGTGTCCATAGTTACCGCAGTTACCGTAGTTACCATACCCCTCTCTTAGTTACCTAAGCGCTGTTACCACTGTTATGTGGACCGCAATATACTAGTAACTGATGACCATTTGCACTCTGCTCCTCTGATGTGCAGCTGGTGTAAGCTGGTGGTATCTGTTCCCCGTGAACGCCACCACCATCTCCCTGGTCTTCTTCACGTTAATGTAAAGCTAAAGTTAGCGTTGTCGCGGCCCACCAGATGTTCTCCCTCCTCAAGTCGGACACATCGTTGTTGGCGATGCGTCCCACTGCTGTGCTGTCGGCAAGATTGGTGCACAGCGATCGACAAGTGCAGGCTCGTATTGGTTGGAATGTCCCGATGTCCATTGTGCAAGATGATGATGATGTCCCGTTTAACGTCGTGACCATTGTGACTTTGAGATAGTTAGCGCAGGTGGCATCATCACCACTGTTGCCATCGCCGTGACCGTTTCTGCTTCAGCGTATTTGCTTGTTCGAAGAAGTTTGTATTGCAGACGCACGTAAAGAGCGTGTTTGTGTTTTGGTGCCCAGCTGCAGGCTCAGAAGCTCCGGTTGGCCCGCACTCAGGGTCCGTACTACGGCGGATCGCTGCCCAACGTCAACCAGATCGGCCGCGTGCCTCAGGACCTGCAGGTGAGTGTGGTCACGGCGCGGCCTGCCCGAGCAACGCCTTCCCTCCGATTGAGCGTGCGTGGTCTTGTGCAGGGCGCCTTCCCGCCGTCGCTGGAGTCGGCTCGCTCTACGCGTCATCACGGCCTGGTGGAGCGCGTCCACAGGGAACGCCGCTTCGTGCCGCCTATCAGACCCTACCGCAACCGCCAAGTATCCTTTTTTCCACTTCCTCCGAAGCACTTTTGGTACCTTTGAATAGGGCTGACACTTAAGGCCTTCAAAGAAAAGCTCAAATTGTTTTTTTGTCATAATCCCGACTCAAAACATTTTTGTATTTTATTTACTTTTTTTTTCCGTTCTCTAAAATCGATAAGTGCATCAAATGCCAACATGGAGTCAACAAGTTTGACTGGAATTTAAAGAGTGCAAATGCACACGCCCAGCTAATATTTCGCTTTGAACTGCAGCACCAGTCATGAATCGGACAATTTTGCATAAACGCCTACTTTGTGTGCCAGCAAAGAACATTTCCAAACATTTCTTAGTAAATGTGGCCCAAAGACTTTTATAAAAACCTTTTGAGCTTTTTTTTTTTTTTGGTCATTCTTTGAATGAATTGAATTGAATGAATCCAATTTTGACAAATGGACCTGCTTTGGTTCTGTGACGTGAATGTTTTCTTAACAGTGGTCTCCTCAGGTGGACAACTCTCCCTATAACTCCGCCTACTTGTCGCCACCCCAGGACCCCAGCTGGAGAAGGTACATCCTGTGACTCCGCTCCCTTTTCCGTGTCCATGTAGACGCTGTCTGAGGCCATCTTGCTGCCTTTGGCTGTGTTGGGAATCTTGAACTCGGTCGGAGACTACTCCTTAACGATAGTGGACCTACATAGTCCCATAAAGAGTCAAAAAAAAAAAAAAAAAGAATCAATTTGGCGTGATTCAGGTGGAAGGCGTAAAGAATGCTTCTAAACACAGCAAGGCGTTCAGAATCCTTTCTCATTCCCATCTCCTTAATTGTCATTTTTATACTGTGGCCGGGCTGAAAAATCTGAATCGAATGCAACCTTAAATATTTAATGAGCCAATTGGAGCCATTTATTGGTGATTTATTTTTCTTTTTTCTGATGTATCATGTCAGCGTGGCTAGGAAGTGATTCCCGACATGTCCAAACGTGTGGAGTGACGCTTTGGAGCGCTAACACGCTAGCAAGCCACTTGCTCTTCTCCCGCCGCCGTCGCCTTCTTTTTGGGCGGGGCATCTGCCAGCGTTCTTCCCCGCCGCTTTTCTAACCACACGGAACGCGCACGGGCATAACACGCACGCGCATAACACGCACATGCTGGCTGCCATGACGACCAGTGGCTTCCTCGCGGGATTTTCAGCGGCGACTTCCGCCCTGTTGGTCGTCCTGCTTGTGCTTTTCTTGAGGCTGCTTTCATCCCGCGCTTCCTCCTCCTCCTCTTTTTTCTCTATCTCCGCCCCGTCGTGTCTTCTGCGCGCTGTCGCCGGGCGGGTGAGCGGAGCCCAGTAACGTAACGTTTTGTTCTTGTCGATCGTGAAAAGGAATTGGTCCGCCGGAATCTTCCCGGGGGATAAAAGCCACTTGTTACGTCTCCCAACCACTGCGCTCAACAGGTGAATCCTCCTCTTTGTCCTCTTCCTCCTCATCCTCTTGGACTTTTTTTTTTTCCTCTTCTTCGGCCGCATATTCTCCCCTTCCTCGTCTTTCTTCTCTTCCTAGCTCAGCTCTTCTTGTTCTTCATCTTCTCCCCCCCCCCCCCCCCCCCACCCCTTCTTACTTTTTGTCCTTCTACATCTTTTATCTTCTTGGTCTTTATCTTCAACTTCTCATTCTCCCCTTTGGCCACGCCTCTTTTTCTCTTGCCTCACATCCTCCTCCTCCTCTTCTTTTCTCTCCTCCTCTTTTGTCTGCCCGGGTAGATTTTCTTTTTCTTCATCACTGCCATCTTCTCGTTGCCTCTCCTTTCTCTCTCTTTCCTTTTGCCGCGCCCACGGCCGGCGTGCGTTTCCCTTTCTCATGTGATTGGCTGGCTGGAAGAGGTAAGATTGTGTCAACCAGTCCTAGCGCTCGCCTTGGTGACATCCTCTCTTTCAGAACATAGCGACCGGGTCAAATGCGGGCTTGTTATTGATCATGTCTTCCTGACAACCTTTCTGTGTGTGTGTGTGTGTGGGGGTGGGGGTGTGTGTGTGTGTGTGTGTGCACGCGTGCTCCAACAGGACCAACTCTGACTCAGCCCTCCACACCAGCGTGATGAACCCGCCATCGGGTGACCCCTTTGCCACAGGAGGTCACGCCCTCACTGCCCACGGCGGAAGACGCAATGGTGAGACACACGTGGGCCCCGCCCACTCTGAGCCTGAGCCAATCAAATGTCGCCATGACAACCTTTTCTGTCCTTTAGTCTTTCCGTACCCTGTCCCCCCCATCGAGGAGAACGTGCTGGATGATGCCAAGCTCGTCCCTAACAAAGTTTGGGACGCCAAGAAGGTTAAACATCACGCATGCATTCACACTTGTACACAGAGATGAATTAGTGGTTGATTTATGTTTGTTTATGGATTCAGTTTCCTGTGATGACCTCCAGACCAAAGTCATGTGAAGTTCCAGGCATCAAGTACGCACTCCCTCCCTTGCATGCACGCACACACACTGTCCTAACATCACATATGTCCTTCTATCACACGTGCACGAAAACAGTGTTTGGAAGCCGCATGACTGGTAGTCAATATTTGAGGCTTAAAGGGGATCTCCAGTCAAGATGGCAAAGCTTTCTCAAATAATCTAAACATGCTGATCTTCCTGAATCGGCTAATTATTTCTTCTTATCTCCTCTCGTACGGAGGCCGCCAATATTGCTAATAATGGCGCCCTCTTGTGGGTGAGTTATGGTACTGTTGTCTTCTTATTCCACGAATGTGATATTCATCAGAGAGCCGTGTTTTTACTAGGCATGGCAAGTTTATTTGTAGAGCACACTTTGTGTGCAAGATAATTCAAAGTGCTTTACATAAAAAAAATTAAAAAGCACATTACAGATAGGGAAAGAAAATATAATTATTACGTTGCAAAAATCATCATAAAATGGTCTAAAATTGTTAGATTAAAAATGATTCAAACCAAGCATTTGTCTGGTCTTGTGCTGACACATGAAATTCTTTGAAAAACAAACTTTAGGTTTGAGTTCCCATTATCTCTCTTCTTCGTGTGTGTGCGCATACCTGTTAAGCAGCGTGTTCATGTCGCCTGAGCTACCGTTGGCTCCCGCCCACGGCGTCCCGACGGCCCTCAATATCAGCGGGTCTCTGCCGGACCTGTCCAGCCTTCACTTCCCTTCGCCTCTGCCCACGCCGCTGGACCAGGACGAGCCCACCTACCCCGGCGGCAGCACGGGCAACCTGGCGTCCACGCTCACCCAGCTGGGCATCAACGCCGGCAATGCCGACGGAGGCAACGGCGCCTTCCACCATCACCATCAGTCTGGTAAGAAGACTGAAGGCAGACGCGCACGATTTGCTGACTTTGTTGTTTGTTGTTGTTGGTTGCATCGCTTGGTCTCAATGCACGGCTAGCTTTCGCCAACCCATCACAAAGCAGGCACTTGTCACACAAGATGACCGCCATCTTTGCACCCCCTCCCGCAGGTCTGCCGGGCTCGCTGGGGGGAACGCTGAGTAACCCGTCCCTGCAGTCGTCGCTGAGCAACCCCAACATCCAGGCGTCGCTCAGCAGCCACTCGTTCAGCAACTCGCTAAGCTCCGCCTCCTTGCACTCGTCACTCAGCAACCCCTCGCTGCAGTCGTCCCTGGGCTCCTCCCCCTCTCTGCCCTCCTCCCTCAGCAGCCAATCGCTGCACTCATCCCTCAGCAGCTCCTCCCTCCAATCAGCCTCCGGTGGCGGCAACCCCGCCTACAGCTCCGGCTCCGCCTCCTACACGTCCGCACTCAGCACGTCACCGCGGAGACGTGCGCAACCCTCGCCGCTCATCCTGCCCGTCTTGGGAGGGGATGCCCGGCGACATCACGCCAAGCAGTTCTCGCCCACCATCTCGCCTACGCTGTCCTCCATCACGCAGGTAACATGCGCACGCACGCCCATGCACACGTCTCAGTCAGGCACACACATGCAAATCACATGTCCTCGCTGTCCTCAGTTGCACACACGCAAACACACACACATGCACGCAATGCTTTCCTCCCATCACACAGATAACACACATCCATGCTTACCCACCCCCAGGGCGTGCCCTTGGACACGAGTAAGCTGCCTCTGGACCAGCGCTTACCTCCATACCCGCTGGGCCAGCAGCCCCCCCTTCTGAGTCAGCATCAAGCGCAGATGGTCCGCCTCCAGCAGACGCCGCCGCAGAACCTGCTCAACACTCAGCACTTTGGAACGGTACCGTAACAAAAAAAACAAACAATTTGCTCACATCCAGCTTCACATCCCCTAACTACACGTATGTGTGTGCGCGTGGGCGTGCAGCAGCAGCAGCAACGGGCGTGCAGCTCTCAGGTCAGCTCGCCACTGGCGACGAACAACAGCGCCTTGGAGCCGTACCTCCACGGCACCTTGACCTCCTCCCAGTGTCAGCTCAAGCAGGAGGCGGAGCAACAGAGGAGCGGGAACTTCCCCCAATTGCACTTGACCTCCGACCTGTACAACGTGAGCCCCCTACTGGCCCATTTGTTGACTACTTGCGTGCCTGTTGCCATGGTAACGTGTTGTTTTCCCAGGATGCCTTGCTCAACTCCTTGCTGGACGACTCGTATGTAAACCTGCAGCTCAGCGGCAAAGCCAACCAGCAGGTACGGCGACGCGTTACGTGACGAACACATGGCCGCCGCATGTCACCACCAGGATGTCATATGATCCATCACATGAACACATCGCATGACCAATTCATGTTTCTATCATCTCAAGTCACATCAGCATGCATGTTATCTTCATCACGTGACGAAGGCGTGCGTGTGTGCGTTTTTGCGCTTCAGTTCCCCGCTGAGAGTCTGAGCGACGTCCTGGGCCGTAGTGTGCTGAGTGGCGGCCATGTTGACACGCAGGCGCTGCAGCAACCCTTACATCAAACCCTACTCAACCAGAATCAGAATCAGAACCACAACTATGGCGGCGGCTGTGGAGATGCTCGCCAGAACATCCCCAACATCATCCTGACGGGTGAGTTCAAGCGACGCCTTCAGCAACGCTCAAGATGATTGGCTCGTTTGCAAACCGGACTTTGTTGTTTTTCCCAACTGAATGGGCAACTGGAGTCCAAAATGTTCTTTGCAGTCTGATGAATGTTGAATAAGAATGTCAATGGAATGACGACGCCCATTTTAGACGTCTCAGGATGCTGATGTTTTTTTTACCGCACTGCCCCCTGCTGTTAACTGAAATTGACAACAAAGTGCCTTCGGGCTCGCATTGCGACGGCATGTGACCCAAGTTTGCACTTTGTCGATTTCCTGCATCTGCAACTACAAAAAATATTTTTGCTTCTTTTTCTTTTTTTTTCATATTTTTTTGTTTCGTTTCTCTTACATTCATTAATATGTTGTTACGCTATTTTTGATTTTACTCATGAGTCACCTAGATGACATTTTTGACGTGGTGATGGGGGAATTGGAAATGCTGGATGATTGCGAATGCAGCATCATTTGCTGCTCAGTGGACATTTTAAAGCTTTATTTTTTTCCGTGTGTTTTTTTCCCTTCAGGCGACTCTCCGCCGGGTTTGTCCAAAGAGATCGCCAGCGCCCTGTCGCACGTGCCGGGTTTCGAGATGGACCCGTTCTCTTTGGACGACCCGCTGCGGATGGACGCGCTGGCCTTGGACATGCTGGAAGGAGACCTGATGCTGGCCGACCCCGCCGTGGAGGACTCCTTCCGCTCGGACAGACTCAAGTGAGCCCCGGCGCGAGCGGGCGGGCGGACGCGCCGCAGGGTCAAGACTGACCGAGACTCACCAGCTGCTGCCCTTCCGGTTGCAATGGGGTGGAACGCTTCCGGAATGTGGCCGGTAAATTTCCGTGGGAATTTAAGATGGGGAATTTTGCAATTCTGTCAAATTGGAAACTTTCCATTGGGACCATTTCAAAGGTTACTTATTTGCCCTCTCTACTTTCTACTGTACAATGGACCCCACCCCCCCCACCCCCTTTTTGGGATCAGGGACCCCCAAAGCAAACGCCTCTTTCTCCTCTGTCCCCGTGTGGAACACGGGGGACATATATTCCTTCGACCAAAAATGTATTGGGAGATATCTTTTAAGCATGAGTCCAAACCGTTTGTTTTGTCCTAAGCGGACGTCCATGCAAGATAGATTTCTCTCCTTGCCCACGTGCCAGGGCATAACGGTACCGCTTCTTATCGCCTGCCGGCCGAGTATTTTGGCGGCTCTTTCATCACCAGCAGAATAGCAAATTCTGTCACTGTTTAAGCGGTGGACCTACCGAAAGGAAGAGGAGATGCGCCTCTGTCCGTAGGGAAAGAAAAAAGTTTCTCCCCTCTTTAGTAATCAGCAGTACAACATCGGTTGGTTTCACCCAAAACCAAAAAGAGGAGAAAACAAACTTTTCATGCAAAGAAATTGTGACTTGAACATCATTTTTGCTTCATTTCGAATCATTTATGTACAGATATTTTCAGATTTGCAGCTGTGCGGTGGAGTGTGGCGGACCCAAGCACAGGGGGGGTGAGAATGGAGTGCAGGATCAACCCACAGGATTCATTTAAAAAGTACCACAGCGTTTTGACAACAGACTCATATAAAGGCCAAAAATCGTTCGACAAACAATCACGGGAGAAACTAGAATTTAGTGTGACACAATGTGCTCACTAGTTGGGTTTACTAATAGAGTTAAACTGCTTATTACAAGGTCAAAAGTACTTCTAGTCGTGGGAGGAGGGGGGGGTTCTGGTGAACCACAGTCGTTCTACAAGTGCCCTAAAACGAGCATGCTCGTACATGCATCTGAAAGGAGCTACTTCAATATCAGGGATATCAAAATACATTTATTCGATTGCACATGTTAAAGCCAAAGCGATGTGATGCCGCCATCTACTGGCGTGTGGTCAACATTACACTTATAGTGCGCACAAGCAATTTGACAGATGAGCTGCGTGAGAGCCACTGGCACGCTCGCGAAACGCTTGAAGTCCAATCGGCCAAATAGAAACATCTGCTGCAGTCAACCCGTTAAGGCGAAAGTCAAGTTTAAAACATTCACGACATTCTCGTGAATATTGCGATTGTGGAATGAAGATTAAGCGATAAAATGCTCCCATTTTGATCCATCTGAAGTCGGCAGCCTTTTTGGCACTTTCTGTCGACTGCTGCTTCATTCATTTTCCACAAACGCAATATCGAGAAAGTTTTTTGACTTGACCTCCGCCTTTAAACGCATTCTCCTTCAATTGCCGCTAATTCCCATGGAAAGTTTCCAAATCGGACATTTCCCGGAATGTTGCCCCCTTGCGTTGGCCATTTTGACGGCAAGTCAGCCATGAACGTTTCCAGGTGGCGACATGAAGTCGTGGAAGCCTCTCAAAATGACGGCAGGCCAGCTGCTGAGCCGTCAAGTCCACATCCTGGTCCTTGCACTAGTACGCTCCTTGTCCTCACAAGTTGGACAACTTTTGCCCCATTAGTCATGTGTTCCCCCATGAAGCCCTTTGAGCATTTATTCTCATGGTTCCAAGTACTCAGACGCTGTGAAAAGCCCTACCCGAGGACGTCGGCCCCTCGGGCCGCCCTCAAAGTGCGTTTCTGATTGTTTGGTCAGTGACGTTCACACCAGTGGCCTGCTGAAGATCATTTTGTAGCTCATCCTCTTCCAGGAGCAGATACCGGTTCCTGTTTTGGCGCTTATCTCGTTGTTGGTCCTCTAGCGCAGCTCTTGTTGATTTCGTTCATCTCCAAACTTTTTGGCGTCTATATCCGTCAATGGCAGTGAATGAGTTAATAACATCCGCCCGACAGACATGCACTCCCCCCCAAAAAAAAAAAAAAATTTCTGAATTAAACTGCAGTGTGAACGGAGCCTACTGAGGAGGAAAAGTATACTAGTTTTTGGACCTTAAGATGAATCTAGTTTCAGATTCATGTGCCAGCCGTACGGTTGCTGTCCTCAATATTCAGACGGTTTAGTGCACTTGTAGAACGACTTTATTTTAGTAGCTCTAGTAATTGAAAAGCAGAATTGTGGACGTGTGCGCAGAATTGTACGAG
This sequence comes from Idiotropiscis lumnitzeri, assembly GCF_059441095.1. Taxonomy (NCBI): domain Eukaryota; kingdom Metazoa; phylum Chordata; class Actinopteri; order Syngnathiformes; family Syngnathidae; genus Idiotropiscis; species Idiotropiscis lumnitzeri. The sequence continues at coordinate 1,507,764 of NC_142400.1, forward strand.
TTAAGACAAAGAGCGTACTAGTATTTGGACCTTAAGCTGAATGTAGTTTTAGGTCCACGAACTAGTAGTGCGGTCGCTGTCCTCACCATTTTGACAATATACACTAGGAGGCCGACTGTATCTTTGTGTCTCTAGTGGTCATAAAGGGTTGTCAGTAAGTTTTTCTACTAGCGTGACGAGCTGTACTTCGTAATGAGCGTACTAGTACACGGACCCGAAGCAGGACTTTAAATACTTGCTGCTCTGCTATGCAATCGAAGGCGAGACGTCATCAGCGCTCACCAATCGGACTGTCGGCATTCCTCCATAATTGTCACGTGAACCACCAACACGTGGCTTTTCTGCGGGTGCTCGGCGAGGTTGTCTCACAGTCCAGTTGGTGCCGCTTACTTCGCTGAGATTTGACAGCAAGCTCCTCAGAACGTACGCACGCTGGCGTGCGCACACGCAGGAATTCCGTCGTCAAGTCCAGAAGAGGAGAGAACAAATGTCAGCGAGACTTTTACGCGTTTCACCAGCTTTTTGGTTCTTCAGGATTTAAAAAAAAAAAATAAAAATCCGAGGAGCGAGGGCGGCAGCGGTCGCAGTTGGTCCATCAAACTTGAACTTCCTCTTTGAACAGGAAGTGCAGGTTTTCACACGCTTGCGTGTTTGTTGGAAAAGGTCAAAGTCACATTCGCCGAAAAGGAAATTTCTTGGAGCCAAGCTACGTGCGCGCGCGCGCATGGTTTTATGCAATCAGTCAGGCAGTCACAATGCAGTTTGAAACGCAACCAAGTGGGGGGGCTGTTGAGGGATCATCAACAGGCCATATTCAGATTTCTCTCAAACACGCACACGTGTGCACGCACGCACCTCCCCCCACCATGAGCTAAAGGCCATATTTCATGTTGTCACATTTTTACAAATGTTCTTAACGCTGTTGGGCTCGTGCTTTTAGGCTGAACTGCGTTTGTGCGCATGTGTTGTAATAATTTGTAATAAGCAGGGACGTGTTTGTACATATGAATGTTTGCAAAGCAGCTAACAAGAGATTTATAAACTGTTACTTCCTTTTTTTTGCAGAAAATAAACTATGTGAACTCATCAAGTTTCCATATTGAGGGGGAAGCAACGGCGGTGCTTCAAAATAAAAGCAGGAGTACCTCTGCTTCAGAAACGCCACTGCTTCTAAATAAAAGCTACACGATCACTACTTAAAAATAAAAGCAGAAGTACCTCAAAATCTCACTACTTGAAAATAAAACCCAACTGTACCACGACTGCAAATTATAAGCACTACAAAATATAAGCAACAGTACAGCTATTTCAAAGTAAAAGCGGAAGTACCAACACTAGTCACACTCAGTCACCGTTGCTCTGGACTGTGACCTCGTGTGTTTCAAGTCCTCCATCCTCGCTATCTCTTCACCCTGTAGCTTCATTCTTCCTCACTAATGCGCATCTACAACAATCTGTTTTTCTTCTGCTCATTTTCAGTCTTCAGCGCATGCCTCCATCTTTTCAAAATGTGCTCCCTCCTTCATTGCAGATCTCAATGTTATCTGCAAACCATGGGGATTCCAGTCTAACCTCATCTCTCAGCCTGCAAATCACTATTGCAAAAGAAGAAGGGGCTTAACGCGGATCCCTGATGCAGCCCAACCTCCAACTCTTGTCACACTGACAAAACACCTAACCACTGCTCTGCTTCTCTTATATATCTGTCTTGTACTAGTCTAACAAACATCTGCCACTTCAAACTTCCTCATGCAGTAGAACACTTCTTCTCTCTGTACCTGTACCGCTACTGTAAAATGAAAGCAACAGTGTCTTTACTTTAAAATAAAAGAAGCAGCAAAACTATTTCAAAACTAAAGAAATACACAGAGCCAAACGCTTTCTTGATGTCCACAAAACACATGTCGACTGGTTGGGCCTATTTCCGATGCACCCTGGTTAACCAGAGAAAAAAAATTAAACCCAAGAAAATGTTGACAAACCTGAAATAAGTTTTTCCATAAAAAACGGGTTGGATTCCCCTGCCCAAAATCAATACAGAAAAAAAGTCAGCAGCGGGTAGGTGAGGGGCCACTGTTTATAGTTTGTACTGTATTTAAAAAAACGGAGTGATTGTGAGTATTCGATGATTCGTTTTTTATTTTGAAAAAAAGAACGGAAGTGGCGGTGCAACGCGGGCATCTTGACGTGTTGCCGCGCTGCCGGGGCCCAGATCAAACATGGACGTCACATGGGAA